>NW_020954604.1:11078959-11218554 GCF_900497805.2 Vombatus ursinus | reverse complement strand
CACACACACACACACACACACACACACACACACACACACACACACACACCCCCCCTATCTATCCTAGATAGATAAGGAACAATAATGATGCAGTAAAGTGCTAAATTAAATAGAGTTACGGGCCAAAATGTGTCGTAAAGATAAATGTTATTGGGGAGTGGAGATTAGGAACGGGGAAGAGATCAGGGACGGTTTCTGAGGTTTCATGAAGGGAATGGGATTGCCGATAACTGTACCCAGTGGTGTGTAAGTCAAATCATAGGTAAAATCAGGTACATTTCATGTTCTATCACTTCAGTGTGATAATGTGGTGGTGCCTGGGCAGTGCCTCCTGCCTAGCAGACAGGGAGGACACAGAAAAATACAAATTTTGTTGGTTTTGGATTTTCTGACACCAGTGTGTACCACCATGGGCACCACTTGGGACTCCTTGATCATGTAAAGCTTTTCTTTCTCCTCCTCATTCTTTTATCTCTACCAGAGAGGACTCAACAAAGTCCCTTTGGCAACTTCTTAAATAGTTTGCCTCATTCTAATGCACAGATTTTGCAAAGTCTCTTTGTAAATGGGTCTTGGTATTTCATCAGCAGCTCATAAATCTGGGACTTTTCCAAATACAGCCACTCTGCATTTCCTGGCTGGAGCTTCCCCTCCCTCACCCTGGATGCGGATTGTCAGGAAGGGCAGCACTGGTTCATTGCCGATTTACTGAGTTACCCACGGCTCTTGGCACCCTCACCTTCTCACTCCCTCATCCCCAGTCTCCCCCAAGATAAAGGTCAAAGGGAGATTCAGGTAAGATACAACTAATTGTCTGCTCTGGATGGTGAGGCGGCTTCCATTATGGTTGGTAAATAGTCCAACACTGAGCCAGGAGCCCTTTCTCCCCTAGAAGGAACACAAGGTCTTTTCTGCTTTTGTTGGTGGCAAGCTCTGTCCTGGAATAGTGAGTAGGGATGAGGGACACAGTTCTGTCTGTCGAGGTATAGGGATAAGGGCCTGCTATTGAAGTGGTACAACTGCCATCTTACTCTCTGGGCTGCAGTGGGCTGTACATTTATTTCAGCAGTGTTGATAACCCATCAATGCTGCCTTCATTGCCATTCTCCTTCTCCCTCTTCCCCTGCCAAGAGGAGAAAGAGGAGAGCAGAAAAGACCGGCAGTGGGAGGTTGGGGGAATGAGGTACCTAGTTTAGACCCGTCTTATGCCTGTGTGCCTTCTTCAGCAAGTGGTGGGGTTACTTTATGTAGTAGCAGTAGAATGTGAACTCTTTGAAGATCAGGATTGATTTTATATACGTGTGTGTGTGTGTGTGTGTGTGTGTGTGTGTGTGTGTACACATGAATATATACACACATACAGCAATCCCTTCCACATCTCAGGGGCAGGGTTAGGGGCAAGGCACTCCTGATCTGGAAAATCCGCATAAAATGTTTTGGCCTTTCCTTTGTACCAGAGAAGTCTGATTTTTTTTCTTTTTCTTTTATAAGGTGCTTACAGTATTTTACTGTAGAATTTAGGTTGATATTGACAATACTATACATATATTTTATGCATTTCTGAGCTTCTAAACTTTTTCTGTGTCATCTGCTGGCCTTTGTGTGTCATCTTTGGTTTCCACAAAACTCCCCCAAAATTCCCATTTAATTTCTTATGTCGATCCACAGAATATTAAAACTGAGATGGGGAAAGTCACAATGCGGAAGGGATTACTGTACATATATACACACATATGTACACATATACATATGTGCCTACATGCGTGTATGTACAGATGTATGTATTTTTTGTCCTTATATCTCCAACCTAGCAGAGTATCTGGAATGTAGTAGCAGTTTTATAAATACTCATTGTCATAGTCAAATAATTTGTTCTGCTTTCATAAGGCTCTGGAGTAGGAGTTCTGACCCAAGAAAGGGTTTTCTGTCACCATTCCTTACTCACCATAACCAACTCAGTATTTTATGATTGCTGTGGACAGTCATGTTTATTCCATCAACTACACTTAGTTAAAAAAGGAAGCATCCTAGACTTTGCAGCACATTTCCTTAAGAAACTCCAGGCAGGTTTGCCCGTGTTATCTCTCCATAGAGATACCAGGGATCTCCCAAAGCCCAAATTGAAAGTGGTGAATCCTCCTGATTTGGACCTACACAAGGGACCAAGGTTAAGAAGGAAAAACCTTGGTGCATTATGGCCTTCAGCTCCTCACAGACTGTGCCAAGTACGGCTGTCTTTTGAAGTTCCCTATATGTTTTATAGCACTGAGCACATTTTGCCTGCACAACTACTAGTCTTGTTGCGGTGGAAAATAGTGAGAGTTAGGAGACCCCGGTTCTGTAACTAATTCATTGTGTTACTGGTGGGAAGCTGCTTCCCCCTCAGGGCCTCTCTTACCTTTCTGGATAGACAGGAGGCAAATGTTCTCTGAGGTCCAACTCTGATGATATAGGTTCTACATGTACATTTCTATTAAATATATTTTCATATTTGTCATGTTGTAAAGAAGAATTAGAACCAATAGGAGGAACCACAAGAAAGAAGAAACAAAACAAAAAAGAAAAAAAGAACAAATAGTATGCTTCCATCTGCTTTCAAATTCCATAGTTCTTTCTCTGGATGTGGATTATGTCATGAGACTTTTGGAGATGTCTATGATCCTTGCATTGCTGAGTAGAGCTAAGTCTATCAAAGTTAGTCACCACACAACATGGCTGTTACTGTGTACAACGTTCTCCTGGTTCTTCTCAGTCCATCTTTCTGGAGTGGTTTAGGTGAAGTTCTCCTCGGAGTTCTGGGGGAAGGAAGGATCAGATGAATTTCTGAAATCCTTTCTAACTTGAGGAGTCCGGGCCTGGGGTTTTAAGTTATCCAAGAGTGGATTGTGTCTGTCCATCTTGGAAGCAGAGCTCACCTGAATACACAATGAGTTCTCGAGAGCTCACTTAGCCTAGAGTTCCAGAATTCTGTACAAGAAGATCCAAAGAGCAGCATGTTCTCTGAAAATGGAGCTCTTGGCCTTAGAACAGTAACAGTGCATGTGGAAGGTCATGGGTGACTACAGTTTCCTGCTTGCTGTGTTGTTCCACATTCCAAGCCAGTGCAGCATGCTGGGATTTGTAGGCAACATCTCCCACAGTAGAGAATGCTATGGGATTACATAAGTGGTACTGGAACCTAGTATCATTAGGGAATAACTCATAGCTCCTACTTCTGAAACCTTTTAAGGTTTTCCAAAGTTCTTTCCTCTCAACAACCCTGGCAGGTAAGTAGGGCAGTGTTTTACAGGTGAGGAAACCAAGGGTCAAAGCAGAATTTGAATTGAGCTCTTCTAATTCCCAAGTCTAGCACTTTCTCCAGTATATCATCCTGCTAAATTTTGTGGGGGGGGTGGGTGGAGAACCTTCTTGCTAAATTCTTTCTCATTACTCTTCCTTATGCTCTACTTGTCCCTCTTGTCAAACTTGGCTCAAAATTCATAGCCTCTAGAAAGCCTTCTCTGAATAAACCACAATTTGCCCCAATTCTTTCTTTAATGCCTTTCTATGTGAATATAATCTGTTTTTCATACATATATATATATAATTGTATATAAACACATATGCCTACACCCTTATTTCTTTGTTGTTTTTATTCCAAAGTATTCCCAAGTTTTGTTTTTGTTTTGTTTTGTTTTTAAAACTTAGAATGTTCTTTCATACAATATGTGCTCTATTTCTGTTGTGTGCTATATGTGGTATTTATTATTGTGGTTATTATTTAGGGTCAGGAGGTAGGTTCTAGTCCTAGCTTTGCTAGGTGATCTTGGGCGAATCACTGAGTTTCCATATCTCACGTTTCTCATCTGTAAAGCAAGATAGTTGCACCAGAGAATCTCTTAGAGCCCCTTTTCTGCTCTATCCTCCCCCCCACCCCCACCATTCTAGGATAGTCAGGTTTTCCTTGCTTATTGGTTTATAGTAGTTTGGCCATGCTGTTGATGGCCTATTTACAGTGATTTATACTGTCCAAGCCAATTAAATTCAATAAAAATTTATTAAGTGCCTGTTATATCCAGTGCCCTGACTCCAGTCTAGGATGCTAGCCATGTGGTCCTTTAGTGACAATGGAGTGTGAGTGATGAAAGGATGGCTGGTGCCAACCTCACATTAGGTGGTACTTTGTTACCTTAGAATGGGGCATCTAGAGGCCAAGGTTCTTCTCAGGTACAAGATGATCATAGATTTACAGCATGGTTGGGCTGGGTTGGGGGGGAAGGAGTGGTGGTGTTCAGGGAGAAGTGATACTTTGTGGATTCTTCCACAGGGAATAAATAGTACCTGTCAGCCAGGTCCTGTGGTGGGCAGTCCTTGTGGAAGGAATCTTTGCCTCTTCAAAGGAGAAACCATGTCTGGTGCAGAAGTAAGCTCATTTGTCTAGGCCAGGGATTCCCCCCTTCTTTGTGGCCATCACCCCTTTGGCAGTCAGATGAAACCTTTGGGCCCTTCTAAGAACAATTTTTTTTTTAATCATAATTCAAGAGAATGCTAAAATTTCAGTTAGAGGTTAGTGATAATAAAGTTAAAATTCTTTTTCCACCCAAGTTCATGGGTCCCTTGAAATATATTCACACACCCCTATGGACCCCAGATTAAGAACTCCAGGCCTGAAAGTAGGTGTGGGGGTGGCACTTGCTAAGGCTCTATCGGAACCCTAGACAGGTGATGTGGCCAGGATAATGAGCTCTTTGTGCCCCACTTTGGGTCTTTCGGCAGCAGCCAACAGTACCACCCACCCACCCAGCAGTCTAGCAGCTCTAAAAATGAAAAAGGAAATAAGGCCTAGCCTCGCAGCCAGCTACAAAGAGCAAATCGCTGGATCTGTTTGGTTAATTTAACAGATTAAACCAATTGTTAAATTGACCAATTTAAAAAATGCCAAACTTGCCAGCAGTTTTGCAAGCCTCTGATGTGAGCTCCTCCCTCCTATCCCCTCCCCTCCACCCCGAGGAGGGGGTGCCTGGACTCCTTGGGAGAAGTGTTATGTGCTGGAGGAGGTGGGGTTGGGGAGAGGGATGCTGGGGTTCTGGAACAACCCTGGGGGCTTGGAAGATGGTTTCCCCCCCCCAAATTCCTTCTTAAAACAAAAGGCTCTTATTTAGTAAACACCAGCACACACCTCCGTGAAGGAGTTTCTCCAGCTCACTCCCAGTTGACCTGAGACTTCATTTTCTTCTTCCTGTCCCACTTTCTTGAGTTGCTTTGTTTTGTAGGTGTAAGTTTGGAGTGGGTGGGTGGGTGGGATCCTCTCTGTGTATTTTTGTTGTAGTGTTTCAGCCCTGGAGGTCCTGTAGGGAAAAGACATTCAGCCCTGTCTGCTTCACTTCTCTGCTAATTGCCTCCTTACCTTTATTGAACAACAGGGTTGGAGGATTTCTTTTTATAATGGTTTTCCAAGGCACTGAGGAGGCTGCTAAGTGGATCCCTGCTGTATCTCTGGGGCAGCGCCCAGGACGAGTCTCTACTTGGGACTTAGCATAGGACCTTGTTTGACAAGCTCCAGAAGCCTGTCTGGGAGGGAAGGGGGTGGGGGTGGCCCAGGAAATGTGGGGGAGGGCAAAGTAGTGGGCTGAGCTTAGCCAAGCTGGAGAGCAAATCTTGGGTTACTTATGTGTCTCAGTGAGTCTGGGTTGCTTTCACCTTCTTTCCCCACTCTAGTCTCAGATCAAAACAGCCTCCTTGGGGAACAGGGAAATACCTCTCTTGATAGTGCAACCAGTGAGTAAACACTGGAGGCCTCTGGCTGTGTTGGAAGGAGCAGAGCTGGAATGCAGAACATTTCATTTTAGGGCTGGACTTGGGTTTCTACTTCTTTCGATATTTGCAAATTTGAAACAAATGCCCTCATTTAGCAGCAGACAGGCTGGGCTATAAACAGGGGCTGTTTATGGGCGTTTATGGTAGTCACAGGTATTTGTGGAGAGACCCCATCAGGTCTGGGGAAGGGAGGGTTTATGGCTAGGTGGGCTGGAAAGAGAGGGAGACATCCCAGCCAGGTCTCCGGTAGAAGGTCGTTGTGAGGTGGGTGATGCCATAAAAGTAATTACAGCCTCCTGACCCCCAGGAAGGAGCCCCTTCTGGAGGACAAAGGGGATTGGGATGGTGCTGGCCCCTGTGGGGTTGGGATTTGGGGGCCTTCTTCCCCCATAGCAGGCAGGCAGGCGGCCTAAGGTATCCGGTTTCCCATGTGTCCGCCTATTCCCAGGACCAGTAATGACCATTAAATTTACTTTATGACCCTGGACTTAGAAACAATTGATGCTAGTCCTTTTCCTTGTCTTTAGGGGTTTAGGACTGGGAGGAAGAAAATGGGGTGCTCATTTTCCTTTTGGTTTCTACAAGTGGTATTTTTGAAGTTAAGGCTGAAGTAAGATGCTCTTATTTGGGATCTGTCAAGTATGCTTTTAGTGGGTGCAGGTAAACTAGAATAATTTTGAGCTACAGTTAAAAGTCAAAGGCTTCTAGCTGGAAAGGACCTTAGGCCATCTAATCTAAACTCCCTCCCATTTACAGATGAGGAGATAGAAACACCGAGAGGTTTAGTCATTTGCCAAGGCTCACACAGGTTTTCCATTGTTGTTTCTAATCCCACTTCCCTCCCAAATGGATAGTCTTGGTAGCTCTAATGTTAATACTCACCATATTTCACCATAGAGAATTAATAATTTAAATAAAAACTTTTCACTGTTGGAATTACCCAGCAAATATAATTTCCTTCCACAATGGTTATATTATATAATCAGCAGGGGAACTTCTGACCTCCCAAAAGCACCCTGGGACATCCACTCTTGGCTTTTTCTTGACTATCTTCCCTCAGCTCTTTTCACCATTTGAATTCCTACCCATCCCTTAAAGCTTAACTCAAATGCCCCCTCCTCCATGAAGCTTTCTATCATTCTCCAAATCACTCATTCATATCATGGTTGGACCTGTAGTTTTATTGGTATGGGTAACTCCCCAGTGAGGACCTTTCCGCTACCAATGCAGGGTAACACCTTCTCTTGCAATTTTTTGTCTTGAGAGTTGCCTAGAGTACCGAAGAGATTAAGTAACTTGCCTAGGATCACAGCTATTATGTGTCAGAGGCCTAACTTGAACCCAAGTCTTCCTGTCTCCTAGGCCATCCGACTCCTTCTACTGCCTTTTCTTGTGTGTGTTGTGTAATAAATACTGGGCTGCATTGAGATCAGGGACCTAAACTTTCTCACCCAGTATCAAATACAGTAGCTTCACATTGGGTGCATTTTATTGTTGAAATATTTATTGAGCTTCTATTTAATGTTCTTTCCCTGGTTTCTTTGTGGAGAGAAGACAGAGGCGTTAGACCCTCTAGATCAAATGCTAAGCTCTAGAAGGATCAAGGTAGGGAAAGATGCTGCCTCATAGGCTACCAAGGGCTGGGGTGCTTGGGGCAAGAGGGGAGGCTGGATTGAGCTGTGTGTTGAGTGAACTTGTGATGGGCCTTTGCCCTCCTCCCTGAGGCAGCATGTAGGGACACCAGAACCATTCAGTCTCATTAGTTCTCTTGCCCTCCCCAGAGTCCAAGTGGTCCTTAGGGCTGGGAGCTTTGTATTTGGTTGAGATTGGTGTATTTGGCCTGAGATACTGGCATTTCAGGAGGAGATGTTTTTCACTGTGGGTGGATTTCAAGATCTGAATGATCACCAGTATTTTTTTTTTTCTTAGACTGTAGCATGGATTTATCACTGAAGCCTCCTGAATGTTCACCTCTACTTCCTGGGCACCTCATCTGTCTCTGCCTGGCAGTTAGTTACAGCCCAAACTTTTCACCTGGAGGGGTGTGCCAGTTGGGGCCAGCCTTGGTGTGGAGGTGGTCTCTGACTCATTATCAGATCAAGCACTTAGCTTTGACTGCGGAGCCCTAGGGGTCTGGTAGCCTGGGCCAGATAGCTTGTGAAGTCGGAATGTGGAGGTCTTTTCTCTCCTCCCTTTCCCCTGGGAATGTTAGGGAGATGAATAAAGTATTGTAGGTTAGGGCTTTTAACTGCTGGGAAGAAAGGTGTCAGAGATTTTCTCTGAGGTCTGTCTCCCTCTCTATTCTAGCCAGTTTCCTGCTACCCTTTGATATACCAGTAAAGGCATTTTTAGTGGGCTATTTTGAGGCAGAACCCTTAAGCCTTGATGTGAAATGCCTGCATCTGGGGGAAGCCAATCCTCTCAACCCCAGGGCGGTGGGGGGTGGAGAAGGTAATGAAGCCCCAAAGACTCCACTCACTTCTACTCAATTGTGTAAATGCCTACTATGTGCTGAGCAGTCATGAGGCAGGCCCTTGAGAACGCTGATTGCATTCCTTGAGTTCTGCTGACTTCTTGGTTTGGCTCTCGCTCATTCCTTTGGTCTCCCCACCCCAACCCCCATCCTTTGATGCCTTGTTTACATCTACGGCCAGAAAAACTTGGACAGGATTTGTAAGGACTTAACTGGGTCGCTTTCCAGTTGCTACCCTCATAGGTGGAAACTGTGGCAGTTGAATTAATTGCTGGCTGGTAGGATCATGGTGAGCTGTTGATCAGGTTGACAAGCTAACAAACTCCCCTGAGCCCCAAGTTGGAAATGTGTTAGCTGAAGGTTGCTCTTATGTGCCTGGCAGATTGCTGCCTTCCCCCTACCCCCATGCCAAGGAGAATTTAGATAGGGAAAAACAAGGTGTGAATTTGCTTTTTTATGCTATATCTGTTTTTGTAGCTTTCAGTTAAGTTGGGTTTAGGCCTGCAGGAGTTAGGCTTTTCAGGTAGATCCTGCTCTCCTTTGCGTCTGGTAGGGGAAAAGGAGGAGGGGGTGGCTTTTAGGAGCTGGGAGATGTTTGCTCTTGAATACAGGATGTGTGGTGACTAGATGAGATCCCACAGCCCATTGAGATGCCTGTGACCAGCCCCTTTAATTAGATCAAAGCAATACCTTTTGTTTTTCCACTGATACTCTCCATCCTGGAGCCAGAGCTATAAAGCACTGAACTCGGATGGTCTCCATCTGGGCTGCTCAGGAGGGGATCGAGGGGGTTGGGAGAGGTCATTCCCTGTGGATTTGAACTTCCTGCTAGATGTCCGTCCCAGGCACTTACTGCTTTTGCAAGGATCTGTCTGGTTTAGCCTGACCAGGCCCCAGCAGATGCCACGCCATGCCATGCCATGCTATGCCATGCCTCGCCATGCCTCAGATAGGGTAGTTCCTCCTGTGCCCTGCCCAGTTTGGATGCTCGGCTGGGGAGACAAGCCGTCCTATGTGGCTGGTTTTTGCCCCGGGCTACATGTTTTGTTGCTGAATCATTTGCATTCATTTAAGGTAGTGGAGGGTGAGTGATATTTCAGGCTTTAGTACTGGGTCGATAGAGGACTTCTTTTCCGTCTTTAGACCTCATCAAGAATTCAGAGGGCAGCAGTATGGGGTCTGTAACTGCTCGCCCTGGGGCAGTCCATTCAAAGCTTGCTTAACTTCTGACTGCCTTGGGCAGAGGCCAGCTACTAAAATATGAAAACTGTTTGCCCAGCAGCCCCCAGAGTCTGGCCAGACTGCCCTAGCCAAAGAAAACACACATTTATAATCCATTATGGAGCCTCCTCCAAAGTCTTTTTACTCCTCAAAAGTCTTTGTCTCTTCTCCAGCAGTCTAGGTCAGTCAGCTAACATTTTTTAAGTGACCGCTACGTGCCAGGCACTGTGCTAAACACTGGGGATGCAAAAAAAGGCAAAAGACAGTTCCTGCTCTCAAGGAGCTCACAGTCTAATGGGGGAGATAACCTGTAAACAACATGTAGATAGGATAAATTGGGGATAATCAGCAGAGAGAAAGCACTGGCGCTAAGGGAGACTTTCCTCTTGAATTTCCTTGTGCAGGCACCTAATGGTACTGCCGCTCCTTTGGGCTGTGGAGGTACCCCCTGTATTCTTTTGGGTCCTTAGCATTCTGTACAAATATCATTTAGCAGCTGATTCCAGCACAACCAGTTTCCAGGTTGACTGTGTCCAGAAATGCACATCTCACGCATCTTGAGTCCGTTGGTCAGTTCTTTGTCAGGAGATGGGGAGCATTTTGCATTTTTGGTCCTCTGCATTCATTAGAGCTCTATAAGGATTTCAGAGTTGTTTATCTCTACAATGTTGTTACTGTGCAAATTGTTCTTTTGGTTCTGCTTACTTCTCTCTGAATCAGTTCATTTAAGTCTTCCCAGGTTTCTCTAGAGAGGTTCAATGACTTGTCCAGGGTCACACAAAAGTAGAGTAAATGGCAAAACCTGGATTCAGAGGCAGGTTCTGTGACTTAAAGTTCTCTTCACTGCACCACACTACCTATGTCTGGCATCCTGGGAAAATACTAACTTTACCAGCAACTGATGCTTCTTTCCATTTTTGTATTTGTAGAATTTGCTCTCATTGTCTAGCTAGGTGGCACAGAGGAATCAGAAAGACCAGAGTTTATCCAGCCTCAGACATTTACTAGCTGTGTGACCTTGGGCAAGACACTTAACCCGCTCTCAGCCTCAGTTTCCTCATCTGTAAAGCGGGGATAATAATAGCAATTACCAGAGGGTTGTTGCGAGGATCAGTTGAGATAACATGTAAAGCACTACATAAGTGCTAGTTATTATGTCCTTAATATAACAAAGATTAGGAACAAAGTAGTGGGATTTCTTTTAAAAAGAGGAAGCTGGGTGATGTAGCAGATAGAGTGCTGAACCTGGATGCCAGAAGACCTTAGCTTATGTACCTGGAGGCTGAGGAATAGGGATACTGCTTGGCATTTTGCTGACCTGTTGCCATCCGAATAGGCCCAGATCTCATATTCCATGCCTAGTTACTCCTTTGGAACAAGTTTTATGAATAAACTGATAGCAGGTCACACAAGTAAACCTGCCAGGGCCAAAGGACAACCTCTTTAAGTACTAAGCAGAGGCAATTGTGTCTTCTGAGCTGCCTTGTAACTCCCTCCTTAGTAATAGTAGTAGTAGCTCCCAATTATGTAGTGCTTAAAATGTTTGATGTGTATTATCTCATCTGATCCTTGCAACAACCCTGAGGAGTAGGTGCTAGCATTCTTTTACAGGTAGAGACTTAGGGTTAGAGAGACTTACTCAGAGTCACAGAGCAAATAAAAGTCTTGAAGGTGAGGGTCAAACCTAGGTCTTCTTGTTTTCACGCCTCATACTTTATGCCCTATTCCAGCCTAACTACTGAAGACTTATTAACTTACTGAAGACATTCCTACTGATGCTGTCTTTGTGACCTTGAGCAAATCATTTAACTTCCCAGGGACTCAGTTTCCTTGTCTGTAAAATGAGGGGTTTGGACTCAATAGATGATCTTTAGGGTCCTTTCCAGATCTAGAGTGAGGATCCTCATGAACTTTATATAATCATGTAATTCAGGCAGCTAGGTGGCACAGTGGGCAGAGTGCCAGGCCTGGAGTCAAAAAGACCCATCTTCCTGAGTTTAAATCCCAATCTGTGTGACCCTAGGCAAGCCACTTTACCCTCTTTGTCTCAGTTCCTTCATCTGTAAAACAAGCTGGAGAAGGAAATGGCAAAGCATTCCAGAATCTTTACCAAGAAAACCCCAAATGTGGTCCCAAAGAGTTAGACATGACTGAAAAATAACAACAACAATGTGTTAGGGAATGTAGAAGGAGGTAAAGATGAGGAGTGGGGTGTGAGAAAGTTACTGTTGGTAGGGTAGGGAATAATATCCCCAATATTATTCAATCTGAACCCAGATTGCACAGGAACTAAGCACTGGCTTTCCCTATTCTGAACCAAGAACACTGGGGTCAGCATTGTAGACTGTGGTAGTTAGGATAATACTAAGTGGATAAATGAGTGCCATATTGCAGTATCAGTAGACATGGTACTAGTCTAGGGCAATTCCTTCTTGAAGCCAGCCTCTTTTGTGGGCTATTTCATTTAAGCACATGATAGGATAAGCCATTACCACCCAAAGCAGTTGAGGCCTGGGTTTTTCATAAAGGTGCAAAATAAGGACAATTTAGAAGGGACGTTGACAGTTGGGAAGTTTGAAGAAGGGGAGAGGGAACTGAGATGGTGAGCCTGATCCACACCTCCTCCCCATCTCCATTTCTTGGTTTCTCTGGCTTTCTTCAAGTTCTAGCTAAAATTCAACCTTCTACGAGAGCCTCCTGATATCTCCCTTAATTCTAGTGCTTTCTCTCTGTAGGTTATCTCCAGTTTCTCCTGTCTATGTTGTTTGTTCATTGTTGTTTTGCAGTTTTTTGTCTCTCCCATCCACCCTTAGATCTTGAGCACCTTGAGACCAGGCATTGACTTTTTGCCTTTCTTTCTATCCCCAGTGCTTAGCATAGTGCCTGGCACATAGTAGACACTTAATAAATGCTAATTGATTGACTGCACAAAAAGTTTTTAATTATAGTTTTTAAATTGCTAACCAGAATGCATTGCTTCCCCTCTTTCCTCAGTTATATTTGATATCTACTCCAGGAATGAAAATTAATTTTAATATTAATATATGTAAACTGATTCAAAAGGTAAATCTGCAGCAAGAGAAAAGCCAGCCCCACACAGGATGTGTTTGAACACTTAGGATGAATGACTTAATTGTTCATTGTCTGTACTCTCCTTGCCTCCATTGACAAGGACAACTGAAAGTTGACTAACTTAAGATTTAGAGTTGGAAGGATCTGTGCCTTTTAATTCAACAATCTTTAAATGCCTGCTGTGTGCAAGGCTTTAGGAGTCCTAAAGGAAGGCTTTGTTAGATCTGTGGAGGGTCTGTCAAGACAAGATGTGAATGAGTTGCAATCTTCACTAATGGAGGATGTGAGACAATCCAGGATCTGTGAAAGTACAGTATCTGCAAGTTATTGTGTGAAGTGTTCAGAATAGGAAGATAAAATACTGATATAGATTCATTTATGTTCTACTGGGAATGGGGATTTAAGGATCAGCCAGAGGATCTTTGGAAGAGAAGATTTACAGGGAACATAATTGCCGTCTGCAAATATTTGAAGGCTTGTCAAGAAGAATTAATTAACTTGGTCTGTTTGGCCTTGGAGGGTAGAGCTAGCACCAGTGGGTGGTTAGGAGTTAAGGCAAGGTTTTGGTGCAACATGAAGAAAAGCTTCCTAACCATTAAAGCTGGCTCCAAAATGGCCCCTTCCTAAAGCTGGCCCCAAAATGAAATGAACTGTCTGGGGTGATGAGAAGCTTCTTGATACTGGAGCTGTTTGAGTAGACCCACTTGTCTGAATGGTTCTTATAGCAGGAATTCATCATTTGGGTAGCGGTTTAGCTAGATGATCTTCAAGTCTCTTTCAAATCCTAAGTTAATGATTCTATGATTCTTTGTAGTTTTTGTGAGCTTTCCCACTTTGGGGGCTGGGGTGTGCGTGTGTATTAACACAGAGATGACTTCTTGGTTTGCGGCTGTAATCATCATTTTCTGGAGCAGTCCACTTCTACTGTCACTGACATTCTAACCCTTGCAGATTTCTCTCTTATGTTGAGGTGCTTGGTACCCTCTGAGGGCGTTGCTGGCCCTCCAAATTTCACTTTCAGCCTTTCTCTATTAGTGCATCACTGGATAGTGTACTTTCTAGGTAAGTACATTCTGTAATAACCAATTGATATTTCTCTGCCTGTACTGACCTTCCACTTTCAGATTGCCTTCATTTACTCTGTATATATCTTATTGGGACCTAGTACCTAGTTATTTGGGCAGCTAGGTGGCACAGTGGAAAGAGCACCTTGCGTGGAGTCAGGAAGACCTGAGTTCGAATCCAGCCTCAGACACATACTAGCTGTGTGACCCTGGGCAGGTCACTTAAACCCTGTTTGCCTCAGTTTCCTCATCTGTCAGATAAGCCAGAGAAGGAAATGACTCCAGTGTCTTTGCCAAGAAAACCCCAAATGGGGTCAGGAAGAGTCTGACAGGACTGAACAACAAAAACAAAAGTAGTGATATACATGTTTTCTCCCCAATAGAAAATAAGCTCCTTGAGGGCAGAGACTGTTTTTTGCCTTTCTTTGTATCTTCATTGCTTAGCAAACTGCCTGGCACAAAGTAAACACTTAATAAAGTCTTGTTGTTTTCTCACTTTGAAAATCTTTTGTTGCTCATAAAGCGCCATGATACATACCATGGTCAACCATGGTCAACTATGGTCAAAAATCATAGAAGCTCAGATTTGGAAGAGGCCTCAGAAGTCATGAAATTTAACCCTTATCTGAGCAGGAATCCTCTTTACAACATCCCCAATAAGTAGTAATCCATCCTCTACTTCTGGGTTTCTTAGCTGCTTAGCACAGTACCTGGCACACAAATAAGTGCTTAATAAATGCTTATTGATTTACTCACCATTTTTGTGTCATGGCCCTTTGGCACTCTGATGAAGCCAGTGGACCCTTTCTCAGGACGTTATTGGTTTTTAAAAATTCATAATTGAAGGAAATGCCAAATTTCAGTTAAAGTTTCATGAAAATAAAAATTTCTTTTTTTCCCCTTCAAGTAGACAGACCCCCTAAAATCTCTCTGCAGATCACTTGGGAGTCCATGGACCCCAGATTGAGAACTTGAATATATCCTTTGCTAGGGAGAGCACCACCCTCTTAGACAGCCTGTTCCGTTCAAATATTGTCCCCTTGACTGAACAGAATTGTCTCTGTAGCTTCCACCCCTTTCTTTCTACTTCTGCATTCTAATCTCTGTTCCACACGGGAACCCTTCAGATATTTGAAGACACCTGCTCCATGACCTCCTAAGTTTTCTCTCTTCTCTGAGCTCAGCTTCATCACTTTCTTCTTTGGGCTTATAAAAACCAGTTCAGCTCTTTTCTTGGTGACTCTTTGGTATCAGGCCCTGTTAGGCACCCCATGGTCAGCCCATTCCACCTTAAACAGCTCTGCTCGGTAGGGAGTATTTCATAAAGATGTTGAGCTCAGATCGACTTCCTGAGTGGTCCCAGTTCTTCTGGGATCATATGGAACCAGTCATAGGGTCATCGACCTAGAGCTAGAAAGAACGTTACCGGTCATCTCCAGCCCCTTCATTCGATGGATGAGGCAGCCGGCGTCGAGAGAACTGAAGTGACTTACCCAAGTTCACGAGGCTCCTGAGTGACAGAAATCCAACTACAAGCTGAATACTTTTCCCGCATTGTCAAATCTCTCTTCCTTGTGGTAGGGACAGTCCCTCAGAGATTGAGGGCTGCTCACCTGTCGTCCTGTGCCCCTTTTCCTGGCTCCTTACTTTAGTGGATCTTCCAATTATGTGGTTTCTAGTTCCTTTAATAGGCGGGGTTCCTGCCCTCTAAGGGAGCCTGTAATCTAATTCATAAGATAAGATATAAACTCAGGGAAAAGTTGCATAATGATAAAAGATTTAAGTTACAGCTCAAGACAGTGATAGAAGAGATGATAATGATACCTTATATCTGTATTTCTTTGAAGTTTACAAAGCACTTTCACATTAGCTCATTTGGCAGTAAACAGAGCTACGTAATTTTCAAATTCACTCAATATCTTAGGTATCATCTCAAACATGTTATTTTCCAAGAGCAAACCTATTAGCGTGCAAGAAGATCCTGGTAACTATCTCAAAGATTTAGTGATGCCTGTTGAGTTCTTTCCCAGAGCTCAGAAAGCTTAGAGTCTTAACACCAGCTTTCCGGCTCTCCCCAATTGGGTCCTTGAGCGTTACTGCATAAAACTGTAGCATTAGAAAACTCAAGCAGTAGTGGCCTTCTGCTTCCCACTTTGCTAGAGCATCCTTCCAAATTCACCAGTTCTGTTTTCTACTTCCCAGAAAGAGAAGATGGGGAATGGGACCTAAAGGGCGCCTCCATCTACAGGTCCTAGCTATATAGGACCAAAGGGAGTAGCTTTTCAGGGGATGGTGGAGGGGTGGTGGAGGCTAGGATTGACCAGACTTTGCAAGAAAGCAGTTATTTCAAGGAAGCGTGCATAACAGCCAGGCGGTGGAATGTGAAACTCTTGAAGATTGAAGACATCTGCGTGGGGCTTCCCGACAGCATCTCCACAGCTGGCTTGGATCATGGAATCCCAGCTGCATATACCAACATGAACCATGAGTTAAGTGGTTCTTTCTGAGACCCTGCACTTGTGGGTACTGAATGTTGAGGTCCTTAGGGCTAGTTGGAGGAGAACCACCCAGAAGGGAAAGATTTGATTTGGAGCAAAATGAGTAATGTACTTTGAGCATTTTGCCAACCCCAAATGATTTCTATGCCAAAGGGATGCTTATAACAGCCTTCATTTTGACATGTAGACCATGGGCATAGGTCCCCTGTGGCAGGATTTAGTAATGAGAAATCAAGGCTTATAAAGGCAGGCATCATCATCATCATCATAATCACAATATTCTATGCTTGTTTAACTTTTTTTCTTTCTTTGGAGGCAATCCGGGTTGAGTGACTTGTCCAGAGTCACACAGCTAAGAAGTGTCTGAGGCTGGATTTGAACCAGGGCTGGTGCTCTATCCACTGTACCACCTCGCTGCCCTACTTGTATAACTATTAATTTTCCGGCTTGCTTTCCTATATATTATTACATCTCATTCTCTCAGCAGCCCTGCGTGGTGGGTAGAAAAATGTACCATTATCTCCATTTTACAAGTAAACAAACTGAGGCCTAAAGAATTGAATGATCTGCTCAGGGTCATATGTCAGTTTAGTGGCAGAACTGGGTCAATAACCTGGGCCTTTTGACTCCTAATCCAGTTTTCTTTCTGCTGTGTAGTTAGGACCTGGTACTCAAATTAGGCATTGAAGGTTGACTGTCAGTTACAGAACAAATCCTTTTATTAAGGATTCTGTGAAGTTTGGATTCACTCAAATGACCACACTTGAGGACCTAGAGGGCCACATGTGGCCTTGAGGCTGCAGGTTTCCCACCCCTGTTTAACCTTCTAGTTACTGTAGATGCCCCCATTAGACAGGGCAAATATAAAATAACCAGGGATGCTTTCTGCAGGGGATGGGAGGATCGGGGAAGGGGGTGGTATGTGTCTAAAATGGAGGCCTGGGCTCTTGAGCCTTTCTCATCACTTTAAGGCTTCTGTCTTATCTCAGAGATTCTTAGGTAGCCGACTACTGGTTTTTTTTTTTTTTTTGAAGAGTATGAAATAAAATGATGGCCTCTGGCCTCAGGGAGCTTTTAGTTCCCAAGATTACCTAGGAAAGGGGCTAAAGGTGCCCGTCTTTCTTTGGCTTTTGCTTTGACTGCTGGGAGTAGCTATTAGTGTTGGAACTGCTGGCTCAGGAATGTGCTCTGGCCCAGAGCTAGAAAAGTTTGGTGGAGAAATGTCTTGTTATCTTATTCCTGTCCCAATGGCTCGATCTGTTTTTAGATGTCAGGAAGTCTGACAATAATGGTGCAATTATCTTGGTGAATAATGGATGAGCCCAGAGAAGATATTGCTCTTATTCTGGTGATTATTTACCACATGCCTCTAATTTTGGGCCTTTCCAGTATGAACAGCTTGAGCCTGATGTGTGTATATATAGCTTTCCCCACCCCCAACTCTTTCCCATCACAACCCAGAGCCTCTCTATGATTTTTTCGATTTCTATTAGCTCCCAATTCCATAGCATTTTATAGTTCACAGGACCCTATGAGGTGAGTAGTGCCAAACATTGTCTCCATTTTTAAGATAAGGAAACCGAGGCTTAGGAAAGTGGAGTTACCTATCCATGGTCACCTGTCCCTGCAGTAAATGTTGGAGCTAGGAATAGGACTTGTGTCTTTTGACTCTCAAATGTGGTGTTCTTTCCATTGCTCCAATGGACAACAAAACTTGGAGCTAGATGCTGGCTAAGTTGGGCAACTAGGTAGTACAGTGGATAGAGTGCCAGGTCTGGAGTCAGGAAGACCTAAATTCAAATCTGGCCTCAGATACTTACAAGCTTTGTGACTCTGGGCAAGTCACTTAACCTCTATTTGCCTCAGTTTCCTCAACCTGTAAAATGAGCTGAAGAAGGAAATGAAAAGAAATGGCAAACCACTCCAGTATCTTTGCCAAGAAAACCCCAAATGGGGTCATGAAGAGTCAGACATGACTGAAAGACTGAACAACAACAAAGCTGGTTAAGTGTGATTTTGGGGGGGGGGGCAATTGGGGTTAAGGGACTTGCCCAGGTTCACACACCTAGTAAGTGTCAAGTGTTTGGTCTGAGGCTGGATTTGAACTCAGGTCCTCCTGACTTCAGGGTCGGTGCTCTATATACTGCGCCACTTAGCTGCCCCTAAGTCTGATTTCTTGAAAGGGGTTGGGAAAGCCTCTCACCTCACAACTGGTGGCACTGAGGCAAGAGGGCAGCATGTTTTTCCTGGCCAGAGACAGCTGATACTGAGAGTGGTTACTACTGTACTCTTACTTTGACCCAGAATGGGTGTTCTTGGTTTCCTGAAGTCAGGTTTGTTAGGAGTTAACCCTGGAGACTTGGGCAGTTAGTTCCAGAATTTTTTTTTTTACATTGAATGGGTTTAAATCCCAACTTTCATGTGCCCTAACCTACAGGACCTTGGGAAATGACTAAACTTTTCTGGGCTACAATCTGTGCCTGTTAAATGAGGGAGCTGAACCAAGTGAGTTCTATAACTCAGAGGTTAGTTGAACCTCTTTTTTCACCGCTTTACCTACATAACAGATAAGAAAGACAGCTGATACTATAGAAAGGGCCCTAGCTGTGTGGCCTTGGGTAAGTCACTTCACTTCTTTAGACCTTAGTTTCCTTATTTGTCAAATAAGGGACCCAGAGCTCCTTGTTGGAGCCCAGAACTGGCTATTACTTCAGTGGGCATTTCATGGAATCATAGAAGAAAACTCTTTAGACTATCTAGTCTAACTCATAACTGAGCAGAAATACTTTTTACATCAGAGGTTCTTAACCTGTGGTATGGGGTCTGTGAACTTGGATGGGAAGAAAAATGACATCTTTATTTTCACAAACCTCTAACCGAAGTTTTACATTTCCTTCAGTTTAATCTATTGATAAATATTTATTAAGTGCCTGTTATGTGCCAGGAACTGTGCTAAGTGCTTTAATATTTAAAAACATGATTCTGAGAAGGGTCTGTAGGCTTCACCAGATTGCCAGTAGGGACAAAAAAGGTTAACAATTCCTACAGCAAATGAGTTCTAAGAACCTTTCTAGCACAGTGATTATTTGATCTGGGAACACAGCTCTGCTTGCCTCCCTTCCTCCTGTCCCCCTAGCTCTGTACAACTTACTAAAGTTTTGAGCTTCAGCCACAGTCAGGGTGGTAACTTGCCAGAAGGGATAGGAGGCAAGTGACCAGGAGGAAGCGCAATCTTTAGAAAGTAACAGTGAGTATCAGGGGCCCAAGTAGGTGGCTATTGCCTGAGTTCCTTAGGGTCCAATTGGTTGTCACCAGAATGCAGCAGGGCTTGATGACCCTTGTCAGGGATGTTATAGAGGAAGTCCTGTTCAGCGATTGGTGGGAGCTTGATGGCTTCTAAGACCCCTTCCAGTTCTGAGATTCCAGGATCACAGAGAATGCTAGTGCTAAAAGAGACCTTTCACGTCGGCTCGTCCCGTGCCGCCTCTCTTCCTTGAATTTGGTTTGGTGCAGTTAGCTGTGACCCTCAGACAGGGCTCCTGAGAGGTCATCAGTGGGTTGGGGAGAGGGTAGGAGAACTCAGATACTGTCTGACACTCAGAGAGATAAAGTAATTTCCCCAGGTCACACAGCTGGGAAGTCAGGACTAGGCTCATGTCTGGGGTCCAGATCATAGATTTAGAACTAGGAGGGACCTTAGACATCTTTCAGTTCAGCCCCCTCACTTTCTAGAAGAGGATTTGCCCAGAGTCCCACAGATAGCAGAGCTAGAACCCATGTCCTCATGTCCAAGGGCAGGGCTTTTTCTACTCTTCCACATTTGAGCCTCTGTTCTTCTGCTTGGGGGCTCTTCCTTCCTTCCCAGTATCCAAATCCCCTCCTCTGTTTCTGAGCCGCATTATCGGGTCAGGGTCCATCCAGAAGGCTTGCCCTGCAGTCCTGAGCAGACCATTCCTTTCCAGGGCTAGTGTCTGGAGGAAAGGGTTCCTGTTCCAAAGCAGGTGTTCCTCGGGCAAGTGGAAACCTGTTCCAGGGATCAGAGGGAGCCCAGGGAACCAAGGACTCTGTGGGGTAATCGACTGAGCCTGGCTTCTGGGGCTTCTCTGCCTTGTGAGTATCATTCATTGCCCACACTGTGGGGCATTGAATTCTAGATCTGTTAGGAGTCAGCTCTCAAGTCCAGACTCTGCCTGAGCTGCCAAGAATCATGTTAAGCCTTTCCCAAGCATGTTAGGAATCAGTTTGTGTTGCTTTGATGAGGCCGCAAATGAAGCACGCTATGATGGCCTCCATGTCTGTTAGCTGGTGCTTTTCAAGTCACCAGGGCAAGGCCAGATGATTCCTTCACATTTCTCCCTCCTTCCTGCTTTTAAGTGGTTTTCAGAGTACTTTTCCCTCCCTACAGCATTTTTTACATCCCTTTGGAATGAGCCAAGATCTAGCCCCTTGCCTTGCCTTGTCTTTCCTTCTCTTCGCCTTAGTTCTTCTTGGACCTGGGGGAGGCAGAGGAGGTTATGTTGGGGTTGGGTGTGGATGAGAGTATGGGGGTGGGGGGGGAATGCTTTGTTTACCCTCCTAATAACTGCCCAAAGTTAGGTGTCATCCTTAGTCTGTTGTAGGACAGCTCTGTGTCTTCCATGGTAGGTAGGTCTCCTACCCACCCCTCTTGAGGAAAAGATAAGGACCTTGGGTAAAATGAAATAATTCTTTACTTCCATGTTTTACTTTCAGCTTTTAAAGCATGGGAGTCATGAGTTCCCCACACTCCTTTCTGGCTTAACTAATTCCTTTAAACTTTGGGAAAGTCATTCTACATAGTGGAGAAGGTACCACAGGGAGCCCTTTCCCCCAACCTTCCTGCCAATACCTCATTCCCTTTCTTCCGTTTCCCTTCTCCTGACTAAACAGTGACTCCACATACCCACTGCTCCCCACGGGAGAGGGAGAGAAACCAGAGTCCATACTCCACTACAGCCCTTGACCCTCTGGCCTACTCCTCTCTAGGTCCCTCCGGTCTCCACTTACCTCTCTGCCCCCTCCCCACTTCCCTCTTGCTAGGTGTTCATCGACACTCAGATCCCTTGGAGGAGCAGGGAGAGGCCAATGACAGTAAGATGGGAGAGGAGGGGGGATTAGGTCTTACCATGTGCCCTGTCCCTGTGCCCTCTAGATCCTCTGGATCTTGCTATCTGACTACCTGTTAAACCCTAAGGAGACCTGGTCCTTACCATGTGCTCCATAGCTGTGTTTTCTTGTATGTGGTCTGTCCCAATTAGAATGTGAACTTGTTGAGAACAGGGACTGTCTGGTTTTTCTTTGTATCCCCAGCACTCAGCATAATGCTTGGCACACTGTTAATGCTTAATCAATGCCTTTTCCTTGCAAGTAGGATTTGCTTTTGGACTGATGACGAATTGGGAGGGATACAGATAGCATGCTGGATAAGATTGTTTGCCGTGTATGTAAAAGCATAGTCTGTGGGGGAAGTAATGTTTCCCACCAAAGAGAAATTGGAATGCATGAACGCAGACCCTCTGGGAGGAGGGCTCCAAAGGCCCTACCTTGGGTTTGTCAGTGGCTTGCTTCCTCTTTGTTATTATAGCAGTTCCAAAGTCTTTTGGGGTGGGTGAGAAAGGGGCTAGTAAGATGTTCTTAAGAGTCTTAGAGGGACTTCTAGCTTTAGTTGTCTTAAAAATCAGTAACCGTTAGTTCAGTTTAACTAGTCCCTGTCCAGCAGTGTTTTGTTTTGTTTTTGTTGTTGTTTGTTTGTTTTTAATGTGCAGCCTTCTGGGAAGGCTCTCAAGGGAGTCATTTCCCATTCTCCCCAGGGCTTTGTTCTCTCTCAGGGTGCTAGCATGGCCTGCTCCAGGGCCCCAGTGCTTTGTCCTGTATTGAATGTACTGTAGGAAAGAGATCTCTTTGGATCTGGAAGGCAGCCCAATGGGTTAGCATGGACTGCACCAGCAGTAAGGAAACCTGGGCTCCGGAACCAGCTCTATCAGTGAAGAGCCTGGACCTTGGGCAAGTTCCCTTCATTGCTTTGGACCTTGTTTAAAGTCTTCTACAAAGTGAGAAGACTTTGAAGGGTCTCTCTTTAGCTCGAATATTTCAGAACTCCCATCCAGTATCCCAATAGGAGTATTGGTTACAAGGGAGATATCTTGGCTCGGTTCCCAATCCTCATGGTCCATAAGCCTTATAGTCTCCTCTGTAATGACATACGGCTTTCCTCTGTCATTGTGTCTTTAGCAGATCATATCTGCAAGACAGCTGGTTGCTGTCTCTCTTTTCCCTTGGGAAGACATCAAGCAACTCATAGACAGGGAGGTCTCCACTCCTTGAAATGGGCTGTGTTTAGGACTTGATGGTGCAGTGGGGGGTGGGGAGGGTCCATCCACATACTGTCTTCTAGGCCCAGTGTTGAATTTCCTCATCAGTAAAACGAAGGATTTGAACTAGATGTTCTCTAAGGGCCCTTCCCATTTCTAAAATCCTAAGACCAGACTAGACAGAACCCAGGTGTCCTGACTCTGGAGCCAGTGGCATTTGAGCAACCTTAGATGGATTCATCCAGCAAGTATTTATTGAGCTCCCATTGTGTGATCAATCCTAGTCTATGCTCTGTGGGAGCTTTATAATGAAGAATTCTCCAGTTCATGAGTCCCCACCCTCCTGGACCTTAAGATCCAGTAGACCAACACAAAGGAAAAGTTAAACAATGATAATGACTTAAGTAATACAAGAGATGTCACAAGACTGTGTATGAGTAAATGCTGAAGGAATTCGGAGGAAGGAGAGATGCCTGTGGTCAGGGTAGGCTTCAGGGAAGAGATAGACCTTAACTTGGGTGAGAGGAGTAGGGAGCATAGGAGGAGACTGAGTTTAAAGCTGGAACTCCCTCATTTCACAAATGAAACAAAAATGATCACAGAGAGGGAGTGAGTGACTTGTCCACGGTCACACAGATTATGTAAGTAGCAGAGCTAGGATTGGAACCCAGGTTTTTGATTCCTAATCCAGTGCTCTTAATCCTATCCTAACACTTTAACCTCTTCACAAATCCTTGTTTGTTGGTAATATATAGAAATGCTGATGATTTATGTGGGTTTATTTTATAGCCTGCAACTTTGCTAAAGTTGTTTATTATTTCAAGTAGTTTTTTACTTGATTCTCTAGGATTCTCTAAGTATATCATCATATCCTCTGTAACGAGTGATAGCTTTGTTTCTTCTTTGCCTATTTTAATACCTTCAATTTCTTTTTCTTCTCTTATTGCTGAAACTGTTTCCAGTACGATATTGAACAATGGTGGTGATAATGGACATCCTTGTTTCGCACATCCTCCTTAATTGTTTAAGGGCATTGTCATAGATCTTCCCCTGACCCTACAGGACTATTTGCAGAGACTACCTTTTTCCCTACAGGATTTGAACCTGGGAATTGGTATTTGAACATACTGAAGGATGTTGTATCTTAGGTTGTAGGGGTGTGAGACTTGGGAAGAGGAGTCTGTTAGTGTCCTGCTATTCCTGAATTGTGATTTTTTTTCCCATTGTGATCTTTTCCTCCATCTTCTCTGCTTGACATGGGGACATTTCCTCTGGCTTAGGTTTTGCTGATATTGAGAAACTCAGGAAAACCATCAGCCAAGCATCATGGTATAGTCAGAGGAGGGGAGGAGGCACAGTGTCTGCCTTTGGAAAAAGCATCTTAGTGTCTGCTAAGGTTGATTTAGACCTGCCCCTCCAAACCCTATAATAGATAGAGGTCATAGAATTTTAGACTTAAGGGAAAAAAGGCAACCTTTCTTGCCTTCTCTGTTTGGCATTTTGAGGCTGACTCCAATGGATCTTTCCAGCCTTATTGTCTAATACTCCCCCTTCATGCACTCCCTAGTCCAGCCAAAGTGGCCTCATTACTAATCTTTACACGTGATACGCCATCTCCCATCTGCATATTTTTCTTCACACAGGTTGACCCTATGCCTAGAGTGCACCCCATTCTTAATCTCTGTCTTAAAATCCCCGATATCCTTCAAGGCTTAGCTCTGGTACCACATTCTTCATGAAGCCTTAGCTGATTTTTCCAGCTCCTCCCTCATCCCCCATATCCTGTGTTTATTTTGTGTGTTCTTACTTATGCATACTGTTCCCTTGATAGAAGGTAAACTCCTCAAGGGTAGGGGCTGCTTAAACTTTTTATCCTCAGCTTCTAACACAGCATCTGATGCTTAATAAGATTCTTGTTGATTGATTGATCTTGAAGCTCATCTAGTTCAACCCTATCACAGAAAAGAAGACTGACTTAAGCCCAGAGAAGGGAGAGTGACATGCTTGATATCACACAGACACCAAAACTAGAGCTCAGGCTTCTTCATTCTCAGTCTGGCGCTCTTTTCACTGCGTGGGATTGCTTCCTGTTGTGTGCTCATGGCCAATGCTGGAACACATACCTAGAATAGAGAGTGGGGCACTAGCATAGGAGTGTTGGGAGTGTTTCCTGGTGTGGCTATCCTATCTGTGCTACCTCCTCAAAGGAGACTCCCAAATCTACACACACGCACACACACACACACACACGTCTTGTCTCTTTCCTGAGCTAGTCGTGCATTTTTGTTGTTGAGTCATTTCAGTCGAGTCTGACTTTTTATCACCCCATTTGAGATTTTCTTGGCAGAGATACTGAATTGGTTTGCTGTTTCCTTCTCCAGCTCATTTTAGAGATAGGAAACTGAGGCAAACAATGTTAAGTGACTTGCCCCGAGTCACCCAGCTAGGAAGCGTTTGAGGCCAAATTTGAACTCAGGTCCTCCTGACTTCAGGCCCTGCGCCACCTGGCTACCCTACCAACTGCCTGTTGGGTGTTTCCACCAGGAGGTTCCAAAGGTATCTTAAATTCAAACTATTCAAAATAACTCATTGTCTTGCACTGTCCCAAACCTTGCCCTCTTCCTAACTTTCCTGTTTCTCTTGAGAGCTACATGTTCTTCTAGTCATCTAGTATCCTAACTTCAGAGTCTGTTAATACTTGATTTCGCTTTCCCTTACCATGATTCTACCACCACATCTCTTGCATCCATGCTTTTCTAACCTCACATCATTGCCACCCTAGTTTAGGCCCTCGTTGCCTTTTATCTAGGCTACCGTTTGCTTTCTAGTTGATATCCTTTCTTCCAAGTTCTCCTCTTTCCAATCCATCCTCCACACAGCTGCCAGAGTAATCCTTCTAGAGAATGAGTCACTCCTTTTTAAAGAACCTTTGGTTACTCGCTACTGACTGTGGGATGAAGTACAGACTCCATAGCTTGGCATTTAAAGGCCTTCCCCATCTGGCTCTAGCCTGGCTTTCTAGGCTTACTGAATAAATAAATGAAAAAGCAATGATTAGGCACTTGGGGGGGGGTCCCTTCCATATATATAAAAATAGGGCTTCATACTACCTCTCAGTCTGGGTCCTCTGCTGCCATCTCAATGACTTAGGAGCTTTCTCTTCAACCCTACCACCTCTGTGTGCCCCAAGTGTGAAGAGGTTTGACTTCTTGGAAGGTGCCCACCTTGGAGCTCCAGAGCTCAGTTTCTAGGAGACATCCTCAGTTTTGTTGTATGGGTACACTGATTTTCCCTTCAATGAAGGGTGTCAGAATTGACCCTGGCTCTGTGTTGACCCTTGCAAATCTTATGGGTGTGATGCATTCATCCTGTGCAGTCCTCATACTTCTCTTGACTATCCCTTTTGGAGGGATTTCCATGGTTCCTCTCATGAGAAAGACATTTCTTTCCTCCTAGTTCTTAGGAATTCAGATTTCAAAGGAAAGTGATTTGCTCGCCTGACTAAGGGTTTCAGTCATATATATTTGCTTAACTGTAGGAAGCTGTTAAGAGTTTTTCTGCAGTCTGACCAGTGATAATGGGTCTGGCCTGTTCCCTCCAAGCCCAGGGGACTGTCTCTCTACACTAGGTACCTATTCCTATTGGATCAGTAGTTGATAAGCACTAAGGGGTTTAGGGCAGAGGGATAATCTGAGGAATAAGAAAGGGAAGAATCTTGGTTAACTGAGCTCACTGGCCAGGGAGTAGTGAAAAGTCCTCCCACCGCCCACCCCCTCCTCTTCACACACACACATGTATACACAGGGATCTTTTAGGCAAAGAGCCTGGAGAATAACAGAGAAATTGGGCAGCAGACCAGAGATGTCTGTTTCCCTATAAGAGCCCCAGGAATAGAGAATGCTGGGATGTGTGCCCATTCAGCTCTCCCCCTAAATAGTTTATGGGGAGAAGATTGAGAGTGTGTGTGCGTGTGTGTCTGTCTGTTGGGGGGGATCAGATTGAGTGCTTGCCGAGTAGGGGTTAGAGAGAGGAAAATAAGTGAAAGAGTTTAGAAAATATCTTTATTGGGATATCAGAGACTCTGCTTTGGGCAGAGACGTGTCTGCCTTTGAATAATTCCTCCATGCTTCCAGGGCCTTCCCTCTTGGATTCCCCGGGTTCTCTGCTTTTCCATCTATCTAGAGCTTGGCTTCTCACCTGGACAGCACATATGCTACTTTCTCTGTCCTCTTTGGGGTGGGGCATGTTTAAGAAGTCCATTGGTAAGGAGGTGAGAGAAGAAGCTATGGGTGTCTCTCAGCCTTTACTTGTCATAGGTACTCTTTGTGGGGTGAACAGGTCAGGAAATAGTGGGAATCTTCCTCCCATGTGGCTTCTCTTTTTCATTCTTGTGGTTCCCATTTCCCTTGAGGGTGGACATGTTCTCAGAAAACCTTCCTAATTCATCATTTATGTGTAACATCATCCAACATTTATCAAGCAGCTCCTGCATTAGAGATAGGATCCAAAGCTGTTAATAGCTCTGGATTGTTCATCTTTTTGGAGGAGTTTGTCAGGGTTCTGATACATCTGTGGGGAATACCTTGCTGTAGGTGTGCTCCCAACTGCCTCCACCCCCAAACAGAATAACCTCAGGTGTGCATCTCTGATGGTCTGAGCACTGGGCCATACCATAGACTCTCTTCTTAACACATGGTGGCTGAAGGGCTGTCTAGTGATTTACTTCCCCGTCCTCTTGTACTTGGACCTGAGATGTGTCCTTTGCCTATCTGGCCCTGTGGGTGGTGGTGGTTGGGGGGTGGGAGGCGGGGATTGGGTTGGTCATGCTGAATCGGAGCGGGGGGCTGTGGGCTGTGGGCTTGGAGAAGTCTTGGCAACAGATTTGACTGCCTTTGTACTGTCTAAAATCTGCCCCAGCCAAGTGCTAACCAGGACCTGCTGTGGGCTGACGTAAGGACAGAAGGCCCCGTGGGTCTAGCTTTGATGTTTCCCAGGCCCTGTCGTGCAAGCAGAAGGGGTTCTGAGTGTGGCGGTCTGGGAATATAAATGCTCAAACCCTAGCAAGTCTTTCTGGCTTTCCATGTCATCCCTGAGGCCCCCCACTCCTCCTGCAGTGCAGGAGGGGATGCTTCAGGCTGAGTCCGAAGGGAGGAGGACACCACGGCCCCTTGAAGGAATGCTGCCTGGCTTTTGGCCTGGCTCAGGTTACTATGGCAGGTGGTAGCTCAGCCTGTCAGCCCTTACTGCCAAGGGTGGATCCTTCAGGGTCATTTCTCCTCTAGGCTGTCAGCTCTTTAACCGGGTACATGAAGCTTCTTGGCCTGCTGCTGCCTGGCAAGAACTCCTATTTATATAGCTCTTAAAGGTTTTTAAAGCACTTAGCTCATAGCACCACATTTGAGGTAGGTAATAACAGTATTTCCATTTCACAAATGAGGAAACTGAGACTGAGAGAGGTCAAGTGATTTGTCCAAAGCCCCAAGCTAGCTAGAACTCCAGCCCAGGTCTTCTGAACTAACATTCACTATTTTTCTGGTAGACACACTTTTACCCCTACTCAGATGGATTGGGTCTTTCCTTAGCTGCTTTTTGTTTCTGGAATCCCTTTTCTTTCCCAATCATTTGGACCTTGTAGTAACCCTACAGGGCCAAGGCTTTACAGGTTCAAGGCTAATACCCTCATGTCTTTCTGTAGGCTACCAGAGTAGGAGACCTTCAGGATTTCATAAAGCAGTTGTCTTTTGCCATAAAGAATGAATGACTTCTTACCTTTCTGTCTGAGTATCCATGTTAGGGACGGTCCCTCAGCTTCGTTGCAGGTAATCTCTTTGGGCTGGTGTATACTTCTGTTTTAAACCAATTGTTGGTTTGATGAAGCACAATGCACCTGGAACTGGGACGCTCTTTATTCAGTTCTCAAGATTTAAACTCATCTTTGAAGTTGAGACATTATCACCCTCCTATCATACTTTGCTTCAGTTTCTCATTTGTAAAATGGCGCCCATATTTTCCTCAAGGCCATCTTGAAAGGCCTCTGGATTTTACCCAGTGTGCAAGCTTCATCTGTCCTTAATTCTTTTTCCCTTGTGTGTTCCTTGTTATTGTGTTGATTGAGTTCATTTCAGTGCTGTCAGTATTTGTCATTCAGGTATTAGCACTGTGGCAGTCCATAAGCTCTATCAAAGCAGCTAGCTCAGTTGATAGGTAGAACTCAAAATCCTTTAAGGGTGTTTGTTACAGCCCCAAATTTGATATTATTTTTTAAGAGGCAGCATGAGGTGACAGGGCTCTGGATTAAGAGTCAAGAATCCTGACTTCTGGTAATTGCCCTGCTATTAATTGGCCGTGTGACCTTGGGTAAGTTGACTTCCTTCTCTGGGCCTCATAGTTTCCTCGTCTCTAAAATGAGAGCTTTGGATTAGTTGTAGAATGTTTGAGAGAAGCAGGACATTAATAGATAATTTAGTCTAATCCCTTCATTTTATGGTACTGAGTCTCAGGGAGAAAAAATAATTTTCCCTCAGACTCTACTTCTAGTGACAGAACTGGAATTAGAACTCATGTCTTCTTTCTGTTATAACATGGGATTCTTCCTTTAGAATTCTCTCGGTTGTACCATGGGACCCTTCCAACCCTGATGTTCTCTAAACGGGGAAGGGGAGGAACTGGGTCGTATTCTGAGAGGGATGCAGCTAGAAAGCCCCGAATAATGGAAAATCAGCCAGATGGATGGGAAACTTTACCAGTGCTTTTTCTCAGGGATCACAAGGTTTAGAGCTGGAAGACACCTTAGAAATCATTTAGTCTAGTCTACTTCATTTCTTGAATGTAGAAACTGGGAGACCCAGAGAGGGAAATTGACTGCCTGAGGTCACACAGTAAGTAGCAGGGCTGAGATTCAAACCTAGGTCTTCTGACTTCTCAAATCCCATGTGCTTTATACTATTCCACCCCATCAGTTCACATGATTCAGACTTTCAAATCGGATGCACAGGTCTAGGGAAAACCCAGGACTCAGCTTGTATGGGGGCTAACTTTCTGGTGAATTCTGTACTGTAGTTTCTGAGGAACCTGGGTGTGAAAGAGATTTGGAGGAATCATTGGGTCATCAAGTCCAACTTCTTGTCTTATAGATAAGGAAACTGAGGTGCAAAAAGATTAAATGGCTTGGCCAGGATCCACACAACTGGGAAGTACCCAGGCAGGATTTAAACCCCTACGTTGTATTGTATTGTCTGTCTCTCTCTGTCTCTCTGTCTCTCTCTGTCTCGCTCTCTCTCCCAAGAGGTTAAACTAAGCTAGAACTGCCCTCTGGGGAGAGGTTGGGCAAAACTTGTTTGGGTCTCTTCCCAGACTTGGCTAAGTTGGAGGTCTGAGCTTAATAAGGGTGAAGCCTGTGTCCTACTGCCCAGCACCCATTGTCGGCACCCCCAGGTGTGGAAGGCTGCTCATTAACACAGTCTCAGGCCCTAGTGACTCTCCGTCTATGGTGCACCCACATGGGCCCCGGGAACAAAGGCCCATGTGTTACTCCTGCTTCCGTAACCATGCCACCTGCCCTGCCCTGCCCTCCACCTCCCTGCTGGAGTTGCCGTTCGGCGTACTCTCCTCTCTTTTCCTTTGTTCAAACTGTCATGGGGAACACAGGACTTGGCCCTTTCCTGCTGGGGGCCTCTTCTTCAGGGTGGCATCCTGGACCTGGGCCAGAGTTGAGTGGTAGCATTGAAGTTGGGAGTTGGAGATGAGGGGAGGCCCCAGGTAGAAACATGGGCATTCTTGGCCCTTCCTTCTTTACCTTTCCATTAAGAAGTCAACCTTGGCAGCAAACAGAAGGTTTCCTTGGTACAGTGGGTGGGAGGCAGTCCTGGCATGCCTTTACCAGCAGCAAGGGCCCCAGATAACCTTGGCTATTCTGCCCCAGTGTCAGGGTGGGGTCTCTTGAGAGCTGACTGATATTGGGGTTTCCTTTCCTGCTGTCTCCCTCTCTTATATGGAGGTCTGATTTTTTTCCCCTCTCTGCCTAAGTCCTCATGCCTCAGGGTTGTGTGAGGATGGCTTAGGGTTCCCAAAGACTGTGCCAATGTATTAGGTCTTGCCAAGTTGGAAAGTACAGTTTCCAGTGCAAGTCAATGATAGATTAAAAGGACACCCCCTCAAAATTCAAAGGGTCGGTCACTAGCTGATGAATTTATAGCGCCATGGTACCACACACACTGTCTACTAAGGTAAGAAAAGTTTGTAATCTGTCAGAATCCATGGAAAAAAGAACCCGTGCTGATAAAATCATGAGCCCTTGAAGAAAATAATTTATAAAGTCAGCAGATACATAAAATAAGGCCTGCAATCTTAAAATCATGTAATCAGAATATTTGTATTAAAAACTCTTATTTATGTACATATTAACAAGACAGTAGCAGCATCAACTTGTTTTATTCCCTTTAGACCTTGGGAAAGCCATTTAATCTTGGTCTGTTTTAGTTTCCTTTGCTGTAAAATGGAGGTTATCATAGCACCTACTTCCCAGGGTTGTGAGGATCAAATGAGATAATTTGTAAAGTACTTAGCACAGTGCCTGGCACCTAGTAGACACTAAATAAATCCTTCCTTCCTCCCTTCCTTCTCCCTTCCCTCCTTCCTTCCTTCCTCCCTTCCTTCTCCCTTCCCTCCTTCCTTCCTTCCTTCCTCCCTCCCTTCCTCCCTTTCTTCCTCCCTTCCTCCCTCTCTCCCTCCCTCCCTCCCTTCCTCCCTTCCTTCCTTCCTTCCTTCCTCTCCTCCTCCCTTCCTCCTTTCTTCCTTTTCTTCCCTCCTTCCCTCTCTCCCTCATACTCAGAAGTTTTGCTGATGCTTTTTAAGAAAGCAATGAAAAAAAAGTCATCTAGATACATGGGTTTTTGGTTGTTGCTTTAGCTTTTACAAGAGGATGTTCATTAAAAAGATACAACAAACATGGAAATACAAAACATGCCCACAAACCAGGGGCACACTCTCCCCGAAACTACCTTAGTCTTTGTGGAGATTGAGTTCAAACTTAAAGCAATTTGCTACAAAGCATTTGCCTCATCGAGTTCACTTGTGAATGTAGCGTAGCCAGTTGAAAGAGTAGATCCCCTGCTTACTGCTGGTTAGTTGACTTCTGGGCGGGGTGTCACTTGCTTCTCAGGGCTGTGCTGGTGGACTGGCCTTGGATGACCGCAAGCCGTGGGTTGACTCCACCTTCTACATCTTTGGTGGCTCTCCTGAACGCTCAGTTCACAAGGTCTAGTATGCCTTCATTTTAGGTAGAAAAGGATAGACACAAATAGAAACAGAAACAACATCAGGGCCATGGGCTAGTGGCTGGCTCCATGTTGACCCAGACCTTGTACAGTCTTGACTTCATACAAACTCTGGATGAGAAAGGACCTGAGATCTTCCACTCCTCCATCCCCTGCTCAGAGGCCCATAGCAGTTTGCCTTCCTCACTGGACACCTGGAAAGTAAAAAGGGCATATGTTTTTTTCCAATTTTGCTTTTCCTGCTTTACATCACTTCATTTAAACCTTTTTATGTCTCTTTTTCTTCCTCCTGTAGCACCCCTTCAGGGGTTACCTCCCCTCCCAAATTGGCACTTGCAGGTTGGGACCCCAGGAAGTGACTACTACCATGATTTCAAAGTAACTCTGTGGGTCTGTACTCTCTGAAACTATAGGCACAAGCCTCCCTCCATCAGTATATTTCCCTTTCAGAGTCAGCCAGTAGTTATTGTTGGCTCAAAACAAGGAAGTAAGAAGAGTAGCTACAAAACAGGGGGCATCCTCTCCCATAAATACTTAGAGTGTCAGTGGGAACATTGGATGTGCCCATGGAGATAGAGATACAGATAAAGAGGAACACATGTAGGGAATACATGTGACCAAGGCATCTCACACCTCTGGCACCAAAGGACTCCAGTGGCCCTCTCTCTTCTTGTGGTGTCCTCATGCAGCTCCACCCAAGGGCTTAGATTGAACAGGTTGCTCAGCTGGGCTCCCTAGACCTATTTCTTTACAACTCAGATCTAGACTGTCAGGGATAATTTTTTTTTTTTTTTTTTTGGCTAGGCAATGGGGGTTAAGTGACTTGCTCACGATCACACAGCTAGTAAGTGTTATGTGTCTGAGGCCACATTTGAACTCAGGTCTTCCTGACTCCAAGGCCAGTGTTCTGTCCACTGAGCCACCTAGCTGCCCCCCCCCGTCAGGGATAATTCTTGAATCCATAGCTAGTTCTCTTCTGTTGCCAAGGATCATACTTATTTACGCTATCTTTCCCCTCAATTCTCTTTTAAGGGTACAGTGTCTTCACATTATTAAGTGGCTCTGCTGCAAGTTGCCATGCCACTGTGGAGAGGACAAGAAAGAAATCCCTTGGCCCAGCCTTCCCCCATTCCCTCCCCACCACACCCCCCACAAAGAGAGAAGTTCTTCCATAGCTGGCTCTTTTCTCTGCTTCTAGGAGCCCCAAACTCCTTAGAGTCTTGACTATTTCAACTATTTCCACAGCTATAAGATTTGTTTCTTAAAGGCTACCAGGGAAATGACCAGTCTTAGGCCAATCAAAGGCAAGGTGCCTCTTTTTTTTTTTTTAAAGGCAGTTGGGGTTAAGTGACTTGCCCAAGGTCACACAGCAAGTAAGTGTCAAGTGTTTGGTCTGAGACCGGATTTGAACTCAGGTCCTCCTGACTTCAGGGCCAGTACTCTATCCACTGCACCACCTATCTGTCCCCAAGCTGCATCTTAATTCCATCAAGTTGTCTCTGAAGACCTTCACTCCTCCTGAGGGGTGAAGATAAACTTTTTTTTTTTTTTGCAGTGCATTTGAAATCTTAATACCTTATTGTTTCTGTTACCTCCCTCTTATCTTTTATGATTACATCCACTGGCCTGGGTCAGAAGTGTCTGATCAACTCCTTCCCCACCACATGCATTTATTTTAATTGTCCATAATACTCCATTATGCTGTGTCGTATATTGTGTTTGTGCTTGATTGATCTCCCGTAAATATCATTCTGATCATGTTGATGCTTTGTAACCTTCCTTAGATCCTTACTGCTTAGAGAATAAAGGCTATACTCTATGGATTATTTTTAAGCCCCTCCACAGTCTCGATTTCCAGCCACAGTTCTACTCCAGCCAGACTGAGCTATCTGCCCCTCAAACAAGCCTTATATTCTCAAGCCTTATACTTTTTAGACAATACCTCATGTTTTCTCCCTCCTAATGATACTCCTGCTTATCAACGTCTGATTCATCATTAAAGGCTAAACTCAGATCACATATCTTCCCTGACCATCCTAGCTATTGAGATCTTCCTTCTACCTTTAAATCTGTGATCTTGTGATCTTTCCTAATTCTGGCCTCCTGACAGCCTTGTCTACACCACTCATCTGGCAACTATCATAGCCTGCCTTTTGTTATTACTTCACTATTTTATGTGTGTATACAAGTAGGGTTTGCCAGACCAACACTGTAAATTTCTTGAGGGCAAGAACTCTATCAGTCCCTTTCAGGGGGCTGGTTTCATGCTTGGCCCTTAGTAGGTAATTTTTGTATCACCCTCAAACATTAATTTAAGGCCTGCAATATGCTTAGGTCTCTACATCTCTGCCCTCCAGCATCATGTGTGAGGATAAGGAAAGGATTCATGTGTTGGCTGGAGGGGTAGTGATCCTCCAATGACACCTTCTCTTTCCTTCTCCTTCCATTTTCACCCCCAGCTACAGGTACAAGAGCCACCATCATCTTTACCAAGGAGCCTTCCTCCCAGGATGCACTGCAGGGGCGCCGGGCACTACTGCGTTGTGAGGTGGAGTCCCCGGGCCATGTGCACATTCACTGGCTGCTCAATGGGGTCCCCATCCAAGACTCAGAACGACGCTTTACCAAGGGGAACAACCTGAGCTTTGCGGCTGTGGACCGACTGCAGGATGCGGGCGCCTTTCAGTGTGTGGCTCGGAATAATGTCACGGGTGAAGAGGCCCACAGCGCCAGTGCCTCCTTCAACATCAAATGTGAGTGAGTGAGTGAGTGCTGGGCAAGGCTACCCTGGAGTGCTTTTCTTCCACTTCCCCTGGCTGCTGACTCCCTGGAAAGTCCTGTACCTCAGCCGCCAGGCTCAGGAGTGCTTGGACAAAAAGGCCTCTGATCAGTTTCATTCTCTACTGGTGCTGCCATGTATCTAAGAGTCAAATGGCCTCTCCCCTTTGCTGCAAAATGTCTTTTTTTTTTTTAAAGCTTAACCATCTATCTTTCCCTGGCCTGTCTGCTAAGTGACCTTCTGAACAGGAAGGGCAGTGGGAGGCAGCTTTTTAAAATACCAGACACGAGTTACTGGGAGCAGCTTTGAACACTCAGAATCCACAACTTCTCCATGCCTGCCTCGCCTCTACTGAGTTTTCTGTCCACTTCTTAGCAGGAAATGTCTTATGTTCTTTGGCTTCTGGAAGCCATGGTTCTCTTCTTTGCTTTTCTTTCATTCCCCTTCCCCTGCTGTCTGCTCTCTTCTCCCTCTTCGTCCCCCTGTGGACTATTAGAAGTTTTGATCTGGGCTCCCAGGTCACAATCTGGTCTCTGTGCTTCAGGGATTGAGACCGGGCCTGTCATCCTAAAGCATCCGGCCTCACTGGCAGAGATTCAGCCCCAGACACTGGTCACTCTGCGTTGTCACATTGATGGACATCCCCGGTAAGGACCCTGAAACTATGCTTTTAAATTTTGGTCAAACTTACATTTCTTTTGTGCATTGTGTGTGTGTGTGTGTGAGAGAGAGAGAGAGAGAGAGAGAGAGAGAGAGAGAGAGAGAGAGAGAGAGGGGGAGAGAGAGAGAAGAGAAAGAAAAAGGAGAGAAAAGCATGGGAGAGAGAGAGAAAGTCAAGATACTTGATGTACTTGGAGGCAGGAGAAACATGGTTTCTAATCCTGCTTCTGACACTTGGAGTCTTTGTGGGACTGTGGGCTCACTTAACCTGAGCCTCAGTTCTGTCTATAAAATGGGGAAAATATTACCTGTAATACTTACTCATGAGGATTGTTGGGAGGATCAGATTAGATGATGTGTCCTGGTTTATAGAGAGCTTCCTAAATGTCAATTATCATCATCATCATCATCATCGGTAGTAGTAATCATAGCATTAATGAAGAAAAAAACAACTTGTTTTATCTTCTGGTCATCCTCAGTTTTTCTTGTCCTTTCATCCTTTCACTTATACTGCCTGAAAGGATGCCTTCCCCATCATTGTGCCCTCTTTTACTATATGCCATCTGTAGTGCTCATCACTGCCATCCTGAATTCTCCTATTCTTTGGCACTTCAAGTGGACCAGTCACTTTTGGCTCAAAAGGTGCCCCTTCCTTGATCCCGTTGTCCAAGGTGGGAGAATGGATTAGCCGTTCCTAGCTCCTGACCATCTGTGTTCCACAGCCCAACGTACCAGTGGTTCCGGGATAGGAATCCCCTCTCTGACAGTCAGGGCAACTACTCGGTCAGCAGCAAAGAGAGAAACTTGACCCTGCGTCGTGCCAGCCCTGAGCACAGTGGTGTTTACAGCTGTTGCGCCCACAATTCCTTTGGCCACATCTGCAGCAACCAGAACATCACCCTAAGCATTGCTGGTATTCCTGGGGTCTGTGGCGGGGGGCGGATCAGAGATAGCCAGCATGGCATCAAGGGAGGGGGCACTTTGGCTCTGCTGATAGGCAGATGGGTTCTGCACTTCTTTCCCCTGTTCCCTCATGCCATTATTCTTTTCCTTCTGCCCCTAGATGAGAGCTTTGCACGTCCGTTGGTGGTACCCCAGGACCAGGTGGTGGGGAAGAGTGAGGATGCTATGTTCCATTGCCAGTTCACGGCTCAGCCACCTCCCACCCTGCAGTGGTTCTTTGAGGACGACTCCCCCATCACCAACCGTAGTCGGTAAGCCTTCCCTATCTATTCTGTAGACGGTCCAGCACCTAATGTCAGGATAGACTAGAGGATCTGCCTCCTTCCTTCCTCACCTAGTGCACACAGAAGGACCAGTGCACATGATATCAAGGGCGCAAGACTTAGCCAAAGGGAGAAGCCCTAGAATGACAGGCTGATACCTGGAAATGGTCTGTGTGTAAGAATAGGTGCATTGGGGGGGTATTGGACAGCCCAGGGCCCTTCCAACAACAGGATGCAGAACAATTAGTATGCCCATCCTCCATCTGGAAGCAAAGTACCCTTTAGTGCTGTCTAGCTGGCCACAACCTCCGCCTCAGTTGGAGTAGTGCTTTAGATAGAGTGCTAGTTAGGGAGACCTAAGTTCAAATCTCACACCAGATACTTACTAACTTTATGATTAACTCCCTCTCCCCTCACTCCCAGGCAAGTTGTTTAGCCTCCTTCACCCTCAGTTTCTTTATCTGTAAAATGGGGGTCATAATAGTACCTCCTTCCCAGGGCTGTTGTGAGAATCAGTTGAGATAACTTATGTAAAACATTTGTGAACCTTTAATTTCTATATAAATGTTGGTTATTATTAGTTCTAGTCTGGACCTAGCCAGAAATGAGAAAGAAACCTTTCCCCCCACCCCTCAAAGTCCTTCCTAGCCTCTTTCCCAGAGGGGAGCTCTGTTCTAGCCCAGACCCTCAAAAATACAAAATGCCCCCAAGCAGTATTGGTGTGATGGAAAGAGTTCTGAACTTGGAACCAGGAGACAACTGCCTTTGAACCTTAGCTGGAACATTTAAGATCATAGAGTTAGAGCTCACAAGGATCTCACAGATCATGTCATCCAATCCTTCATTTTGCAGGTGAGGAAACTGAGGCCCATAGAGGTTAAGTGACTTGCTCAAGGTCACACAGGGAGTTAGTGGCAGAGCCTGGGATTCAAACCCAGGTCCTCTAACTTTCCAATCTTTAGAATGCATTACTAAGAGGCACTAAAGAATTCCCTTTTTCTTTAAGAAAAGGACAGATCTACATCTGCGATGATTTAAGTAGAGGCCTTGCTGAAAGCCAAGAGCTGTGAGCCCTATGGTCTCTAAAGGTCTTTAAGCACCCTGGGAATTCTGATAGAAAACAAACCCTGGTGATTTGTAGAAATGTGGTTTATACTCCCACTGTAGCAGCTGAGATGGTAATAACCCTCCAAGAGTCTTTGAGATGTTTCCTTTTCCCTTCAACCCCTTTACTTACCAGCTGTGGATCCTGAGCAAGTCAGGCTACATACTCTGAGTATGTTTCTTCATTTGTAAGATGGAGATAATAAATTTTGCATTCCCTACCTTACAGGGTAGTTCTAAGGAATGTGGTTTACATTTTAAGGTATAAGAAGCTATATTCTTTTTTTTGGTTGCGGGGGGGAATGACTTGCCTGGAAGCGTAGGTGATAGATGTACCTGGATTCTTTGATTAGGACTTCTCCAAAAGCTGAATGGAAATTCTTCCTTTCATCTTTTTTCATTCTTTGTACCTGTATCACCAGCATCTAGCACAAAACCTGACATATAGTAGATGCTTAATAAAATATTTGTGGATTGATTAGTTGAACCTGGGCAGGAAAGGAAGCAGGGCCTGCTGAATGGTTTCTTGTCTTGACCACTACAGGCCTTCTCCCTAAATATACTTTTAACCTCCAGGGAGCTTTGGGGTGGCTGGTGAGTGAGTAAAAGATGCTAGGGCGCTGCTTCTCCCCAGTTATGAGAAGTGTCAATGTCACTCTCCCTCCCTCACTTCATTCCCCATCTCCGCTGGCTCCAAACCCTTCCCCCTTCTGGGAGATGAGCAGGGCTGTGTTCTGTATGCATTCTGCCCTTAATGCCTGGCTCATCACTGAACGGTTCTTTCTCTTCCCCAGGATTCCTCACCTCCGGCGGGCCACAGTATTTTTCAACGGCTCTTTGTTGCTGACGCAGGTCCGACCACGTAATGCTGGGGTATACCGATGTGTGGGCCGTGGCCAGAGGGGTCCACCTGTTGTCCTAGAGGCCACTCTTCACCTAGAAGGTCAGTGCAGGCCTGAGCCCAAGGTTCTATGGCTGGGCCATCCCGCCCCTTCATGAGGAAAAAATGGGCTTTATGTCATGCTCAGACATGAGGTTCAGAGACAGGATTATAGTTCTAGGCAGGAGGCTAAGAGGAGTTGATTGAGGGATCATAGAGGTCAAAGGGGTTTGGAGCATGAGAATGGTGGGGGGTGGGTCATGACTACCTTGATCCCCCACAAATAATAGAATTATCTCCCCCACAGAGATTGAAGACATGCCACCTTTCCAGCCTCGAGTGTTCACAGTGGGCAGAGAGGAGCGGGTTGCCTGCATTGCTCCCCAGGGTGTGCCGGAGCCCCACGTGTGGTGGGAGCGGGCTGGGACCCGGGTGCCCCACCATGGCAAGGTCTACCAAGAAGGTTATGTGCTGGTCTTTGCCAATACAACCGAGAGTGATGCTGGCACCTATACCTGCTATGCAGCCAACCAGGCTGGCCAGCGGCATCAGGAGGTCAACATCACTGTGGCCAGTGAGCAAACCTTCATGAAGGGGATCGGGGGTAGGGGGAAATCGTTACCTCTCTCTCTTGCTCCCAAGGCACTTGTTTGAAGGCCTGGCTTTTTTTTTTTTTTTTAAACAAGGTCACTCTACTGCTCAATGAGGGAAATCATTTGTGTTAGGACTGGATCCAGGATTTCATTAGCATAGAGAGCTCCCTTTGAGGTAACACCCTCTACCCTTGCAAAGTAGTAACTGTTGTGCAACCTTACAGTCTTAAGAGTTGCCTGGAACACCAAGAGGTTAAGTGACTTCCCCTTAATCAGAGGAGGGATTTGAACCCAGGTTGTCCTGAGGGGCTAGCTCTCTAACTATATATGCATTTGACAAAACGTGAAACAAATAGTAATACAAATGGTACATTCATGACTGACTGAATGACTGAATCCAAAGAATGTTGACTAATAGATTAATGTAAGTCTGGAAGGGAGAACTGTGGTTTGTCTTCATTGAAGTAATATCGAGGACATTCTTGATTAGCTTGGTAGATGACAGAGAACCTGGGAGGGATAGCTAATATTTGCATAACAATTAGAATCAAAAAGATCTGGACAGGCTTTATTTAAAAAAAAAAGATAACTGAGAAGATGGCATTTTGTAAGGATAAATTTAAGGTTAAAAAAACAAAACAAAACAAAAACAAACCAAGAAACAAAACCCTCCCACAACAGTGGCATCAATACAAGATGAGAGTGTTGTGGTTAGACTGAGGTACATAAAGATGGATCATGAAGAGTTGCCTATTTTGAGTTAATCAAAGAATCCATAATGGGGTAGGGTAGAAAGGTGAGGATTAATGTTTTAATATTTCCCATTTCTACTTAGAATAATTTGTGACTGTGGTCCACAGATAAATTAATTGTGCCAAAAAGGCTCTTTATTGAAGAAAAATATCAGCACACTTCTGATTAATGTACTGATGTTACCTTTCGGTAAAACAGAATTTCTACTCACCCACACTCTTGGCTTTACTTTTCCTTTTTAATTTGTAAAACCCTAGTCTTCATAGGGAAACATTTTCAAAACTGCACAGAAAGAGTGAAACAATGTTTAAACAGTGTCTTCCTTAACCACTCTTTCTGGACATAAATCAACATTGATTAAACTTCTTTTATGTGGTGGGCACTGTTTTAGCCTCTTTTTTTGGGGGGGTGGCTAGGCAGTGGGGTTAAGTGACTTACCCAGGGTCACACAGCTAGTAAGTGTTACCTGTCTGAAGCTGGATTTGAACTCAAGTCCTCCTGGCTCCAGGGCTAGTGTTCTATCCATTGCCCCAACTAGCTGCCTCCTGGCCTCTGTATCTTGTTAATTGCCATCTAGGTGGTGCAGTAGTCTGGAGTTAGGAAAGCTCATTCTTGAGTTCAAATCCAGTCTCAGACACATATTAGCTGTATGACCCAAGTCACTGTTTGCCTCAGTTTCCTCATCTGTCAAATGAGCTGGAGAAGGAAATGGCAAACCACTCCAGTATCTCTGCCAAGAAAACCCCAAATAAGGTTACACAGTCAGAGACAACGGATAAATGACTGATCTTAATTCAACCTTAAAGAGAACAGAATAAGATTCAGTTGAAATCGAAGTTTCTTTTTTTACTATACTAACTATATTAAGACAACCTTACCAATTTTCCGTAGGGCCCCGAAGCATCTGAATGTTATAATTTATGATATTTACCTACATATCAGGCTATAGTCAAATATGGTTAAATGAGGTAGTAATTGTAAAGTGCTTAGCTCATTGTCTGGCATATAGTAAGTACTATATAAATGTAAATATTATGTTGTTGTTATTATTAATATGTGGGACCTTGCTTTCTTCAAGCCTGCCTTAAAAACCCAAAGTACCTAAGGAACTATATAGACTCTTTTAGGATATTTCTTTAAATACTGAGATTTAAGTCCTAGATACTTAAAGAAAGAGATGGTATGCTTTTCCCTTGCTGAAATTCTGTCATTATCATTGTTTGGAGTGGAAGATGTAGTCCCCTTCCTCAAGGAATCTAGAGCGCTTGTACAGGGTTTTATAGATGACACAAACCAGTCAAGTAACTAACCGGCATGTTAGTCCATCAGCATTGATTAAGCACCTACTGTGTATGTGCTGGGCATACAAAAAAGGATAACAAATGGTTCCTGCCCTCTGGGAGCTCCCCGTCTAGTGGGGGAGACAACAGGCAAACAACTGCGTACGAACAAGCCCTATATAGGATGAATTGACGAGTAGTCTCTGGAGGGAGGCACTACTAAGATTTAGGAGGACCAGAAAAGGCTTCTGGTAGAAGGCGGGGCTTAAAGGGAGTCAGGAGGTGGAGATGAGGAGGAAGAGCATTCTAGGCATGGGCAGACAGACAAGTGAAAATGCTCAAAGCTGGAAGGTGGAGCGTCTTGTTCCAGGAAGAGCAAGGAGTCCAGTGTCCCTGGATCACAGTGTGTGTGGAGGGGAGTGAGGTGTAAGATGGCGCCCAAGGTGGAAAGGGACTGAGTTATGAAGGACTGAAGGACTTTAAAGGGATTTTATGTTTAAACCTAGAGTTAATAGGGAATCACTGGAGTTGATTGAATAGGGGAGTGAAATGAAATGGTCAGACCTGCAGTGTAGGAAGATCCTTTTGACAGTTGAGTGGAAGATGGACTGGAGTGAAGAGAGAGATCTGAGGCATTCAGCAGATTATTGGAATAGTTCAGTCGTGAGGTGATGAGGGCCCGCACCAGCGTGGTGGCAGTGCTAGCGGAGGGAAGAAGGAATGGATATACAAATGATGTTACAAGAGTAGAAGCCACACCTATCAGATTGGCCAACGTGACAAAACAGGAAAATGATAAATGTTGGAGAAGATGTGGAAAAATTGGAACACAATGCATTGTTGGTGGAGTTGTAAACTGATCCAACTATTTTGGAGAGCAATTTGGAACTATGCCCAAAGGGCTATAAAACTGTGTATACTCTTTGACTCAGCAATAGCACTTCTAGGGCTATATCCCAAAGAGATCATACAAATGGGAAAAGGACCCACATGTACAAAAATATTTATAGCAAGTCTTTCTGTGGTGGCAAAGAATTGGAAATCAAGGGGTTGGGAATTGGCTGAACAAGTTGTGGTATATGAATGTAATGGAATACTCTTGTGCTATAAGCAATGATGAGCAGGTGGGCTTCAGAGAAACCTGGAAAGGCATGTATGAACTGATGCTGAGTGAAATGAGCAGAACTGGGATAACGTTGTACACAGTAACAGCCACACTATGTGATGACTAACTTTGATAGACTTGACTTTTCTCAGCAATGCAAGGATCTAAGACATCTCCAAAAGTCTCAAGATGGAACATGCTATCCCCATCCAGAGAAAGAACTATGGAGTTTGAATGCAGATCGAAGCATGCTATTTACTCTTTTTTTTTCCTTCTGTTTTGTTTTGTTTCCTCTTTCTGATGGTTCCTCCTATTGGTTCTGATTCTTTCTTACAGCATGACTAATGTGAAAATAAAAAAAAAAAGTAGAAGCAACAGGACTTGGCAATTGATTGGATACAAGAGAGTGAAAGAGAGTGAGGAGATGAGATTCACACTTAGCTTGGGAGCCAGGCAACTGAGAGGATGGTGGTACCCTTGACATTAATAGGGAGGTTAGCAAGAGGGGAGTGTTTGATGGGGAAAGATGATGAGTTCAGTTTTGGACATGTTGAGTTTAAACTATCCATAAGACATCCAGTTCAAGATGTGAGACTAGAGGGTTGGCAGAGGGGTAAGGGCCGAACAAGCTAAGTCGGAGAATCATCTTCTTAGAGGTAATAATTGAAATCATAGGAGCTGATGAGATCAAGAGAAATAGTATAGAGAGACAAGGCCCAGGATAGAGTTTTGGGGGACCCTCATAGTTAGTAGTCATGACTTGGATGAAGATCCGTGAAAGAGACAAGGAAAAAGCAGTCAAGACAGATACAAGCCACAAACCAGGAGAGAGCAGATTCATGAAGACCTAGAGAAAAGAATGTGTCAGAGGCTCCAAGAGAGGTCAGGAAGGATGAGGATTAAGAGAAGGCCATTGGATTTGGCAAATTAGAGATCGTTGGTGACTTTGGAGAGAGCAGTTTCTGTGGAATGATGAGGTTGGAAGCCACACTGCAAAGAGTTAAGGGAGTGAGAGGAAGGAGGAAGAGGCATCTATTGTAGATGGCCTTCTCATGGAATTTAGCCATGAAAGGGAGTACAGGATGATAGCTCGCAGGGGATGGATGGGTCAAGTGTTTCCTCCCACATCTCCCAGCCTTCTTTACTCCTTACTGGTCTGTGCATTACTGCCAGATTTGATAAGGATAAGGGGGAGGGAATGGTTTTTATGGTCATTTCCAACTCTCACCTCCTAGGAATCTATTAAATATATTTTCTTAGATACTGTTCCAATTGTCACTTCTCTTCTCTAAAGATTTCAGTGGCTTCCCATTGTCTGTAGTGTAAAGTTGAAGCTTCCTTGTGTTGGTATGCAAGGCTTTTTATAATCTGGCTTCAGTTTACATTTTTAGCATTATCGTACTCCCCCTTTATATATTTCTATAAAGCCAAACCAGACTATACCATGTTGCTCACTTTTCCTGCTCCTGAGCATTTGAATGTACCAGTGCTTACACCTGAAATACTTTCTCCCTATTTATGCCTTTTGAACTCTGACCCTTATATCCTTTGAGATCTTCTTCAGAATTCCTCTTAACTTCTCTTGTGCCTTAGTTTCCTTGTTTGCAACTTGGAGAGGTTGAACTTAGAGCGGGCTGCTAAGAATCATTCTATTTCTGCGTTTGAGGTCTTGAATAAAGCCTTCTCAGATCCTCCCAAATCAAAATGGCCTCATAATAATTTATTATGTTTTTTGATTGTCCAGAACGTGTTGAGCACTGTGGAATATATGAGGGAAATTTTCAGAGTCTGATACTCCAGAGAGATTTAAAACATAGTCTGTGCCTGTTAAGTATTTACAGTCCAATTGGGGAGGCCTCTGTAAATGACATAATGTGCTTAAAATACAATACACGGTGCTGCATAAATGTCCCTGAGTGTCACTATCCCCTCTAGTACCAGGGAGAGGTAGGCTTTCCTGAGGTTTGGGCTCTTTATCCCTTTTGATCCCAGTAACTTCCTTCTATCTTCCCTTACAGCACTACCCAGATGGCTGAAAAAGCCCCAGGACAGCCAGCTAGAAGAAGGCAAGCCGGGTTACCTGCACTGCCTGAGTCAGGCCACACCTAAACCCACTGTCGTCTGGTACCGGAACCAGATGCTCATCTCTGAGGTGAGAGTGAGTAGGTTTCAAGGTAGGTGGGCTGGGACATCTCTTGCTCATCTCTAGAAAACCATTTGTTAGGCATCCCGAAGATGTTTCCCTAGTCCTTCCTGTCCTTTCCCCTTAGAGAACATGTCCTTGCCTCCTCTGCAGCATTTCTCCCCACCTTCTCAGGAGAGATTCCTTCTTCCCTCTGAAATCTGTGGTCCTTGGACTGAGGAGGGTTGTGGATAACTAGAGTACCATTCCATGCCCTTATCCCCATGCCCTCCTCCGCCCCTGGCCTTTGGAGTCTGAAGTTTGTGATAGATTTTGCCTCCTCCTGGGGAAAGAGAAACCTAGGAGTGGACAGAGGCTTTCATGGGATGGATTGTACTGCAGGATTCAAGGTTCGAGATTTCAGAGAATGGGACTCTTCGAATCAACAACGTGGAGGTTTATGACGGGAATTTGTACCGATGTGTCAGCAGCACCCCCGCAGGCAGCATTGAGGCCCAGGCCCGAGTCCAGGTCCTGGGTGAGTGAGACTTGTTGTCTTGACGATAAGCCAGTGATTTGGGGGGAATGAGAGGATTGTAAAATCCAGAACTGAAGGAAACACAGCAGCATAGCATCCCTTCTGCAGTGTCACTAGCAAGAGATTATCTTGCCTCTATGCAGTAAAGACCTCTCTAATGGGGAACTCACTATCCTCTGAAACGGCCTTTTCCATTTTTGGACAGCTGCAGTTGTTAGAAAGTTTTTTCTTTTAATCAAGCCCTAATTTGCCTATCTGTAACTTCCACCTACAGCTCCTAGTTCTATGCTCTGGGAACTGGCCTGCCCCACCCCATTAAGTCATCTCTTCCCCAGACTAAATATCCCCAGTTTCTGCATTTGATGTTCATGTATTCAGAACCCCCCCCGCCCCCAAATAGTAATATGATGGTTGTATAGGGCTTGGGTCCTAAACTGACTGTCCACACCCATCCCTCCTCTCCGTCTTGGACAGAGAAACTAAAGTTCACGCCGCCTCCCCAGCCTCAGCAGTGCATGGAGTTTGACAAAGAAGCTACAGTGTCATGCTCGGCCACGGGCCGGGAAAAGCCCACAATTCGATGGATGCGGGCAGGTGAGTGCCCCACAGTATTGGAGGACAACGCAAGACAGACTTACTATGTGCTTACTATACACCCAACCCTGTACTCAGTGCTGCGAGGCACCTGAAGAAATAATATCCTGATGTTATTTGACACTTTAAGGATTATGTGCCTGTGAGGTTGGCCCTACAGGTATTATTACCTCTTTTATAGATGGGGAAACTGAGATTCAGAGGAGAAAAGTGTTATATCTTCTAGTATATATCTGTCTGTCTGTCTGTCTGTCTATCTATCTATCTATCTAACCAGTAAGTGATAGAGCCAGGACTCAAAACCAGAATCACAGTTGGAAAGCCATCTAGTCTAACCCATATCTTAGAGTTATAGCCACAGCATCCCCAGCAAGGAGTCTTATCCAGTCTTTCCTCAAAAGGATAGGTCTTCAGAGGCAACTAGTTGGCACAGTGAATAGAGTGCTCACAGGATCTGGAATCCAGAAGACCTGAGTTCAAATCCAGACTAGCTATGTGACCCTTGGCAAATCATTTAACCTTTGTTTATCTCATTTCCTTATCTATAAAACTGGGATAATAATAGCCCTTATCTCCCAGGGTTGTTGTGAAGATAAAATGAAATAATATTTGTAAAATGCTTTTGCAAACCCTAAAATGTTATATAAATGCTAACTGTTGTTGTTATTATTGTTATTAATTACTATCGTTATTGTTATTATTACCCCTACTCAGGGAGAACCCACTCCTTTGGAAGGCAGCCATTTCCACTTTGGGAAGGGTCTTTCTAGGAAAGTCTCATTTTGTCTTGTTTACCTGTGGCAGAAATCTCCCCCTCTGCCATTTCTTTTTTCTTTTTCTTTTTCTTTTTTGGCTAGGCAGTGGGGTTAAGTGACTTGCCCAGGGTCACACAGCTAGTAAACGTTACGTGTCTGAGGCCGGATTTGAACTCAGGTCCTCCTGAATCCAGGGCCGGTGCTCTATCTATTGCGCCACCTAGCTGCCCCACCCCCAGCCATTTCTACTGGTCACATATAGTTCTGTCCTCTGGGCCCAATTGGAACAATTCTGATTTCTCTTCTTGACAGCCTTAGTCACAGACAGCTGAATCTTCCTTACTCCTGCTTCCCTACTCCATTTCTTCAACCATTCTTTGCTGTGATTCAGACTTTATTTGAAGTTCAGTGCTCTCTTCCCATACCTGCTAAGACATAGTCACTGTTTTCAAGTTTATAGTCTAGTTGGAAGGTACAGATATAAACACACAAAAATCAGACAACAACTTGAACAATAGTATTGCCAAGCAATCCCTGACTAATTAATAAGTGAGTGGGCCATAGATAGTAAGTTGTGTTTTTTTTTTAATTTATTGATGCATTTTTTTGACACTACAGACACTTCCCAATAAACCCCTTTACAAAGTACATTCCCTGAAAAGAGTTGATTCATGATTAACAGAAAGGAAGGATGTGGCCCTAACATTGACCATTGTTTTTGACCAGCATTTGACCAGCCTTTCCTTGTTGACTTTTTTTCATTGTTTTAATCATTAGGTATTTTGTTTCCTTGGGTTTTCTTTCTTTGTTCTGCTCTGCTTTGCTATACATTTTAAGGATGAGGGAGGAATCACTGAGGACTGTGATCGTGTAAGAGGGGAGGATGGGGGATTTACACTGGGCCTCCATGGATGGATAGGTTTGTGATTGGCAGAGAGGAAGGAGATGATGCTTCAGGAGCAGAAAGTCACACAAGTGAGGGAAGGTGTTTTCCAGCGAGGCTGGGCGCTGGAGGCAGTGAAGATAGGACTTAGTCTCTTGGGCTAACTTGTGGAGTGTTTTATAGGTGAGCCCCAAAAGAGACAGTTATAAAGGTACAGATTATTCCTGGCCTTGAAAAATAACAGCTTTCCACATCTTTACTGTTACTGCTTTCACACATGGAGGGCACTGCTGTGGGGATTGGGACTTGTTCAATTGTGTCCTACTCTTCGTGACCCCATTTGGGAATTTCTTTGCAAAGACACTGAAGTGGTTTGTCATTTCCTTCTCCAGCTCATTTTACAGATGAGGAAACTGAGGCAGATGGGGTTAACTGACTTACTCAGGGTCACATAGCTAGTAAGTGTCTGAGGCTGGATTTGAACTCAGGGAGATGAGTCTTCCTCATGTAGGCCCAGCGCTCCATCCACTATGTCACCTATCTCCCTGCTGAGTTTTAGTCTTAGGGATTTGCCACTAACTAGCTGTGACCTTAGGAGACCCTTCTTGGAATCTCCATTTCTACCTCTATAGAATGAGATTGGTTTGGATTGTGGAGTGATTCTGAGACCATTTCTTTTGATCTTCCATGTAGGGCTTTGAGCTAAGTTGTAGTATCCCCCTTTTCTGAATGAGCAATGGGCATGGATCCCCGTTTTGAGGCTTGGTGACATTAAATTACTTTGTCCAGGGATACCCAGCTAGTAAGTAATGGATGGAGCTGGAGCCCTGTTCCTACTGTGCTCCCTCCCCCTCTCCCAGGGTCAGGAGTTTGGACTTAATTTTGTAGACTGTGGGGGAAGCATTGGATGGCTTTTTGACCATGGTGGGTCAGCAGAAAGTGGACATTGTCACCCGTTTCCTGGGGATAAACCTGAGCCCAGGTGAGTGGAAGATTTCTTATGGGAGCTCATGTGAGGTAATGGATTTGGAGAGAGGAAGACCTAGGTTCCAGTAACACCTCAGACATTTATTAGCTGTGTGACCCTGGATAAATCATTTCACGTTTCTGAATCTCAGGATGATGGATGATAATAGCATCCTACCTTACAGGGTTGCTCTGAGGATCAGATAAGGTCATGCATGTAAAGTAGTTTGCAAGCCTCAGGGGATCTTAGGGAGATCTTAGGAGGACCTTAGAGTCTGGTCTGCTCCAATTCATTGGGGAATTAACTTACCCAAAGTCACATGAATATTAGGTAGCAGAGTCAAAAATTGACCTCAGGTCCTCTGACCTTAAATCCAGTGTCCTTTCCATGTTATCATACTATCTCTCAGACATAAATATCAACTCTTCTCTATGGCTGTGGCTTCAGGTGAGTCTAATGACTTCCCATCCCGGCCCATCAATTGCCTGTTCCTTTTTTCTAGATGGGAGCAGCCTCCCAGACAGTGTGACAGACAATGCAGGAACCCTGCACTTCTCCAGGGTAACCAGGAGCGACGCTGGCAACTATACCTGCATCGCCTCTAATGAGCCTCAAGGCCAGATCAGTGCCCACGTGCAGCTCACTGTGGCAGGTAGACGTCCAAGGACTGGGATGGGAGAGGGGTGGGAAGAGTTGGCTTCTGAAGGGAGGTTCTCTGATGTATGAACAGATAAGTCCGTCTAGCCCAGGCTCCCACCCATCCCTCCAGTGCTCTGAACCCTGCCTTTCCCCCCCATGCAGTTTTCATCACTTTCAAGCGAGAGCCTGAGCGTACAACAGTCTATCAGGGCCACACGGCTATGCTGCAGTGTGAGGCCCAAGGTGACCCTGACCCCCTCATCCAGTGGAAGGGCAAAGACAGAATCCTGGATCCTGCTCAGCTTGGACCCAGGTAGCTTCTTCATCCACTCCCCACTTTCTTCCCTGGCCCCAGGCCTGACTGTTAGTTCCCAGGCTCTTGGGAGTAAGAATGAGAGATGAATGGCCATAGGTATGTCTAAGATGGTGCTGGGATTTTTCTTCCCACAGGATGCATATCTTCTCAAATGGCTCCCTAGTCATCCATGATGTCACCTCAGAGGATTCAGGCCGCTATACCTGCATCGCTGGCAATAGCTGTAATATCAAGCACACAGAGGCTTCGCTCCATGTTGTGGGTATGGAGTGGGGTTACAGCAGGCTGAGAGGCCTCAGAGATGAGGACGATATCTTGTAGACACCAAGGATGGGATGCTGAGTAGAATGTAAGGTCCTTGAGGGCAGGTCCTGTCATAAGCATGTTATACATGCCTAATAAATGTCTCCCCTGTTGAATTGATATAGAGCAGCAGCTCATATGGGAACATGAGGCCACAACCCTGGAGCAGTAAAAGGATGCGTGGGGATTGGGTAGTGTTGGTGGTGGGTAAGATGTTTTGGTAAGAGGCATGGCAGTGGATGGGCCGTGGATACTCTATATAGCAAGATCCTTAACTTGAGGTCTTTGCACTTTGAAAAACATATCGTTTGAAAATTCTGTTTCAACATAATTGGTTTCCTTTGTTTTTAAAACAATTATTCTAAAAATGGATCCATAGGCTTCACCAGATTGCCAAAGCGGGGCCCGTGACACCAGAGTAAAACCCCTGCTCTTTAGCTTTCCTGGGCGACCTCCAACTGACCACCCATTTGTGCCCTTTCAGATAAGCCAGTACTGGATACCTCAGAGGGTCCTGGCAGCCCCCCGCCATATAAAATGATTCAGACCATTGGGCTGTCGGTGGGGGCTGCAGTGGCCTATATCATTGCTGTGCTGGGCCTCATGTTCTACTGCAAAAAGCGTTGCAAGGCCAAAAGGCTTCAGAAACAGCCAGAGGGTGAGGAGCCTGAGATGGAGTGCCTCAATGGTGAGCCTAGGGCCCATTGGACAGCAATGGTTGGGGGAGAGGGGGGGAGAGGTGTGGGGTGTATGGGTGTTGGGCGCCCTCATGGGGTGAGGACAGAGAAGGCAGTGGAGCCTACCTAGCTCTCAGACAGATTCCCCCTCTTCTCTGAGAGTCATGACCTAGCTAGTTCCCCAGGCCCTGAACCCAAAGCAGTTTTGATATAGAATTCCCCATGGAACCTCCCTGGACCTACTTTACCTGGGTCTGGTTATCTTTTTTGTAGTCACCTTCCTACATTCTTACATGCTCGTCTATGGATGTCAGTGCTTTTTTTGTATATGCTTTTCTTCCCTCATCAAGCTTGGAGTTCTCAAAAAGCAGATATAAGTGTGTCATATATAGAAATAGAAACTCCCTGAGGACAGAAACTCACAGGACTGTGACCTCCCTGAGGGCAGAGATTCAGCCTCCTTCATGGGACTGTAAACTTTCTGAGGGCAGGGAATCTGTCTTCTCATAGGACTGGAATCAGTGATGTGGCCATCCTCCATAGAGTTGAAGCTCCCTGAGGACAGGGCCTATGTCTTCTCTATAGGAGTGGAAACTCCCAGAGGATAGGGATTATGTCTTTATAATAGGATTAGACACTCTCTGAGAGCTCGATCATTGTCATAGGTCCGGGAGTTCCTGGAGTATAGAAATGAGTGAGTGACTATAAGAAAAAATACTTAATAAGCACTAATTGTATGCCAAGCACTGTGCTGAAGAAAATCCTTACCCTCCGGGAGCTTATATTATAAAGGGAGAGACAACATACAAGGGAGATTGGTGGCTAGAGAGGATTCTTAGATCCAGAAAATTAGAGGAAAGGTGAATGGGGCCATCAGGCAGTAGATTGAAACCCCCCCATCCAAGGGGCGGCTAGGCAGCACGGTGGATAGAGCACCAGTCCTGAAGTCAGGAAGACCTGAGTTCAAATCCGGCCTCAGACCAAACACTTGGCACTTACTAGCTGTGTGACCCTGGGCAAGTCATTTAACCCCAATTGTCTAAAAAAAGAAAAAAAAATCATAAATGAAACACCCCATCCAAGAATAACAGTAGGATTTATTTGATCAATGCTTCATGATTCCAAAACTGGAGAGAGGGAGGGGGGAAGAGAGATGGTGACTAGCAAGGCTGTGGAAGAGATGAGCCTGGAGTGAAGTAAAGCATAGTGCCCAGGCTCTTTCTAAAATAATGGTCTGGGAGAAGCAGTTGTCAGTCCAGGGAGCAAGGCTTCAGAGCAGAATTTTGTTCTGGCAAGGGATGGGGAATCCTGAGTGAGTGTTCCTCATCACCTGAGAACTCTCTGAGGGTAGAATGTCATTAGTTACATATCTCTATGTTTACCACTGACTCAGATGAGGTAGACACGTTCTTGGTTTCTATTTCCCTTGATACCCAGTGTCTGCTGCATTCATCAACTGGTGGACCCTCTTCAGTCTCACTGAACCCTTTTTGTGATGTTGGTGTTAAGAGGAGGCACTGACATCCACCTTGCTGGCTAACAGGGTTTATAATTGTCATTTCTCTTCAGAAGGTCGAGTATCAGGCAATGTGATCTGACCTGTGGTTTAGCCACTTCCACATAAACATGGTGCATTCTGTAAGCCCCTGGAAGGCACATGAATGCTGGCTGGCAGACCCAGTCATATGGCGAATAGTGGGTTGAGCTTAGTCAGTTTTGGCTGTTGCTTGAAACAACAGGAAAGAGGAGGAAGTGGATTGAGCTGTCTGGGTTCTTGAATCTCAGCTCACTCCTGTTCTCTGCAGGTGGACCCGTGCAGAATGGGCAGCCCACAGCAGAAATCCGAGAAGAAGTAGCTCTGACCAACCTGGGCTCTGGCTCTTCAGCCGCCAACAAGCGGCACAGTACCAGTGATAAGATGCATTTTCCCCGTGCCAACTTGCAGTCCATCACCACCCTGGGTTTGTTGCCTTGGACTAGCTGTGCTTCTGGTATTAGGTGTGGTAGAGCAGATAGGGCCTTAGATGTGGAATCACATTCAGAATCTGCCTCAGACACTAAATGGCTGTGTGATCCTGGGCAAGTCGCGTCCCCTCTTTAAAGGGGGCTTCAGTTTCCTAATCTGTAAAAGGAGGAGTTTGGACTTCATGGCCTCTAAGGTCCCTTCCAGCTTTGAATCTGGAATCTTAGGGTTCTTCTGCTGACACCAGCCTTTTCCCCCAGTTCTGTACCTGAAGGTCCCTCCTCAAATCGGCAGAGCTGTTTTAGTAATTGAGACTCAGAGTGGGATGGGAGGAGGAGTCATGTTTCCCCAAGGGTATGCTGGAGATATGGGATACCCAGTGTCACCACCCTGGGAATGGTAGAGACTGACCTGGCACTTTGCCTGTAGGGAAGAGCGAGTTTGGGGATGTGTTCTTGGCAAAGGCCCAAGGCCTGGAAGATGGGGTGGCCGAGACGCTGGTGCTGGTGAAGAGCCTTCAGAGCCGGGACGAACAGCTGCAGCTGAACTTCCGGCGAGAATTTGAGATGTTTGGCAAGCTGAGTCACGCCAACCTGGTGCGGCTGTTAGGCCTCTGCCGGGAGGCCGAGCCCCACTACATGATCCTGGAGTATGTGGACCTGGTACGATGCTGGGATGGGGACCTCGGACACAGGGATGAGGTTGAATGGGGCAGCAGGTACCAGGGGAGGACACCTTGGCCAAACCTGACTTGAGGGTCATCTGGAGTACTCTCCTCACCATTGCTGGGCACTGGTGATTCTTTGCTATTTATATTGTTATTAACCCAGGATTCACTTGAGGCCTCCTGCTCTAACACTGGGGGTTCTTAACCTTTTTTGTGGCATGGACCGCTCAGGCAGTCTGCTGAGACCTATGGACTCCTCAGAGTTGTGTTGTTAAATGTACAATATAAAATCCACAGGATTACAAAGTAAACCAAATGTATTAAAATATAGTTATCAAAATATTGTTTTAAAAAAACCTCAAATGTTCTTTGTGAACAGCCCACAGTTCTACATTCCTTCCTACTCACCCATTATTTAGTTCTTTGTTGTGATTATTTGGGTTTTTCTCCAAGCTCCTCTTTTTTTAATTTAATTTTTTTCAGTGAACAAAAATCTGTTTCTTTTCCCTTCCACCTTTTCCAAACAAAAAGAGAAAGAAAACCCCTTGTAACAGATATGTCAGACAAAACAAATTCCTGCATTTGACATGTTCAGAATATCTCTGTCTCATTCTGCTTCACCACAAGGCCAGGACTTCTTCCTCAAGGTGTCCCATCACCACTGTCAAAACCCAGTTTGCTGTTGTCTTTCAGTTGTCTGTCACCATTGATAATCCTCTCAGGCATCAGTTTCCCACTCCTCTTTGCCCAAGACTTATTGATTCTTCCACTATAATATAACAAGGGCTAATAATGGCAATGTTTTTATTAACTTGGCCTTGTAGTCAGAAATACCTGAGTTCGAAGCCTGCTTAGTCACTTATAAACTATGTGACCCTACCTCTATGAGCCTGTGGTTTTCCCATCTGTAAAATGGGTATAATAGCATCTACCTCGTAGGGTTGTTCTGCGAATCAAATCAAATGAGATCATATCCATACAGTGCTTTGTAAACCTAAAGTGGTATATAAATGCCTATTGTTGTCATTGTTTCTAAATCTTGCCTCAGACACATAACAGCTACTAGCTGTGTGACCCTGGACAAGTCACTTAACCCCATTGCCTAGCCAAAATAAAATAAAATAAAATAACATAAAATGTGACCCTTATTCTTCACGGACAAAGCCATTATCCTTCTATAGGTCCTAGCCATCTTAGGCATGGATTTATGTAACAGACATCTTTTTCTGCCACTAGCTTCTCCCTTATGCCAAGTCAGCTTGGTGGTTGTGGCTTCAATCAACCAATCAAATTTCCCCCAAGGATAATGAATATATTTCCTTCTTCTTCCATATCCTTTAATGTCCTATTTTCTATCCCCTTGAGAGATAGCGTGACATAGTGGATTAGGGAGCTTGCTTTGGGTCCAGCATTTAGGTCCTGCCCCTGGCCCAGGCTGCATGATCTTGGGCAAGTGACTTGATGTCAAATACTGCTATCAGGCCAGAACCAATTAAAATGTAATTGGGAAATATTTAACAAAATAAGAAAAAGTACAACATAGATGATGTTGGTATGTGGTTTTCTAAGTCAATATATGCCTGCTGGGAACCTTGTTGTGTCTCTCCCCCCGCCTTTCTTATTTGAGTTTGACACTGCAGCTGTAGGTAAGTCTCTAAGGCTCCAAGATGCAGGGAAGGTGCTGACCTGCATTGTAGAGGGAGCTCCTGGTGAAGGAACTCATTGGGAACTTCCAGCTCTTCTCCTTATCTATATCCGTCAATACTGGGTTTTCCCCTCGGAGAGTTTCAGGTCACTTTGGTAGATGTCTGGTGCATATGTGGTTCTCCAGTTTGAGAGGGTCTATCACCCTGGGGCTGAAGAAGCCCTGGTATCTCTTTTACTGTCTCTGTTTCTCCCTCAGGGGGACCTGAAACAGTTCCTGAGGATCTCCAAGAGCAAGGATGAGAAGCTGAAGCCACAGCCCCTCAGCACCAAACAGAAGGTGAAGGCGAGGGGGAGCGAATGTTCTAGGAAGGTTGGAGGCTTATTATGGGGGAGACTGGTAAAATCAATAGAACCAGCGATGAAGGGGTATGGTGGGAGATGTGCTCTTTAACTCCCTCTACTCCCTCCCTGCCCCTCTCCCCCAGGATTATGCCACAGGAGATTTGGGTGGAAGGAACTGGGGATGTTTGATCTGGAGAAAAGGAGACTTGGTTGGAGAGGAAGTGGGGCCCCTTGAAAGTGAAAGGTCATTCCTTATGAAAGCAGGATCAGATTGGTTCTGCTTGGCCCTAGAGAGCTGACCTAGGAACAATGGGTAGAAGTTTGCAAAGAAGCAAATTAAGGCTTGATGGTCAGGAAAAGTTAATTAACAATCAGCTCTCTAAAAACTGAGTAGGATATCTCAGTCATTAGAAAATTTCCAAGGGGCAGCTAGGTGGCCCAGTGGATAAAGCACCAGCCCTGAAGTCAGGAGGACCTGAGTTCAAATTTGACCTTAGACCAAACATTTGACACTTATTAGCTGTGTGATCCTGGGCAAGTCACTTAACCCCAATTGCCTAAAAAAAGGAAAAAAAAGAAAATTTCCAGCACTGGAGGTCTTTAAGGGGACAGCAATTGGATAGAGTATGAGGAGACCTGAGTTCAAATCCAGCCTCAGACATTTACTAGCTAAGTGACCTATTTGCCTCAGTTTCCTCATCTGTAAATGGGGGTAATAATAGCACCTACCTCTCAAGGTTGTTAAGGGGACCAAATGAGATAATAATTATAAAGGAATTACCACAGTTCCTGGCCCATAGTAAATACTATATAAATGTTAGCTGTAATTATTAGTTATTCAAGGGAAAACTAGATGATCAGCTGGTTATATTGTACAGTAGAAGGGATTCTTATTAAGGTGTGGGTGAACTCAGTGCCCTCTAGAGATCCCTTCCAATCAAGACTTGGTTTCCCAAATGAAATAATCCATGCAAAATATGTCATATAAATATAAATATCAGTGATTAGCATGATGTAGTGAATAGAGAGGTGACCTTGAAACTAGGAAGACTTGGATTGAAGTTTTATCTCTGGCACATACCGGCTGACTGAGCAAGTCATTTAACCTGTAAGTGTCCTAGAAAACTCTCTAAAGACCAAACATGCAGAGAAGGTGCAGACCTGTAGAAGGAACTTCCTTGACCGGCAAAATCACAGGGTTTATTATTATTAGAGGGGATTCCTGTTCAAGTGTGGCTGGAGTAGGTGACCTCTGAGGTCCCTTAAAGTCCTGAGAATCTGCAGTTCTGTGATACATACATTCTTCTAGGGACAGGAACAGCTATGTATCTTCCCAACCCAAAAGATCAAAGGTAACAAATACAACTCCCAGGGTAGGTGGCATTTTCTAGGCTTTTGTCACCTTAAATATTCCGTAGATGGTAGCAAGAAAAGGATGAGAAATCTGTAGTTTGTCTATACAGAGTCTTCGCCTCTTTTGTTTTGACTGTGGGCTTCCTAATGTTTTCTTTTCCTTTCCCCTCTTAATGGTTCCTGCGCTTGGTTATATGGCAACCCCTGGTCTAGGAGCCTTTCATGGGCTCCGTGGTCAAGGTTCTTTTTGAGTTCCAAAAACAGATTTCCAGACTCTTATCTCATACCTATAAGAACTTGAAGTGGACCTAAGAGACCATCCTTTTATAGAGGAAGAAACTGAGAACCAAAGTGACTTACCCTGAGTTCATGAAACAGCTGAGACTAGAACTCAAGTCTCTTGGCCCTAAATCCAGAGTTCTTTACTATGTGCTACATCTCCAGCTCTACCACAGCCCAGCTGTTTGAGTCTTATCTTTCTTCACAGTGGCTTGAGGGGTGAGGTGGGGGGCAGACAGGCTGAGAAGCAATGAACAGGTTAGGTAAAGGACTGTGTGACTCCTTGGCAAGTCACTTAATCTCTCTCAGCCTTAGTTTTCTCATCTGAAAAAGGGGGCTAATAGTACCCACTGCACAAGGTTGTTGCAAGGGTCAAATCATGTGAGATAATAGCTATAAAGTTCTTTATAAACCATAGCGTCTGCTCGTTTAGTTGGGAGACTAGATGAGATGTATATGAGTGCATCTGCAGTAAAAGTCAGCAGTAAAAGTCAGCATCAGTGGGTTTAGTGGAACGTACATGAGGATTGCACACTTTGAAGACCAGAGAGTTCATGATTTCATCCTTATGAGTACTTTATCCGGTGGCCCAAGGTTACACAGAGCAGAAAGTAGCAGAGTCAGGATTCAACCCCCGATCCTATGATAGCTTCATGATCTGCTATGGCCAAAAAATTAATCACCTGATGATTGAGCAGCTTCGTGATAAAAAAACACTGGGTTTGGAGTTAAATAATTGAGTTTATACCCCTGGCTCTTTCATTGCTACCTGTGTAGCCTAGGGCTACAATTTTACTTTTCTGGGACTCAGTTACTTCATGTGTAAAATCAAAATTGGATTAGATGGTTTCTTTTTTTAAATTTTATTTTTTTATTCACGGAATAAAAAAAAGCATTTCCACAACATAGCACAATGAAAAAGATGATTGTACATGAAACTACAAATCCACCATGTTTGCTATTCCCTTCAAACATACAACAAAGTTATCATGTAAATTTCTTTTTTTTCCCTTCTTTTTTTCTTACCCTCCCCTCCCTGCCCCTCCCACCTCCTCCTAGAGATGGCCACCATTAAACACAAATAGATGTATATATGTAAAATTATTTTACACATATTTCTATTTATCAGTTCTTTCTCTGGATGCAGATAGTGTCTTTCTTAAGATCTCCTTTATAGTTAATTAGGGTATTTATAATCAAAATAACTTATTCACTCTAAATCATTCTTAAAGCAATATTACCATATACAATTGTGTGCAGTGTTTTCTTGGTTCTGCTCATTTTGCTCTTTGTTATTTCATGCAAATCTTTCCATGTTTTTCTAAGGTCATTGAGCTCATTATTTCTTATAGCACAGTAGTATTCTATCACAATCATAAACCACAACTTGTTCAGTCATTTCCCAGTTGATGGGCATCCCTGCAATTTCCGGTTCTTTGCTACCACAAAGAGAGATGCTATAAACATTTTAGAACATGTAGGTTCTTTTCCTTTTTACCTAGTCATCTTTGGAAATGGACCTAGTAGTGGTATTGCTGGGTCAAAGGGTATAGGCAGTTTAATGACTCTTTGAGTATAATTCCAGATTGCTCTATAAATTGGTTGGATCAGTTCACAATTCTACCAACAACGAATTAGTGTCCCGATTTTTCCATATCCATTCCAACATTTGTCACTTTCCCCTTCATTTTAGCCAATCTGGTAGGTGTGAAATGATATCTGAAAGTTGTTTTAATTTGCTTTTCTCTAATCAATAATGACTTAGAGCATTTTTTCGTATGACTATAAGTTGTTTTGATTTCTTCATTGGAAAACTGCCTGTTCATATCCTTTGGCTATTTATCAATTGGGGAATGACTATTTGACAAAGTTCTTTATATATTTGAGCTATGAGACCTTTATCTGAGAAACTGTCTATAAAATTTTTCCCCCCAGTTTTCTGCTTTCCTTTTGATCTTGGCAGTATTTGTTTTATTTACATAGAACCTTTTTAATTTATTGTAACCAAAATTATCCACTTAATGGATAATTAATTAATTAACTTCTCTGGGACTCAGTTTCTTCATGTCTAAAATGAAAGTTGGATTAAATGGCTTCTGAGGCCCCTTCCAGCTCTAAAACCATTTGATCCTATTATGTGCCTCCAAGTACTTAGCTAGTCTGGGCCTTGGAAGACATGCGTACTGTTTGTTTCAGAGTCCATTCTCTAGACCCTTTCCAATTTGATATAAGAACTACCAAAGCTTGTATTTTGTTGATGTAGCCTTTAATAACTCAGGGGCCCCACCAGACCATGAAGAGACAACAGAATAGGATTTAAGGGAAGGGATTACATGGAAGGTATAAGCGAGATACTTGGAGTGTACATGCCCAGTAATACTATCAGTAGGTTTTGGCTCACCATAGATTTCCTGGTGGAAAGAGACCTTTCTGACCTAAATTCTAAAGGAAAAGAGCTGGAGCAAAGGATGAAAGCGTCAAGGTTCATTTTCCTGGCTGAAGCTTCAGATATAAGTAGGATCATTTGCTTCTGTGGTGTGATTTGAGAGGAAAAGTGTCTTGTTATGTACTGAGAGAACACCTTCCTAAGAATACCTCCCCCACTGTTTAACCACAGTGCTTGAAATTCTCCCAGCAAGCATTCATTCTTTGGGGCTAAGATCTATCTCCAGGGGGCCCCGGTTAATAATGCAAATAAGGCTAGTAGGTAAGGCTGGCACAGTTAGGCAGCTCCCAATCAAACTAATCAACCCATCTAATCTGTCCTTGGAATAATGAAGCTTGAAAAATTTTGATTGAGCCATATATTCTGGTCCAGTGGGTCTGGAGATTTGGAATACTCACCAAGTATCAAGACAGGAGTAGGGATGGAATTAAGTAAATTTTGGAGCAAAATGGAGGAATTTCAGACTGAAATTGGTGTATGTAATATAATTTCATATCTAATATTTTAAAGGGGGAAAGTATGACTAACATTGAAAATTTTATAGAATTAGAATGCCAGGGTTTGGTGGAACCAGTGTGAAAAATGGTCCATGTAGGTATTGTCAGATATTGACACTAGCATGAATTAGTTTTAGGCATAGACACTGGAAAGGTAAGGTGAGGGGTTTTTTGGGTGATTTTTTTTTTGATGGGCAATCGAGGTTAAGTGACTTGCCCAGGGTCACACAGCTAGTAAGTGTTATGAGTCTGAGGCCGGATTTGAACTCAGGTTCTCCAGACTCCAAGGCCGGAGCTGTGTCCACTGTGCCACCTAGCTGCCCTTTTTGGGTGATTTTTACAATTATTATTTTTACAATTTTTTCCACTTAATAGTATTTTATTTTTTCCAATTACATGTAAAGATAGTTTTCAACATTCATATTTATAAGGTTTTGAGTACCAAATTTTTTCTCCATCCCTCCCTTCCCCTCTCCCCAAGATGGCAAGCAATCTGATATAGATTATACATGTACAATCATATTAAACATATTTATCCACATTAGTCATAATGTGGAAGAAGAATCAGAATAAAAGGGAAAAATCATGAGAAAGAAAAAAAAACAAAAAAAAAGAACAATGAAAATAGTATGTTTCCATCTGCATTCAGACTTCGTAGTTCTTTCCCTGGATGTGGACAGCATTTTCCATCAAGAGTCTTTTGGAATTGTCTTGGATCATTGTATTACTGAGAAGAGCTAAGATTATAGTAAAATGTTGCTGTTACTGTGTACAATGTTCTCCTGGTTCTGCTTATTTCACTCAGCATCAGTCCATACAAGTCTTTCTGAGTTTTTCTGAAGTCTACCTGCTTATCATTCCTTATAGCACAATAGTGTTCCATTACATTCATATACCACAACTTGTTCAGATATTCCCTAATTGGGCATCCCCTCAATTTCCAGTTCTTTGCCACCACAGAAAGAGCTGCTATAAATATTTTTGTACATGTGGGTCCCTTTCCCCTTTTTTTGTGATCTCAGCCCCTAGCAGTGCTATTGCTGGGTCAAAGGGTATGCACAGTTTTATAGTCCTTTGGGCATAGTGGAAAGGTAAGTTTCAAAGGTCTGAGTGGTATGTGAAGGGCAGTAATAATCATAATACCTAGTATATATGTGTGGGTATGTGTGTATATATCTCACTATATATCTACATATCTATATCACTCTTATCTATCTATTTTTTTGTTTTGCAAAGTATATTTGGTAGGGTAGCTCAATAGGCCAAGAAGCTAAAAGCTGGAATGTAAAGGTCTCGGTGGTGTTGTAATGGATTAATCAGAACTTGTATGAGGAACTAGGTGAGCAGAAATGGAAAGGAAGGGGTGAGTCTGCTTTCTGCCCACAGGGAACTAAATAAATTCTTAGATGAGGTTCCTATGTCAGGTTTTCAGTGTTAATCCTGAGGGCCTTCAGATGGCTTCTTGCCCAGCAGTTTCAGGAAGCACTTAATCCGTTTGTGTCTACAGGTTGACTACCAGAGCTCTGTTAAACTGTTTCCCAAGGCTTGTGTCCCCAAAACTTAAGAGCTATCACTGTGCCAAATCTAGTGCCCTCTTCATTTCTTCCTCTCGCCCTCCCACCCCCCACCAGATTGCTTGCCTTCTGCCAGACCAGAGGTCTCTCTACCTTGTCAGCCACATCAGCAGAGAGCTGGCAGGGAAAGGAATTTCTGAACCAGAGAGGGGAGATTACAAAAGACTTTGTGGCATGCAGATTACTTGTCAAGAAGGGATGGTGTCCTGGGGTTTTAAAGCCCAAGGCAGAATTGGCCTAATTGATAGTGTTTTCTCAGATCTCTGTCTCTTATCACAATCAGGAACACCTGAGAGACACTGGAAGGAAGAGAATGGATTGTGTGGAAATTTTTTTAGAGTTTTATGGTTGCTTTTTTTTTTTTTTTACCAACTTGGTCATTATTTCACCTTATTTCCATACCTTTGAACTGTTCCTTGTAACAATGGAAAAGCATTTAAGTAACACCAGTCCATTCAGCCACCTTATCTGATATGTTTCATAATGAGACCACCACCTCTTCTTTTGAGAATTATATGTTTTATTTTTTTCTCTGTACTTGACAAACACAAATATTTCCATGTACAAAGAACAGAAAAAGAAGATTGTATGTGACACACAGCTACTTTTCATTGTGTCTAACTTTTCTAAAGTATATACTAAATCCAGTATGTCAGTTCCAAAGCTGTCCTGCATGTTTGTGCTGCCCTTTGACCTCTTGTTTTCAAATGACCCATTGATTTGCTTACCTTTGGCATAACTATCACTATACCCTTTCTCTTCTTGGTCTGGACAGTATGCATTCTTCATCCATTTATTTTTTTTCACCCAGCCTGAACTTTTTTGAGTGATTGCTGGTCTTGGAGGCTCCGTAATGTTCCAGAGCTTTATGTAACTGTCTCAATGCTCTCTGCAAGCAGGAGCATCAGAGAATACCCTGTATAAAGAATCCTCCCTTTATCTGGACACTGTACTGGATAACCTTTATCACTGGCAGACATCTTGGCCAAGCATGTGTCTCCATTTCCCCCTTTTGTACTTCACAAACACGTCATTGAACAACGTTAGATCTGGTCCATCTTTCAAGGAGTCTTGTATGATTTTTACAATACACATTGTTGTCACCAGTTGGAGGGGGAGTGTTTTGGCTGCCATTTTTGCTCTAACCCAGAAGTCATCAAACTTCAGTTGACCAAATCCAGTCAACCACCTGTTTTTGTACAGCCTTTGAGCTAAGGCTGGTTTTTACCCCTGAACTAACCAATCAAATGCTTTTCATTTTTTTTTAATAATCAACAAACAAGCACAGTGTGAGCGCTTATCTTATCAATACCTTTTAGTCATTTGTGTAACGGTGATGATGTGATCTGCTGTTGAAGGTCATTTGCAAAAGTCTGCCTGTTCTTCTTTCCTATTTTCTTTAAGTACACTCTCCTCTTCCAAGTCGGTTAGTAGATTATTTTTATAAAAATTGTGTAGATATGAAAAAGTAGCCATATACCTTATTATTGTTGCTCTTCAGTCATTTCAGTCATGTCTGACTCTTCTTGACCCCATTTGGGGTTTTCTTGGTAGAAAGATACTGGAGTGGTTTGCCATTTCCTTCTCCAGCTTGTTTTGCAGATGAGGAAACTGAGGCAAACAGGGTTAAGTGACTCGCCTAGGGTCACACAACACTTGCTAAGTCTCTGAGGCTGGATTTAGACTCATGAAGATGAGTCTTCTTGATTCTAAGCCCATTGTGCCACCTAGCTGACATATACCTCAGTAGTTATTGATAATTTTATAATTGTTCTTATTTGACAGTAATAAGGTCCAAGATATTTTCTATACTCTGGCATTTTCTCCTGTTTCATTACCTGGAAAATTCCTTTCTCATAATTGTGCTGCCTCTGGCATGGACCTGCTCTACATGTACTTGGTCTTATGTAGCCAAGAGGCAGCATAATGGAAAGCCTAACAGACTCAGGAGTCAGGAAGACCTGGGTTCAAGTCCCACCCCAGCCACTTAATAGCCATAATATTTAAACCTCTCTTGGCCTCAGTTCCTCATTCTTTGTATACTCAGATCTTAGCACAGTGTGAGGTACATAGTAAGCACTTAATAAATACTTATCGACAGACTAATCAGTAAAATGAGGGGATTGAACTAGATGGTCTCTAAGATCCCTTACAACTTTAAATCTGTGATCCTGTTATCTTTTTTGGAGCAGTTAGGTGGTGCAGTAGATAGAGTGCCAGGCCTGGAGTCAGGAAAACTCATCTTCTTGAGTTCAAATCTGGCCTCATGATGCTAGCTATGTGACCCTTGGCAAGTACTTAACCTTCTTTGCCTCAGTTTCCTCATCTGTAAGATGAATTAGAGAAGGAAATGGCAAACCACTCCAGTATCTTTTCCAGGAAAATTCCAAGTTGGGTCAGGAAGAATCAGACATGACTGAAATGTCTGAACAACAACAAAAGAATATTAGTAGAAAAAGACATAAACAAGAAGCTGTACAAGTTTAAAATATATGATTAAATGATGAGAAGTGGTCAAATAGAGTAGCATAAGAGATTGAAGGAGAGAGCAGTTGTACTTATAATTTCGGAAATCAGGAAAAAGTTTTATGGAGTCCATCAATTCTGTTCTGGCCTCACTTTGCTCCTTCCTCCTTCTTGACCTTATGGTCTGCCATTTCGGTGATGTCTTTTCCATCACCTTTAAATCCCTTGCCCTTTGACCTTTTGCCATTTATTCCCAGCTAACCTTCAGCCTTGGCTAATACAGCCATCTGATTCCTCCACTCCTGATCTGTCAGATATTGGCAGAGGAAATTATGAAATCCTGCTGACAGGACTCACCACAAATTTACGCTATCTAACCTTAATGCTGTACAGTAATCTTTGCAGTCATCCCTGAATAACTTCTGTCATACTTGTCACAGTCGTGTTTCAAACTCTTTTTCTCTTCAAGTCTCCACCTCCACCCCTCTTCTCTTTTTGGAGTAGATGAACTTAACTTCTGCTTTATGGAGAGGGCTGAGGCCACCTTGTGTAAGTAAACTCTCTTCTTTGTCTCTAATGTCATTATCCTCACCTTTCCACTCCTCTCAAAAGAAGTAGCCTTCTTCTCTGATAACTTGAACTCCTTCCTTCTTAACCTCTGATTCCATCCCCTTCTGCCATCTTCACAGCAGTCATTCCCCTTCTCTCTGCTCTGTCCCCTCAGCTGAAAAAATTTCCAGGTTTCCCTGTCCTTTAAAAAAACAAAGACAAACCTTTACTTGACCCTGCTGCCATTCTTTCAAGCTATTGTCTTAAATTTCTTCCCCTTTTATAACCAAACCTTCAGAAAAGTCGTCTGTGTTAAATGCCTTGACTTCCTCACTTCTCCACTCACTTCTCAAGACTCTTTAAAGTCTTGCTTCCAACTCCATTGCTCTTCTGAAATAGCTCTCTCCAAAGTAACTCTTGGTTTTTTTTTTTTCTCCCAGAGAGTATGTTACTACTTTCTTCTTCTTTTTTTTAAATATTTATTTGATGTTTTATTTTTTCCCCAATTACATGTAAAAGCGATTTTTAACATTCGTTTTTTAAAATGCTGAGTTCCAAATTCTCTACTTCCCTCCCTCCCTTCCCCCTTCATTGAGAAGGCAAGTAGTTTGATATAGGTTATACATGTGCAATCATGCAAAATATATTTCCATGTTAGTCATGTTGTGCAAGATAACACAAACAAAAAAAGGTTTAAAAATACGTTTCTGTGCTGTTCACATCCAGAAAAAGAACTATGGAGTCTGAATGCAGATAAAAGCATATTATTTGCTCTCTCTCTCTCTCCCTTTTTTTTTTTTTTGTTCTATCTCGTGGTTTCCCTCATTGGTTCTCATTTTTCTTTACAATGTGACTAATGTGAAAATAGGTTTAATATGAATGTATATTCAATTTACATGCTATTTTGGAGTGGAGGGAGGGGACAGATGGGGAGAAAATTTGGAACTCAAAATCTTATGGAAGTGAATGTTGAAAACTAAAAATAAATAAATTTATTAAAAAATGTGTTTCTATCTGCATTAAGACTCTATCAGTTCTTTCTCTGGAGATGGATAGCATTTTTCATCATAAGTCTTTCAGAATTGTATTGGATTGTATTGCTGAGAATAGCAACTCATTCACAGTTGATCATTGTACAATATTGCTGTTACTGTGTGTGGTCTTCTGGTTCTGCTCATTTTACTTTGCATTAGTTCATGTAAGTCTTTCCAGATTTTTCTGAGATCATCCTGCTTGTTTAGCCATTCCCCAATTGATGGGGCATCCCTACAATTTTCAATTCTTTGCCACCACAAAAAGAGCTGCCATAAGTATTTTTATACCTATAGGTCCTGTTCCTTTTTCTTTGATCTCTTTGGAGTACAGACTTAGTAGTGGTATTATTGGGTCAAAAGGGTATGCACAGTTTTATAGCCCTTTGGGCATAGATCCAAATTGCTTTCCAGAATGGTTGGATCAGTTCACAACTCTGCCAGCAGTGCATTTACTGTGTCAGTTTTCCCATATCCCCCCCAACATTTGATGACATTTCCCTATTCTGTCTTATTAGCCAGTCTGATAGGTGTGAGGTGGTACCTCAGAGTTGTTTTGATTTGCATATCTCTAATCAGTAGTGATTGAGAGCATTTTTTCATATGACCATAGATAGCTTTGATTACTTCATCTGAAGCTGCCTCTTCATATCTTTTCACTATTTTTTTTGACCAGTTGGGAAATGGCTCTTATTTTTATAAATTTGAATCAGTTCTCTATATATTTGAGAAATGAGCCCTTTATCAGAGAAACTTGTAAAATTTTTTTCACATTTATAACTGTTTCCCTCCATTCTATTTTCCCCATTTATCCAACTGTCTCCTTTTTCTTTATCCATCCTCAAAAGTGTTTTGCTTCTGACTACTGCCTCCCCCAATCTTCTCTCCCTTCTATCAACATGACCTGGCAACCCTTTCTCTCTACCCTCACCCCTGCCTTTCTCTTATCCCCTTCTCCTGCTACTGTCCTGTAGGATAAGATAGATTTCTATACCCAACTGAGTGTGTTTGTTATTCCCCCTTTGAGCCAGTTTTAATGAGAATAAGTTTCAAGAGCTCTCTTCCACCTTCTCTACTGTAAAAGTTCTTGCATACATCTTTTATGTGAGAAAATTTACCCCATTCTGCCTCTCCCTTTTCCCTTCTCCCCTTAATTTATTTTTTTACATATCATCCCATCATATTCAACTCTCATCTATGCCCTCTTATATATACTTCTTCTAACTGCACAAAGTTCTTAGGAGTTACAATTATCATCTATCTCCATGTAGAAATGTAAACAGTTTAACTTTATTGAATCACTTATGCTTTCTCTTTCCTGTTTACCTTTTCATGCTTCTCTTGAGTCTTGTATTTGAAGGTCGTATTTCCTATTCAGCTCTGGTCTTTTCATCAGAAATGCTTTGAAAGTCCTCTATTTCATTGAATATTTATTTTTTTCCCTTAAAGGATTATACTCAGTTTTGCTGGGTGGGTGATTCTTGATTGTAATCCTAACTCTTTTGCCCTCTGGAATATTATATTCCAAGTCCTCTGATTCTTTAAGCTGCTAAATCTTGTGTGACACTGACTGACTCCATGATATTTGAATTGTTTCTTTCTGGTTGCCTGCAATATTTTTTCCTTGACCTGGGAGCTCTGAAATTTGACTATAATGTTCCTGGGAGTTTTCGTTTTGGATCTCTGTCAAGAGATGATTGGTGGATCTTTCACTTTCTATTTTACTGTCTGATTCTAAAATATCAGGGCAGTTTTCCTTCATAATTTCTTGAAAGATAATATCCAGGGTCTTTTTTTGATCATGGCTTTCAGGCAGCCCAATAATTCTGTTTTTTTTTTTTTCTTTTTAGTGAGGCAGTTGGGGTTAAGTGACTTGTACAGGGTCATATAGCTAGTAAGTATCAAGTGTCTGAGGCTGGATTTGAACTCAGATCCTCCTGACTCTAAGGCCAGAGCTCTATCTACTGTGCTACCTAGCTGCCCCAAGTCCAATAATTCTTAAACTCTCTTCTGGGTCTTTTTTCCAGGTCAGTTGTTTTTCCAGTGAGATCTTTTACATTTTCTTCTATTTTTTCCATTCTTGTGATTGTGTTTTATTGTTTTTTGATGTCTTATAAAGTCATTAGCTTCTGTGTGCCCTATTCTGATTTTTAAGGAATTTATTTTCTTCAGTGAGCTTTTGTACTTCCTTTTCCATTTGGCTGATTCTACTTTTTAATAATGTAGTTCTTTTCTTCAGTGAATTTTTTTACATCTTTTTCCATTAGGCCAATTTTGATTTTTAAGGAGTTCTTCTCTTCATTGGATTTTTGTGCCTCTTTTATCATTTGTCCTATTCTATTTTTTAAGGTATGATTTTGTTCAGTATTTCTTGGTGCCTCCTTTACCAAACTATTGACTCTTTTTTCATGATTTTCTCGCATCACTCTTATTTATTTTCCCAATTTTTCCTCTACCTCTCTTAGTTGTTTTTTTTTTTTTTTAAATCCTTTTGAAGGGCAGGTAGGTGGCGCAGTGGATAGACCACTGGCCCAGAAGTCAGGAGGACCCGAGTTCAAATGTCACCCGTGTTCAAGGGACCTTTCCTGCTGACCTTCTAAGTTATCTTGGGCTGAAAAATTGTTTTATCCCTTCCTTTTGTGGGCTCTGCTGCTCCAGAATTCATTTTAAGGCATTATTTAAAGTTGTTTTGAGAGGAATTTGGGAGAACTCAGGTGAGTCCTTGTCTTTTCTCCACCATATTGGCTCCACTCCCCTCTTGGTTTCTTAACTGTTAAACTTAACATCCTGACAGCTAAGTGGCGCCATAGTGCTTAGAGCACTGGGCCTGGAGTCAGAGAGACTCCTCTTCCTGAGTTCAAATTCAGCCTCAGACACTTAATAGCTGGGTGACCTTGAGCAAGTCACTTAACCCTGTTTGCCTCAGTTTCCTCATCTGTAAAATTAACTGGAGAAGGAAATGGTAAACCACACCAGTATCTTTGCCAAGAAAACCCCAAATGAGGTCATGGACAGTCAGACACAACTGAAAAAACGACTTAACAACAGCAAACACAATGGATCTTCTCTTAGTTCTTACTCTAATTGAATTCCCTGCAGCTTTTGACCTTTTCAACAGCCCCCTGGACGCCATTTTCTGTCTTGTCTTCTATTCCTCTAACCTCTCCTCAGCCTCTTTATCTCTCGTCCCCCTACGGCTCCATCCGGAGATCTTTTTTCTTCTTCTACAGTCTCTCTTGATAATCTCCTCAGCTGTCATCTCTATACAGATGACAACAATAATCCATTTTCATCCGGTGGAGAGGGTGCATAGAGTGCTGAGCTAGGAGTCAGGAAGACCTGAGATCAAATCTGGCCTCAGACACTTACTGTGTGATATTGGGCAAGTCATTTAACCTCTGTTTGCCTCAGTTTACTCAACTGTAAAATGAGGATGATGATAATAACAGTTGCCTCCCAAACTTGTTCTGAGAATGAAATGAGATAATATTTGTAAAGTGCTTAGCATAGTGCCCAGTGTATAGTAGATGCTTAATAATATTTTTTACCTTCACTAATATCTCTCCTGAACTCCAGTCCTACACCACCATTAACTGCCTGCTGAAAGTCACCACCTGTTTGTCCCATACCCAAAATAAAATGATCGTCCCCCCTTCCCAAACCTGCCTCTTCTCCAAATTTCCCAGTTCTATTAAAGTCACTGTCATCTTTCTACATCTTTCTATAAGGTTAGAAACCTTATAGTTATCTTTGCCTTTTCCCTCTCATTTATCTCCCCAGTTACCAAGTCTTGTCAGATTTTTCCCAAAATATCCCTCATTTCCATTCCTTCTCTCTGTATGCATGAGTGCCCCCCTAATTCAGGCCCTCTCCTCCTCTCCTTCCTAGAGTATTATAATACCCTGATAAAGCATTCCTTCATTTCCAGTATCTTCCCTCCAATTCATCCTTGACACAGCTGTCAGATGCCTTCCTAAGGCACAGGATTGACAATCATTGTCACTTTCCGGCTCAAAAATTTTTGAGTGATTTCCCTGTTGCTATTAGGATACGATTTAGACTCCTAAGACTGATTTAAGACCTCCCACAGTCTAGTTCCATTCTGCTTCCTTTACAGGTTCATTTGGTATCACTCCTTTTTTTTTTCCCACTCTACACTCTAGCCAAACAGGACTGGTAAGCTATTCCCTAAATTCAGCATCCCATCTCACATTACAAAGCCTCTTTGCCATTCTTGGCACTTAAACCCTTCTCACTGACACCTGAGAATACTCAATATATGTTTTCTTTTCCTGCTATAAGCTCTTTGAGGGTAGGGCCTGAATCATTTTGGCCCTTTTATTCCCCACATCTAACATGGTATTTTACATAAACTGGGCACTTAATGCTCTTTGAATTAAATTGATGAATTGAGAGGCAGTGGAAAGAGCACTGATTTTGAAGTCAAAGGATCTGGCTTCAAATCTTACCTCTTTCAGTACCTGTGTGGCTGTGGACAAGTCCTTTAACCTCATTAGCCCTCAGTTTCCTCATCTGTAAAATGAAAAAGTTAGACTAGATGTCCTCTGAGCTTCCTTCCAGTTCTAGGTTTATGATTCTGTGATGATGATTCTAATTAAATAGCTTCCAAACTGGTTTTTCTACATCCAGTCTATCCCTTCTCCACTTGCTCCTCTGTACTTTTCTTCAGTTAATCTTTCTGATGGCCAGCTTGCCCCATCCATGACCATATATAACTTGTCTCTAAAACTTTCAATGAAGGGGCAGCTAAGTAGCACAATGAATAGAGCTCTGGCCTTGGAGTCAGGCGGACCTGAGTTCAAATCCAGCCTCAGACACTTAACACTTACTAGCTGTGTGACCCTGGGCAAATCACTTAACCCCGATTGCCTCACCTAAAAATAAATAAATAAATAAAAATCAAACTTTCAGTGACTGCTCAGTGCCTCCTGAATAAAGCATAAAACACCTAACTGTGGCATTCAAGTCCCTGTACAATCTAGCCACAACCCAGCTGTCTATCTAGTCTTATGTTACGAGTCTGTTTCAGCCAATGCTAACTAGCCTTCATCTCTCTCATCCTCATCCTGCCCTTTCAGGATTTGCTCATAACATTCCTCATTTAGGAATAATCCTTTTATCTACCTCCTCTTCCCCATGCCTAAGATGTATGTTCTCATTCTCACAAACACCATGCATCCCACCCCCCTCTAAAAATGATCTTGACCTCAGACGCCTCATAACACTTTACCCTAGATTTCTCTTTTGCATTTATCTCATTTTAATCATGGCTCCTTGTGTGTTCCTTTATCCGTCTGATTATAAGCTCCCAGAGAGCTTATAATAAGTCCTGTGTCATATGTATCTACTTATCTTCAGCTCTACCACAATGTATTGCACATAGTAGGTGCTTAAATTTTTTTTAAAAGTGGGATGAATTAAGAAGATTTGAGCTTTGAAAGTTGAGAGAAGGCTTTCACCAGGTAGAGATGTGATCCAGTCACAGAGCGTCACTTGTAGTTGTTTCCTGGGGGTGGCAAGAAAAGAATGGGGAGTAAAGAATAGCCTGGTTTGACTGGAACAGAGTTTTGTGCAGTGGTCATAGTATGCAGTAATGCTACAATGGTAGTTTGGAGCCAGAATGAGGAGGCCCTTGAATACCAGCCAGACTAAAGAGTACGTATTTTACCCTGTGAGCAATAGGGAACCATTGAAGGATTTTCAGTTGTGAAGTAGCAGCGTGGTCAAATTATTAGGAAGATTATTCTGGCCTTCTTGTGAAGAGTGGATTGGAGAGTAGTACTTATAAGAGATCAAAGAAAGAACAAAAGGACCCAGATGTACAAAAGCATTTATAGCAGCTTTTTTTATGGTGTCAAAGAATTGGAAACTAAAAGGCTTGTGGAATGGATGACAAATTAGATTAAGTGAGGGTAATGGGGATATTGTTGTGACGTGAAAAAATGAAAGGGATGATTTTAGAGAAACCTGGGAAGATTTGAATGAAGAGATGAAAGGTGAAGTGAGCAGAACCAGGAGAACAATTTATGCAACAACAACATTGTAAAGACAAGCACCACTGAAAGATTCTAATCAATGAATAGTGGTCCCCACTATTCTAGGGGACCAGTGGCGACATGTGCCACCTGCCTTCTGAAATAGAGGTGATACATTCAAGATGCTGTGTGTGTACATTTATGTATGGATACACATGAGAGATGTGGTGGGGAGTGGGACGGAGAAGAAATAAATCCTTGATAGTTGAAGAGAGAGAGAGAGAGAAATGAGACTGGACAAAGGAGAAAACACCACAGGCAGAGAGACCATAGTCTGTTTTAATAGTCCAGGCTGGGAGGGGTAGCTAGGTGGTGCAGTGGATAGAGCACCAGCCCTGAAGTCAGGAGGACCTGAGTTCAAATCCGGCCTCAAACCAAACACTTGACTTGTACTAGCTGTATGACCTTGGGCAAGTCACTTAACCCCGACTGCCTCACTCAAAAAAAAAAAAATAGTCCAGGCTGGAGATAATGAGGACCTGGACTCAGGTGGTTCCAGTATGAGCAGAGAAAGGAATGGATAGGAGAGAAGTTTTAGAGTCAGATAGCTGATGATTAGTTTTAGGGAGTTGGTAGATAAAGGAATCAGAGATGACTTGAAGGCTTTTAGCCAATTAATGCAATTAATAAACATTTATTTTTCTCTTTGTTTCACTGCTATTGGGGAAAAAAATGAAAAATAATATCAACATGTTTCCTATCAGCCACTGGTTTGAACACCCTTGGCAGGGGGTGGGGGGGGGTGCTCTTTGAATCTTCAAACCAAGTGCTGGTGTTTACTGAAGTTTTTGTTACCCAGAAAGTATAGCATACCCATCCCTGCCTCAGAAGTGGATCCCCCCCACCCACCTGACCCCACCAATGGTAATGTTCAGGTGCTTCTTTGCACAAATGATAAATAATCATTAGCTAGCAATTCTCTGGCCAGTATAGACCATACCTGTCTGGGGATAGTATAGACTGCAGGTCTTTCAAGGCTGCTGTAATCCCAGTATAGACTACATCTAAGAGAAGTGATTATCTTAGAGTGGCAGCTTTCCTAGTAATGTGGGTCCATTTTCTCTCTGCCTTAGCAATTTTCGTATAACTCAGTGGAAGCCTGACCTTCCTGGCTATTGAAGTGGCTCAGAATTAGTGACACTGACTTTCATCTGGGGACCTCTTTTTGTAACATCCACATCTATACCCACAGGCCAAACAAGCAATAGCATGTTTTGGGACATCATAATTACAGTTATTTTACTTGCCCCAGGACCAGTAATAATTACTCCCCTGTGCTGGGCATTCCCATTCCCTACACTCTTATTTTTCCCCAGTGACTAAAATCTGTGTTTTATGTCCCCCCTTCTCTTACTGTGGGGACTGAGAAGCCATGTATGTAGTAGAAGGAACACAGGTTAGGAGGTAAGGGCTCTAATCCCAGATCTCCCACCAACCTGCTGTGCAACCTGAGGCAAGCTACCCAACCCCTCTGTGCTTCCATTTTCCTTCATTTGTAAAAAACAAGACTAGCAAGCTTACCTTGAGGTTCAAATGAAATGATGAATATAGACGTACCTTGAAAATCATAACGAACTAAACAGGTGGAGTACCGTGGCCAAAGCATTCATTACCTAGTTGCTAACGTACTGGTAATGGGCCTAGACTGGTCCCTTGGATGCATACATGCCTTGAGTCTCTGGCCAGGACCGTACCATACAAATAATAGCTAGCATTTATATAGCACTTTAAAGGTCACAAAATACTTTACAAACATTATCTCATTTTATCCCTCCAACAGCCCTGGGAGGTGGATGCTGTTATTATTCCCCTTTTACAGATGAGGAAACTAAGGTAGAACAGTTAAGTGACTTGTCCAAGGTGACACTGTTAGTAAGCCTCTGAGGAAGTATTTGAATTCAGGTCTTCCTGACTCCAGGTCCAGCACCACTCTATCCACATAGTCGCCACTAGATAATACGAAGCATTGTTATGACTTCTTCCTATCTCTCAACACCTGGATTGAAGCCATACAATGGAAAGGCTTGAAATTGGGCAAATTAGTTTCAAATTCTGATTTTGAAGCTTATCATTATAACTTTGGACAAATCCCTTAATTTCTCTGAGCCTCAGTTTCCTCATCTGTAAAATGAAGGATAATAATATTTTCTGTCTATCTCCCAAGGTTGTTATGAGGGGAAGTGCCTTATAAATTTAAGGCATTATAGTCAAGTCAACAAGCATTTAATAACCCTTACTATGTGCCTGGCACTATTCTGAGCATCAGGAATACAAAGAAAGGAGAAAGAACTGTCCCTGCAAAGATGGTATTTGTAACTCATGAGACCTTTGTCAGTATTAGGGTAGTTGGAGGCAAAAAATTATGTGGATAGATAGAGGGCACAGCGTGAGTTGAAAATGAAGGGGTGATATCTGGAGAAGAAAATTAAGGGGTGAAAGAGGATTATACTGGGAGAAGGAGAGAGAATGGGGTAAATTATCTCACATAAAACAGACAAGAAAAGGCTTTTACAGTGGAGGAGAAGCGGGGGAAGGTGAGAGAGAATGAGGGAATATTATTCTCATTGGATTTGGCTTAAGGAAGGAGTACCATACACACTTAAGTGGGTATGGAAATCTCTTACCCTACAGGAAAATAGGGGAGAAGGGGATAAGAGAGCAGGGTGGGGGAGATGATAAAGGGGAGGGCAGATTGGGGAAGGGGATAATCAGAAGCAAACACTTCTGAGAAGGGACAGGGTCAAAAGAGAGGATAAAATAAATGGGGGGCAGGATAGGATGAAGGGAAATATAGTTAGTTTTTCACAACATGACTACTATGGAAGTATTTTGTATGACTACACATGTATAACCCGTATCAAGTTGCTTGCCTTCTCAATGAGAGTGGATGGGGGGGAGGGAGGAAGGGAGAAAATTTGGAACCCAAAGTTTTAAAAACAAATGTTAAAAATTGTTTTCACATGCAACTGGGAAATGAGATATATAAGCAATGGGGTATAGAAATCTATCCTGCCCTACAGGAAAATAGGAGGAGAAGGGGATAGGAGAAGTGGAGGGGGGATAGAAGGAAGGACAGATTAGGGGAAGGGGGTATTCAGAATGCATGATGTCCTGGGGTGGGGGGAGGGACAGGATGGGGAGAAAATTTGGAATTCAAAATCTTGTGGAAGTGAATGTTGAAAACTAAAAACAAATTAATTAATTTAAAAAAAAATTTTTAAATTAAAAAATAAAACTAAAAAAATATATAAAGAACAGTCCCTGCCCTCAAGAAGTTTACAGTCTAATGGGGAGACAGCATGCAAACAACTATGTATACACAACACAAGATATTGACAAGATAAATTGGAAAGATAGTCTTAGAGGGAAGACATTAGTATAAAGGGGGATTGGGAAAGGTTTCTTTGGTTTTAGCTAGACCTGAAGAAAACTAGGAACACAACAGACAGAGATGGTGGAGAGAGTTCTAGGCACGGGGGCCAGCCAATGAAAATGCATGGTTTGGAGAGATGGGGAAGGGTCCTGTGTGAAGAACAGCATGGAGGTCAGAGTCACCTATCAGATTGGCTAATAGGACAAATGTCGGAGGGGATGTGGAAAAATTGGGACACTAATGCACTATTGGTGAAGTGGTGAACTGGTCCAGATGTTCTGGAGAGCAATTTGGAACTATATCCAAAGAGCTATAAAACTATGCATTGCCTTTGACCCAGCAATACCATCACTAGGTCTGTATCCTAAAGAGATGAAAACAAAAGGCCCTATATGTACAAAAATATTTATAGCAGCTCTTTTTGTGGTGGCAAAGAATTGGACATTGAGGGTATGTCCATCAGTTGGGGAATGGCTGAACAAGTTGTGGTTTATGATTGTGATGGAAGTCCGCCTGCTCATTGTTTCTTATAGCCCAATAGTATTCCATTACATTTATATACCACAGCTTGAACAAGTTGTGGTATATGATTGTGATCGGAAATACTGTTGGGCTATAAGAAATGATGAGCAGGGTGCTTTTAGAAAAACCTGGGAAAACTTATATGAACTGATGCTGAGCGAAGTGTTCTAGTTCTCCAGAACTAGGAGAACATTGTACACAGTAACAGCAATATTGTACAATGATCAACTGTGAATGACTTAGCTCTTCTCAGCAATACAATAATCCAAGACAATACCAAAGGACTCATGATGAAAAATACTATCTGCATCCAGAGAAAGATCTGTGAAGTCTGAATACAAATCAAAGCATACTATTTTCTCCTTTTTTTGTTTTTGTTTTTTCTTTCTCATGGTTTTCCCCTTTTGTTCTGATTCTTCTTTCACAACATGACTAATGTGGAAATATATTTAACGTGATTGTACATGTATAGCCTGTATCAGATTGCATGCCATCTTGGAGAGGGGAGAAAATTTGGAACTCAAAAATGTTATAAAAGTGAATGTTGAAAACTAAAAATAAATAAATTTATTAATTTTAATTTAAAAAAAAGAAAAATGCTGTGCACCTCTAGAGAAAGAACTGATGGAGTCTGAATGAAAATTGAAGCATATTTTTTCACTTCCTTTATTTTTCTTGCTTTTTTTTGCAACATAGCTAATATGGAAATGTTTTGCATAACTTCACATATATAATTAGTATCACATGTCTTGCCTTCATAATGGGTGGGGGAAAGAATTCAGAAGTCAACATTTTTTAAAATGAATGTTTAAAATAAATAATATTTAAAAATGCCCAACAGAAGGTGTTATATTTGATCCTGAAGATCATAAGGAGCCACTCAAGTTTATTGCATGGGAAGGTGACATAGTCAGACCTAGACTTTAGGAAATTCAGTTTGACAGCTGAGTAGAAGAGAGATTTGATGCAGCGAGACCAACTGGCAGGCTGCTGCAGTATAGAAGTGTCAGTGTCATCAGCATTCTGTATGTGAAACACCTTTCCAAGATCTTACACTGAGGAAATCTAGGTCATAAGAGGTTCAAAACTTGCCCAAGGTCTCACAGGTGGTGTGGCAGTGTGGGATTTGAACCCAGGTCCTCTTATTTCAAATCATTTTCTCTTTCTTCCACCTCTGAGTGAAGCTTGTCGCCATCAACTCCTTCCTTTCAGCTTCTCTGACCAACCTTCCCCACCACCCTTGTTCTTCTCCCTGGCAGGTGTCCCTCTGTACCCAGGTGGCCTTGGGTATGGAACATCTCTCCAACAGTAGGTTTGTACACAAGGACCTGGCTGCCCGAAACTGCCTCATCAGTGCCCAGAGACAAGTGAAGGTGTCCTCACTGGGCCTCAGCAAGGATGTCTACAACAGGTACTGCTACTGGGAGGGTACTGTACCCCTCCTCAATGTGACCTTTCCTATCCTTACCCATTCATTCCCTGCCAAACATGGATAACAGTCATATGGTATGGATAACAGTCATAGAAACTTTAAACTGTAGGGCATAGGGTAGGGATGGGGGAAGAGGATTTTGAATATGGAGAATTCTAAAACGGGGGCCCAGAAAAAAGGGGTTGCTACTTCTACTCTCCCTATAGGTGGAGCATTTTTACATATTACTGCTCAACTCTCTTCTTTTAAAATAGACACAAACTCTTTTCATTTGATCCTGTAAGCTTCTCTGATGTCACTCACAGTGAGAAAAAATTAGGACTTCTCAGGAGGTTATAAAGTGCCAAGGGCCCTTCACACATCAGGGATTCCTGCCTTGGGGGCTGAGGCTGGGCCCCAGATCATCTGTTAAGGACTCACCTTTGTGTTCTCTAGTGAATATTACCACTTCCGTCAAGCCTGGATCCCGCTGCGCTGGATGCCCCCAGAAGCTGTCCTGGAGGGTGACTTCTCTACAAAGTCAGATGTCTGGGCCTTTGGGGTGCTGATGTGGGAGGTGTTTACCCACGGCGAGATGCCCCATGGTGGGCAGGCTAACGACGAGGTGCTGGCAGGTAGGGGTCTCTACCCAGGAGTGCAACATATAGGACATTGGACTTAGAGGATCAGCGTTCCAATGTCACCTCAGACATTTACTGGCTGTTTGACCCTGGGCAAGTCACTTAACTGCTGTTTGCCTCAGTTTCCTCACCTGTTCCATGAGGGGGTCAGACTTCATTGCCTCTAAGATTCCTTCCAGCTCCAGATCTATGATTCGACAGGGAAATGAGGTTGGAAGGGTGGGGTAGGGGGAGTGAGGCTACACCCCACTCTCTCTACCCACTTCCCCTAGTGGGTAGCTTGTCGTAACTTTTCTGGGCCCCTCAGGTTTGTGGCTCCCTACTGGCTTTGTCAAAGAATTCTGTGGGCCCCATGGGAAGGGAGTAGGGAGTGCACAGGTTTTGAGCCCTGTGCTTATGGGGCTCTGGGGCAGGGGGGAGAGAGTGGGTTGGAGGGAGAGACCTGAGGAGGCATCCTTTCCCCCCTCTCCTGCCGCAGACCTACAGGCGGGAAAGGCGCAGCTCCAGCAGCCTGAGGGCTGTCCTTCCAAGTTGTACCGGCTGATGCAGCGCTGCTGGGCTCCCAGCCCCAAAGATCGGCCGTCTTTCAGTGAGATCGCTAACGTGCTCGGAGAGAGCTCTGCTGATGGAAAGCCGTGAGGAGGGAGTCCCGGGGCAGGCTGTGTCCCAGGATGGGCGAGGGACGGGGGGAAGCCCAGCAGGGAGTGCCAGCTGCTCCCATGGACCTCGCGGCAGGTTGGGCATGGCTTCCCTCTCCCCTTCTGCTCTTGGGCTCCTTGACCTGGCATGGACAGGTAGACCTGAGCCTGGGCAGAGCCTGGGCTTTCCTCCCTGTCTCCCCCAACTCAGTCCCTTGCATTTGCTCCTTTGACCCTTGTATTGGCTGGGTCACTGGGACCTGGGGGCTGGGCATCTTGTCCCCCCCCTTACCAGGAGCAGCATTGGCACCTCAGGTAATACTAATGAGCAGCATAGGCCTTCTCTGTGCTCTGGGCACCTAGCCCTACCACTTAACCTGCCGACTTCCCCGGATGTCAGGCCAGGTCAGGTCCTGGGACTTTTCCTAAGGTACCAAGACTAAGCATCAGGGCTAGATTGGTGACAGTCTAGGAGTCTTCAGGTGCCTGAGTGAGTGAGGCACATGGGGACTGCCTCAGGATTCGGAGGGGGACATTCCTGAGTGTGTACCTGCCTTGAATGCCCCAGGGGTCTGGTCTTTGTGCCTGGCCTACTCCTGTTACCCTCTGCTCTGCCTTCCCTCTCTCCTTTCCCCTTACTAAGTGCCTGGCAGATGAAGGAGTTTTTCAGGAGCTTTTGACACTATATTTACTGCCCCTTTTGTATGCACCATGGGCGAGTTTTGTACTTAACTTCAGGTGGGGTTTGTGGGGGGAGGGAGGGAGGGGAGGGTCTGGAGGGGTGGGGAGGGCCGGGCCACCCCTGCCCCCTGCCTGCCACAGGGATGGGGTTTTTAACTCGCTGCTCTCAATAAAGAAGCCCTTTTTGTAACTTTCTTCTAAGGCTCATGACCTGTTCTCCTCAATCCTACCCCTAGCTACTACCCTTCACCCTGACTCCCATCTCCATGCCCTCCCTCACTGTGGCTTTCATAGAGTCTCGTGGGGCTCGGATGCAGTTCCACATCCTGTGGTTCATTCCAGTATTCATGCATGAAAGCTGGTGCCAGGTTTATACAGCCCCATGAAGAAATCTGAAGAAAGTGGCTGCTGGTACTGGCCCAGCCCCAGGTTTCCCTCTCTCTCCCTTTTAGCTAAGACTTGGAGCTGGGCAGAATAAAGGGCCTAGCAAGAATGGGACTCATGGAAGGATGTGAAGGGTAAGAGCTTTGGCTCCTATTTCCCTTCCCTCCTTCTAGAGGTCATCTTGACCATTCCCTGGCTCTGCTTTCTGGCTGTTTCACAGGCCTTACACTCAGATTTGGTCAGTGGGTGTGTGGGTGCACAGGATATGGAAAGAGTAGGATCCAAGATAAGATTGAGGGTAGATTTGTCTGTGAAGTGATGATGGACATTGGGGGAAGGTCAGATCCTTGGAGGTCAATCAGATTTCAATAATTTATCAGAAACAATGGTGGCTTTGCCACTCAGTCATCTCCGCTTGCTTTGATTTTTAACGTTATTCATTAAATTTTAATCAGGTCTACCTTATCTTTTAAAAACAAACAAACAAACAAAAACCTTCCCCTTTAATCTGCTCCCATTCTTCCCTGTGCCTTCCACTGGCAGAGTTCTAGAAAAGGCAATCTTCAAGTATTTTCAGGTCTTCTTCCTCACCACCCACTCATTCTCCATCACCTATAACCTGGCATCTGTCTTCAACATTACTAAAACTGCTTTCTCCCCAGTCACCTGGGATCTCTTAGTCACCAAATTTACCTCCTATAATTAAAGACTTTATTCAGTCTTCATCGTCCTGCACTTCTGTAGCATCAACATTGCTGACTACCTCTACTTCTTAAAAAACAAATGTCATCTCTATGGCCCCTTCCCACAGCCCATTCTAGATATTGCAGTGTTAAAAGGATAAGCTCCTCTCCCAGGTACTTCTGACCCATTCATTGCCCACATCCCTTACATGGATCTGCCCAGGCTTTTGTCCTCCTGTATTTTTCTTTTGACAACCTCCTTGACACCAGCAGCAATGGCTGTGCCGGCAATGACTCCAGCCCTGACCTTTGCTGAAACTAAATTCACATTTTTCGACTGCCTATTAGAAATGACCTCCCTGGAATACCTTCAAGTCCTTGACTTTACTGTATCCCAAACAGTAATCCTTACAGAATCACAGGATCTCAGAGTTGGAAGGAATCTCAGTGGTCTTCTAGTCTAAAGCATGGACTCAAAACAAAAATTCCCTTTCAAAAGACCCCACAAGTGGTCACAGAGCCTTTGTTTAAAGACTTCCGGTGAGAGAGAAACCCATTTCTTCCTACAGCACTGTTCACTCTACTCTTGGATAAATCTGCTTGCTGGGAAGTTTTTACAATTGTGGGAGTCAGATTGTGCTGAGCCTTAGATTAAGGGGATTCACTGATGATTTTTGAGCAGAGAAATGAAATGGTCAGACTTGTGCTTTAAGAAGATTATTTTGGCATCTGTATGGATGGGTTGGGGAAGAGAGAGTCTGGAAGCAGAATTGGTGAACAGAGGTTCTACTTGTCCAGGCAAGAGATGATGAGGGTCTGAAGTAGTGATGGGCATGTGAGTGGATAGGCGGAGTTAGATATAGTTGTTGGGAAGGGGGGCATGAAATCAACAAGGCTTCCCACATGGTGAAAAGATGGCTGACTGGGAAAATGGTGTGTCTTCAAATAGGAGGGATTTTTGGATAAGGTGGAGGTGGCAAAGTCATTGCTTTCTATTTCTGAACAGTTTTGAGTTTAAGATAAATATATTTGAGAGTCATCTATGTAGAGATAATAATTCAACCCATAGGAGCTTATGAGCTATTTCCTAAGAGTGTAAAGAAGAAATAGACAGCCCTGGGGAACACCTGTGCTTGGGGGGAGGGGGAGATGGGTAATGCCTCTGCAAAAGAGACTGAGAAAGAGTGGCCAGAGAGGTAGGACTAGAACCAGTCTTGTCATGAAATTTAGGAAATTGAGAGTATGGATGAGGAGGTTATGTTCAGTGTTCTCAATAGCTGTTAAAAAGTCAAGATGAGGGGCAGCTAGGTGGTGCAGTGCACGGAGCTCTGGCCTTGTAGTCAGGAGGATGTGAGTTCAAATCCAATCTCAGATACATGACACTTACTAGCTGTATGACCCTGGGCAAGTCACTTAACCCCAATTGTCTCACCAAAAAAGCAAAAAAAAAAGTCAAGATGAAGGGGCAGCCAGGTGGCGCAGTGGATAGAGCACCGACCCTGGAGTCAGGAGGACCTGAGTTCAAATCTGACCTCAGTCCAGACACTTGACACTTACTAGCTGTGTGACCCTAGGCAAGTCACTTAACCCCAATTGCCAAAAAAATTTTTTAAAAATGAGATAAAAAGTCAAGATGAAGACTGATAAAAGGCTATCCTTTCATTTATGAGTTGGACTGGATTACTAGTGAAGTTCCTTCCAACTCTCAGATTCTGTAATTATGTGATTTAGCAGTTCAGAGATCATTGGTAAACTTAGAGCAGCAGTGGTAAAGTGATAATATGGTTAGGAGCCAGATTGCAAGAGATTAAGAAGTGAACAGGTGGGGAGGGATTTGGAGACATCAAATATAGATGTTTCTTTCCAAGAGTTTGGTTGGGAAAGTGTGGAGATATATCAGATAATACCTTGAGGGGATGGCAGAGTCAAGGGAAAGCAAATTTTTTTTTATTATATTATGTAGTCATCAGGGAATGAGCCAGTTGAGACAAGGAAAGATTGAAGCTAAGAGAAAGAGATAGGGCAAGTCCATGGAGAAAACAAGAGGTGATGGAGTCAATGGCACTATTTAGTAAGGAGAAAGGCTACCTCCTCAGAGGTGGGAATATAGGAGAGGATGGGTGAAGAAATGACAAATGGCTTCTATTTTCTTAATAAAGTAAGAGGTGACAGCAGTTTGAGGAAAAAGTGAGGTGGAGAACAGCATGGAGAAACATTTTAGAATAGTCTCTGTGGCTAGTGGGACAGAGTTAACCAAGGAAGATTAGAAATTTGTCTTGCAGCAACGATGGCTCAGTTATGATTAGATAACCTGAGTTTTTAGTGGACCCAGTCAGTTAGATGGTGTGACTTCCTCTTGCCAGAATTTCAAGTGTGCAAGTAAAGACAAAGGATGGTGAGAGTGATCCAGGATGGAGGAAGCAGCAAGAACCAAAGAGGCGTAGGGGCCAGCGTAAAGTCAAACCGGTCAGCTCTAGAGACTTAACTATGAAGATATCAAGTTGAGGAATTTGTGTTTTATATTCAAGGCAATGGATAGAGCTTTATATTAGAGTTTGTAGGGAATAATTCATTTTCATACTCCCTGCAGTGGGTAGTAACTGACATTTATATAAGATCTCAAGGTTTACAGAGTACCTTTCCATACCACACATTATGCTATCTCAGTGTTTGCTGAGAGGATGGTTTAACTTGGCTGCAAGTTAATTGTCTTCAAAAATGTAAAGGGCTGCTATGTGGAGAGGGTTTAAATTCATCCTGTTTAACCCCATAGGGCAAAACTAAGCTGCAGTGATAGAAGTTTCAGAGACAGATTTAGGCTTGATATCAGGGAAAGTTCTTTAATAATTGGAATTTTTTTTTTTGAGGCACTTGGGGTTAAGTGACTTGCCCAGGGTCACACAGCTAGTAAGTGTCAAGTGACTGAGGCCAGATTTGAACTCAGGTCCTTCTGACTCTAGGGCTGGTGCTGTATGTACTGTACACCTAGCTGCCCCTAATAATTGGAATTTTCTAAAGTGGAATGGGCTACTCTAAGAGGTGATAGGTTTCCCTTCATTGGAGGACTCATAGTGAAGATTAAAAGATGGTCAATTTGTTGGGGGTTGGACAATTTTCTTAGGAAATCTGTTGGACTGTATAGATGGTCTCCTAGAGCCCTTCCAATTCTGAAAGTGTGATTCATGAAACGTAGATGAGCATCTACTGAGGCAATATGGTGTGATGGGAAGAGCTAGTACTAGGCAGGAGCCCTACCTATCTCAGTATCCTGGTTTTGCTATAACTACTAATGGTCTTAGACAAGGCCACCTCAGTTTCCTCTATTTACTATAATATTGACTGGATAAAAAATATTGACAAAGCAGTGTGGTATGACGGAAAGATACATTCCTCAACCTTACAGCCAAGCAGTCAACAAGTACTTTATTTATTAGGCTATTTCCTTGATAGAGCATAAGCCTTTTTAAGGACAAAAATGATTATATTTTTGTCTTTTTATGCCCAGTGTCTAGAACATAATAGATGTTTCATAAAAATGCTTGTTGAAGGGGCAGCTAGGTGGCCCGCCAGCCCTGAAGTCAGGAGGACCTGAGTTCAAATCCGACCTCAGACCAAACACTTAACACTTCCTAGCTGTGTGATGACCCTGGGCAAGTCACTTAACCCCAATTGCCTTTAAAAAAAATGCTTCTTGATTTGCCTATTATGTTATAACTACATACAGAATATAGAACAGGTAGGCTTGCTTTTTTTTTTTTTTGGTGGTAAAAAACTTCTCTGGATGGCTGGGGCCGCTTCCCAGAGCACTAGATTTTGGAGTCCAAGGACCACCTATTTTTTATTACCTGCCAAAGCAAGTTTTGGGGACAATCTTCGCATCTATAAAACGAAAGGGTTGGACTTTGTACATACATAGAGTGGAAAAAAATCAGACTGGCTCTGGCAAGACAACCTGGGTTCAGATGCCCTCAATGACACTGCCTGTGTGATCCTGGTCAAGTCATGTTTAAACCTTCCCTGGGTCCCAGTTTCCTTATCTGTGAAATGAAGTGATTAAACTGGTTAAGTTTCTGAGGCCCCTTCCTGCTCTAGCTGGAGAACTTTGGGATCCTCAAAGCAAATGACTCATTGATCTCAAAGGACTTAAAAAGCAGATTGCTTCATCTCTTAACTCTGAATATGCAAGACTTTGATAATAAAGACTGTGCTATGATTTCTGCCCCCTCCCCCCCAAAAAAGGGATTTACATTCCCTTTCCCTAGAAAAGACAGTTGATGGCATGGTCCCTTAACCTGCCTCATCTTCTGAGCCAGGTATGAGTGTAGAGTGGAAGGAATCATGATGCACTTAGTCAACCTTATTAACATTTAATGGCTGGGAATAATGAGTGCTAATCACTTCACCTGAGTTATTTCCCCCTTAATAATGCAACTCACCAAAGCAACTTTACAGGGAGTGTGGCGAGGAAAGTGCTTTGGGTAGATGATTATTAGTATGAAGGAGTTTGTGGAGGTTAGGATAAAGAGTTCTGATGTCAGAAATAAAATGAGCTTATTTGAGAGTGCTTGCAAGGTATTACAGTGGAAAAGAGGGTTGGAATCAAAGAGTTTGTTTCAGGATGGTGATTAGTGAGATAGAAGACCTCTGAGGTCCCATCCAGGAGTGATCCTTCCCAGCAATCACACATACAGCATCATAGATAGTCATGGACTTAGAGCTGACCTAAGAGACCTTGCAGGCCATGTTGGTCTTAAAAGTCTTCTGTCATCCCCTGACATGATTCCAAAACCAGCCTCTTCTCCTAAAGGACTTCTCTGAAGGATAACCCAAAGTTCCAAGATCCGTCATGGACTGGCATACCCTAGTTAGGAAGCATTAAGCTCTAATGTGCCAAGCACCGTGCTATATAATCAAGCACTGGAGACACAGGGAAAAGTGAAATCAGCCTCTTGCCCTCAAGGAACTTATATTCTAATGTAAGAGACAATAATTTGAATAGGTAACATATGAAATGCTTACAGGGAGAAGCAAGACCTCTGTTTCTAATGCACTGTCTCATGAAAGGAAGAATCAGTGAACCTCTTTAGCCTTGAGTACCAAGAGTAGGAAGGGAAAGTTTGACAGATGGAAGAAGAAAAAGTAGACAGCAAAAAGACATGAGAGGAAAGAGTTCATGCTACTTCATGGGTGGAGCCCAGTGGTAGGAAGTGCCCCTGTAAATTTGTGGCACCTATGCCAGATGCCCCTTTTTCCCAATTGGGGGTTCATGGTAATAGTGTTTTTTTCCACAGGTGTACGTAATATTTCCGAGAAGCCTTCCCTTTCCCCAGTTTACAAGGGTGCTAATCTCTCCTCTTTCTGGGATTCCAGCCCTCATTCTTTTTGTTTGTTTCCTCAGCCCCTCCTGGCTTTTATTTCCATAGGATATTGGGATTCAAGGATTTTCTCTAGTGTCAGGAATGGATTTGTATTCTTTTACCCTCTCCATTTTCTTGTGTGCAATCTCCAAGAACCTAGTGGATTGAATATCTACAGCCTGGGACTGGAGATGGTAACAAAGCCACTGAATCCACTTGAATGAGATTTTGAGTAGATCACTTCTGCTCTCTTAACCTGTTTTCTCATCTGTAAAACACGGAGTTGGAACTAAATCCCAGCATCAGATTTTTCAGAGTCAGACAGTACCTTGGTGGCTCTCTAGTCCACCCATACATGGAAAAGAATTCCCTTCCACAATGTAACCATTGAGTGGTCATCCAGCCTTTGCAAATTTCAAGTGAGAGAGTGAATCCATTCTAACCTAAAAACTGTAAGAGGTATCCATTCTACTTTGGTTATATTGCTGGACTTTTCAGGAGATGTTTTAACATCAAGCCTTTTTTTTCCTTGCAACTTTTGTCCTCTCGGGGCAACAGAGATGTCAGATGTCAATCTCTCTTTAACAAGACAGGTCGTCTTTGAAGACAGCTATTATTATTTAAGTTGTGTTTTCTTTTTCCTGAGGACCATGATCTCACTTGCAGCTGAAACCTTCCATATGTGTTATTTCCACCATCAGAATGTGAGCTCCTCAAGAATAGGGACTGTCTTACTTTTCTATTTGTATCTTTGCATATAATACGGGCTTTTCATTTGTTTGTTTAGATAAATATTTCTCATATTCTGACTAAACATCTCTAACTAGAGTTCCTTCATCTTCCTATTACATGATCCTGAGGCCTGTTATTACCATCCTGCTTGCCCTCTTCTGGACACCTCAAGTTTACCAATATTCTTCTTAAATATAGTATATAGTATCTAGAACTGAATATACTCCAGATGTGGTCTGACATAGTCATAGTAAAATGGAACAGACTTTCAGGTTATTTCCTGAATCCCAAGAAAGCATTGGCTTTCTTAGTGGGCTGGCTAGCTTCTCTCTCTCTCTCTCTCTCTCTCTCTCTCTCTCTCTCTCTCTCTCCCTCTCTCCCTCTCCCTCCCCCTCCCTCTCTCCCTTTCCCTCCCTCCCTCCTTCTCTCCCTCCCTTTCCCTCCCTCCTCCTCCCTTCTTCCCCCTCTCTTTTCCTCTCCTCCGACTCTCCCTTTGCTTTTTCTTCTTCCTCCTCCCCACAAGTCCAAATGGATCCCTGTAGATTAGGACTTGTTAACTGGGAGTCCGTAGACTCAGTTCCTTCTTTATTTCAATGAAATCTGATTTCCCTTGTAATCTTCTGTATTATATTTTATGCATTTAAAACCCTTCTTCTAAGAAGGAATCCACAGGCTTCACCAGATTCATAATGATGAAGTCCCCTAAATGTCTGCAGGAACACTATACTAATGCTTCAGGCATGGAAAGACAGTTGCCTCCTAAGCGAAATTCAAAACCACGCCAGTTTAAGCCTCTAAAAGTCCACACAGGAAAAGAGTAGACAAATAATTGCTCATAAAACTTATATACAATGCACGCTGTAAGGTTTTCCAAATGCTCTGTTGTCATGCCCAGGACAGCCATTTTGCCCATTATCTTGGACAGACATTGCTTGATTGGACCCACTGGGCTGGACCTAACTGAAAAACCTCCGGGGGGGGGGGGGGGATTGCATTTAAGAAATTGTGTAAGTTCTTTTAAATTGTTGAAACAAACAAAAAAAAAAAAAACTAAGATAAAAATTCATTCTTTCAACACAAATACCTCTAGTGATACTATAGCTGTGAATCATGGAATACACCAGGTTTCTTTTAAATAATCAAAAATGAGCAGTAAAGAGATGTAGGAGTAGGCATAAATAAGCTTACAAGCATATTTACTTTTGGTGCTCTTTATTGAAAAAAGTGGCAGAAGAAAAATTAAATGAACCAAGTAGCCAAGTAAAGCATAACAACAGATAGAGATAGATCTAGTCCTTACAAAATGCTGAAGGGTCCAGAGTAAGGCCGCTAGCTTCACTGAGTGGAATCCCTGTGGAGAGTTTATAGGAGGACATGGAAGAGTTGATAAGGTGTATATAATAACTACAGTGTTGCAAGAGATCTCAGTTTGGGTCAGTGGAAAGGTCATTGGATTTGGACTCAACCTGGATTCTGGGGCCGCTGTTTAATGATTCAGACAAACCACTTTCCCCTCTATCTGTTTCCTTATCTGTAAAATAATGAGATTGGACTAAAGTCTAAACCTGGAACCTAGATTTAAGTTCTGTGACTCTTTGGAAGTATTAAAATCCTGTGTTTTCAAAGCACTTTAGGAAAGAAAAAAGAAAAGGGGAAAAAAAAAACCTCGTGGTCACTACACCACTACTTCAGAAAAGTGTTTAACCACATTATCTCAGGGATATGAGAAGCTCCAGGGAAGGAATGTGGGGGCCCCAGCTAGAAGCTGTTATGATCCACTCCAGGGAAGCTGGAGTGAAATTTGGCCATGATTAAGCCACAAGTGCACACTTGCATATGCACACACACACACACACACACACACCCCACCAGTATAGTGTAGTCAAAAGAGCACTAAATGCAGGTATCAGAGAACCTGAGTTCAAATTTACCATGATATACCTTTTGTGACCACCTTGGGCAAATTCATTTAACACCTCTGGGTCTCATTTCTTCATCTGTAAAATGGGAAAGGGACAGATGGAAATCAGATGGCCTCTGAGGTCCCTTCTAGCTTCAGTTCTGTGATCCTGTACCCCATGCTTGGGTCTGCTGATGTCTGTTGGAAAACCTCACTGTAACCTAAAGAGGAGGAAAAGAGGGTTGAACAGGGAAGTGTCACATTCTCTCATTTCCTTGGTTAAAGCTGAGAATCCCAAGTATGACCTTGCTAGAAAAAGGGTTTAAAACATCAGACAATATGGGTAATAACTTACATTTATACAAGCTTTAAAGAATCCTGTTAGGTTTTGCTTCATTATCCTCATATTACACATCAGGAAGCTGGTGTTCAGAGGCTGTGACTTAAGGTTTTCTGAATCTCAAATGCAGGGCTCTTTCTACAATTACAGAATTGAATGAGAGAATTGAGATGCAGCTGGAGTAAGGCCTAGGGTTGTGGCTTGGGCCAGACATGAGCAACATTTGACTTTCCTGTTCCCAGTCATAAATGGATCTCTAGTCCCATATATTCCTAAATACCCCTTTATGGATGCCTCCTCTTACCAAGTTCATTTTCATGGGCAAAAGTTGAGCAGAAATCTTGCCTTGCTTCAAGAAACTTCCTAGGATTTTTATCTAGTAAATAAAGTCATAGTTTGAGACTCTGCTGATGAAATCAGATCTTTTCATGTTTCATAGAATATTATGTGTTTGTATTTTACATTTTTTCCTAAAATAACCTAGGGATTCAAGCTTGAGAAGGGATACAGGGATTATTAACTTTTGCATTAGTATTGTGGGAGTTAATAAACAAGTCCATGTTCACCTATCAGTCAGCCAACATTATTATTTGCTAGGTGCTAGATATACAGTGAGTGAAACAGCCCTCCACTCCATCGGTGTCTGCTGGAAGTCAGAAGATGTGGATTTGAACCCTAGCTTTGCTCCTTAATTTAATCATTCACAGCCACTTCCTATCGTGTGCCTCCACTATCCTCTGTAAAAGGAGGGAGAGGGAGCCCAAGGGGCTGTAAAGGCTCTCCAAAGTTCCTTCCAGTTCTAACTCCTATAGATAACCATTCTTGTTAGTTTTCATTTTTCCTAAGAAAAGAGATCATAACATTGACTTTTTTTATTCTCTCTACTTTCAAAAATCTCTTCCACCCGATGTTTGGGGGTGGGGGGGGGAGAGTAAACAAAGGTTCCTTCCTTTGTCTTGCTATTTGCCGCACATGACTCTGCAAGGGCTCTTAAACTTCTCCCGGCCTCATCTTGTAAGTAGAAGCTGTGGTTTCAAACCCTCAAACTTCCCCCTCACCCTCCCCAGAAAAAAATGCAAGTCAAGATCTCAGACATTAGCTGTGTGACTCCGGGCTGAGCCACTTAAACTTCCTCTGTGCCTCAGTTTTCTCATTGGTAAAATGAAAGGGCTGGACTTAATGACCTCTTTGGTTCTGTTACAGCTCTAAATAACCAGAAGTCCCTTTTCTTCTTCCTGATGTAATTCTTCCGAAGGTCTTCCCCTTACCCCGTGGTGGAAGATGATGGATGAAGACCAAGGAGCTGACCCTTTAAATTGTAGCCCTAATTAAGAGAGAGACTGGGAAGGAATGTTTGAGGTCTGGACACTTGGGGTCAAGGCCAGCCGCACAGTCCCTCTTTTCTGTTCCCCCACCTCCACCTCCGGAATGCTTCTTTCCATGGTGCCCCTTTTAGTAAACCTGGACCCCTGCACAGCCTTCTCACCGATACAGCCTGGGCCTCCCCATTCCTACCCCTTCAAGGTTCCAATTTCCTTTCCTCTGCCTTCAGACCTTTCCTCCCCTCCCCGGGACGGGCGCTCTAACCCGCTTCATCTCCCGGGTTTCCCTCCGCCCCTTCCACCCCATCCTTAGGTTCTCTCAACCCCTACCGTGCGGAGGGGGCGGAGACCGTACTCGCTCCAAACTCCTGTCTCTTTAAGAGACGCCGGACCCTCCGGACTCCGCGCCTCGGCCTGACGCTAGAATGACAGCAGCTGGCCTGGTATGCCAATGCAAATGAACGGCCCCCCCCTAAGGCGGGCCAATGGGAGACGGAGGTGCCGGAACCGCCGACCAATAGGGCGGGGGCGCTGGGGCTCACCATATAAGGAGCGGCCTCGCCATAAAAGGAAACATTGTATCTCTTTATATGGGGGGAAGGGTCGGGGGATCCCTCCGCCGACAGCGCGTGGTCCCAGCCCCCTCCGCCCGCCCGCCGCCGCCGCCGCCGCTGCCGCCAGCAGCTGCTGCCTCAGCCCCAGCCCCCGGGGGCACGTTGACGGCCGCGGGGCGCGCCGCCCGAGCTCTCGGACAGGGGGCGCTGCACGCGGTCTGGGGCAACCCGGGCCACCGGGGCAGGAGCGTGAGGGCCCGGAGCGGGCCGTGCAAGGGGCCCCGGGCTCGCCGCGGCGGCGGCGGTGGCCGCAGGAGCAGGAGCGGCAGCCTTCCGCAGCAGCAGGAGCCGAGTCGGGGCGGGGAGCGGAGGCCAATGGCGGCGGCGGCGGCGGCGGCAGCAGCAGCAGCTCCGGCCCCGCGCTGATTGCCCGCCCGTCCGGACGCCAGCCCGCCCGTACTGAGCGCCATGTTACCGAGCCAGGCTGGGGCCGCGGCGGCGCTGGGCCGGGGCTCGGCCCTGGGGGGCGGCCTGGTCCGGGCCCCGACGGGGCGGCCGGGCGGGACTCGCGGGGCTAACGGGGGCCGCGGCCCCGGGAACGGCGCGGCGCTGGGGCCCGGCCGCCTGGAGCGGGAGGCGGCGGCGGCTGCAGCGGCGGCGGCGGCGGCGGCAGCGGCCACGGGGACCCTGTACAGCGGCAGCGAGGGCGACTCCGAGTCCGGTGACGAGGAGGAGCTGGGCGCCGAGCGGCGTGGCCTCAAGCGCGGCCTGAGCGACATGGAACTCGGCGTGGTGGTCGGCGGCTCCGAGGCGGCGGCGGCGGCGGCCGTGGCGGCGGCGGCGGCCGGGGGCTACGGCCCCGTGAGCGGCGCCGTGAGCGGGGCCAAACCGGGCAAGAAGACCCGCGGCCGCGTGAAGATCAAGATGGAGTTCATCGACAACAAGCTGCGGCGCTACACGACCTTCAGCAAGAGGAAGACGGGCATCATGAAGAAGGTAACGACGCGGGGGGTCCGGCCGGACGACCCGGCACAGACCCGGCGGCTGGGGAAGGAAACGGAGGGGGGCGTCCGGGAAGAGGAGGAGGAGGACCTAGGTGATGAATGGAAGGTGGTGCGGGAGCCCGGCGTGCCACCTGGGCTGGGGGATCGGGGAGACCCTGCTGGGGAGGGCAGGGGACCGGGCAGAGGAGGAAGAAGGTGCCCCACGCCCGAGAGGGACCAGGAGTGTGGAAGTGGGAGGCAGTGAGTAATAAAGGGGGAGGGAGGGAGGAGGAATCGTGGGCCGTGGAGATGTTTGGGATGGAGAGAGAGAGCGGAGGTAGTAACAGGACAAGTCAGAGGCTGCCAGGAAGGGGTGAGTAACAAGGCTCGGGGCATGGTGGGGCAGGTGTGAGTGCAGTGTGCAGGGAAGGCACTAAAATGAAGAAGGAAGGAGGAGAGGCAGAAAGGTGTGTGTAAAGATGGAGAGAACAGCGGCAACAATGGTCCACTTACCTTGTCAGAGTGAGATGGGCAGCCCCGAGGAAGGGGGAAGGAAGCTAAGGCCCCACTGAGCTCCGGGGAACACGGACTGAGTCCCACAGAAGTGGAGGAGGGGAGATAGGGAAATGGATGTCCAGAGGTCTAGATTGATATCTATCCATCAATATAGCTTTACTTCTAAATCTATAGCTATAATATAGATAGATACATAGCTATATCGATAGATCTATACTCATATATACACAGAGAGCTCTATATCTGTATATAGATTAGATACCTAGAGAGATATAAAGATAGGTAGATATAGATATATCTAGATTATCTTGATATAGATCTATATTTTATGGTGGTAAGTTACAAGCTCAGGTAGGTATGAGGTCTGACACACAAAACAGACATCAATGAGCTTTGTGAGGGGAAGTAGAGGAGAAGCATGGGGGGAGGGGAGAGGAAACCCCCTAGATCTTAAAAAGAAAGAATTGTCTAGTTTTCCAGAGAAAGTGGGAATGTGCATAGTGTTTTGAGGGAAAGTTCGAGTAATGGGTAGTACTGTACCTGAACATCAAATCCCAATTCCCTTAGGTAGTTTTACTCTCTCTTTTGTGGAAGAGGCCTGAATTTCCTAAGCGGTAAAAGGGGATGGGAAGAGGAGGAGTCTAAATTGTTAATTGAGATTGAGGGGATTGCTTTCTGGTTAGAGAGGAATAGGTGCTTGGAGAACAAGATGTCAGAGCCTTGGGAGTGCTATCCTTGTATCTGCCCAGTGGAGAAACTAGCATTGTTATAGTGGTCTTGGGGGTGATATTACTGCCTGTCCCTCAGTAATGTGGGAAGCCTGATCTACGGTATAACTGTGAGTTGGCTCCCACAGACTCCAACCCTTGGTCCAAGTAGAGTAATCAATAAGAGTGATCCTCTAAACAAAATAGGAGTCTCACCTCTGTGACCAGAATACAGGTGCATGGAAACAGGCTTTAAGTTGTGAAAAGTTCCTAAACTGAGAGGAAGATTATTGTGGCTGGTATGTTTAGAGATCCACTGGTTAGGCTAAGCAGAGCATTGGTCAAAGAGGCAGCTTGGTGTCCAGCAGACAGAGCCCTAGACAGGGAGACCAGAAACCCAGGTTATGATCCTAATTCTTTCATGAAATAGTTGGATGACCAGCTCAGACAACTCACTTCCTCTCTCTGGGCCCTGATACTCTTCCTCTCCAAAATGAGGGAGTGGGACAAGATTAAATTATTTCCAAGATCTCTGGACATTGTTTATATTGATATTAACCCCTAAAAGGGGGGGGGGTTAATAGCAACTAAGCCATTACTGTTAGAATTCAGGAGCTAAAGGAAAGGTGATGGCATTAAAAGTTCTGCCAAGGGTGAGAAAGGGCACGCAACCTAGCATGTATCCCAGGATGGCTCATGTTGGACAGGAAGGTGACTTCAGCTGTTTGTGGAAATCCCAGACACATGTTTCTTCCTAATGCCCTGCTTGCCTTTCAAAACGGTGGGGGACTTAGAAGGGGGGAAGCAAAGTGGAGGGAGGGTGTGTGTGTGTGTGTGTGTGTGTGTGTGTGTGTGTGGTGTGTGTTGTGTGAATGTGTCCTAAGCCTCCCAGCAGCTGTGCTTGGAAGCATTGAATCTGCCCAAGTGATAGGAGAGCAGCTGAACTGGGCTTCTCCTTCTTCCCTAGGGTTGACTGGAGGGTCATCAAGAGGGACCTGGAAAGTATAACTAGCTAGAGGAATGCTTGTATTGCCCTGAGGATGATTGAGGGGGTACTTAGCTGAAGTATCATGGTGGGGGGTACATATGTTTTAAATGTGCTACCCTCCTAGCTCAACGTCTAATGTTCTAAGAAATCTGATAGAAACTCAGGTCCACATAGAGTCTTAAGACCAGGGTCATTATATAATCTATTCCACTATACCTCAGAGGAACATGGGAGTTAAGAGGTTTTTGAGGGTCTTATAGGGGTTTTCCTGCTCTTTGTTGACCCAGTCACTTCTTCCTCTCGCTTCCAGGCCTATGAGCTATCTACACTGACAGGAACACAGGTATTGCTCCTTGTGGCCAGTGAAACGGGACATGTATACACCTTTGCCACTCGAAAACTGCAGCCCATGATCACCAGCGAGACTGGCAAGGCACTAATCCAGACTTGCCTCAACTCGCCAGACTCACCACCACGCTCAGACCCCACCACAGACCAGCGAATGAGTGCCACAGGCTTTGAAGAGACAGACCTCACCTACCAGGTGTCTGAGTCTGACAGCAGTGGTGAGACCAAGGTGTGCACATGCTGGGGTACCTCTTGGAGGGGAGAGGGAGAGAAGGAAAGAAGAGGCATCATAATGTGGGGAGAGACTAGGCGGGTGCTCCCCCCAGCCTGAAGGACAGGTGCCCAGTTCCCACCGTCTGAGCTGGAGCCCAGCCCCCTGATAAGCGGGTGGCCTCCGTGCCCATATAAGGCGTGCTCCGGCTGCACATGAGCCTCCTCCCGCCCACCCGGCTGCCTGCCTGGCAGGGGCCCTTGCATTCCTCCAGCCAGCTGTCTCCCCACTGGGGGTGGGGGTGGGGGTGGGGGTGTAGCTGAATCCTGTGTGGGTTAGGAGGCCAGTATAAACCGGTCCCAGGATGATCCTGGGAACCCGGCATACCTCATGCCTGGCTGGCTTAGCGGGAGACCCACTACCTATCCAGCCTGCCCTGCCAAGCATGTCACCAAGCATGGTGGGGTGGGGCCATTCACTGGCCGCTGTCTGGGTCACCCCCTGTCCCGCCCCTCCCTTCCCCCCATTTGGGGGAATGGGCTGGGCTAAGTTCTTCCCTTAGTCATCGGCAGCTCCGCCCTCTTGTGGTCTTCAGCCAAGCCCTCCAACTCTCTTAGCAACACCTCCACCAATGGGTGGCCACAGCCAGGCAGCTACATACAGCCTGGTCTCTAGTCCATCCTGCAGATCTTGGGACTTGTCTGTCACTTCCACCTCATGAGGTCTGGACAGAGTCAGGATCTCTTTCTCCTCTTCCTCTTCCTGTTCTTCCTCCCCTCCACTGTAAGCCCTCGTACTCTCCTGAGGATAGAAGGAACTGGCCTACCCTATCTATGCCTACAACTGGGGTTTTTTCCTCCAGCCCACATGTGTTGGAAGTGGGGGGCAGGATGGTTAGGGATTATTTTGGTGGAAGGGAAACAGGCACTCAGATTCAACTGCCTTTTCCTCATTGTCCCTGCCAGTGGGGTCTTAGGTACTTCTTTGGAATAGGACTCCCCTTCTGCTGGGGATGGGGGTGGGGAGTGGCATCTCTGCCTCACTTTCCTCATCTACAAAACAGGGATAATAATATCACCTATACCTCCTACGGTGGTTGTGAGGATCAAATGAGATAATATTTGTAAAAAGCTATTCAGACCTTAATGTTCTATATAAATGCTAGCTGTTATTATTATCATTCAGATCTTTGTTTTAGAATTTTACAACTTTAAAACTTAAAGGGACCTTAGAGATTACTAGTTCAAACTCATTTTATGGGTAGGCCTGCTGAGGTCCAAAGTGATTGTCCTTTTTAACTAAGCATTGCTGCTTGGGGACCTAACACTCTGGGATATTGGGGGTCATGTTTCAGTGACAGGTCATGATGGGTAGGATCATCTGATCTAGGCTCACAGCCCCATCCTTGCCCTGGCTGTAGGATACGCTGAAGCCAGCGTTTACAGTCACCAACCTGCCGGGTACAACTTCTACCATCCAGACGGCGCCGAGCACCTCTACCACGATGCAAGTCAGCAGCGGCCCCTCCTTCCCAATCACCAACTACCTGGCGCCTGTCTCTGCTAGCGTCAGCCCCAGTGCCGTTAGCAGTGCCAATGGGACTGTGCTGAAGAGTACAGGCAGTGGCCCTGTCTCCTCTGGAGGCCTCATGCAGCTGCCCACCAGCTTCACCCTCATGCCTGGTGAGTGTTGAGAGGGGCAGAATGGATGCGTGTTTCCCATTTCCCACTTTACGCTTAGTGCCCTGAAGAGCAAGCCTTGGGAGTGAGGTTGGTACAAGGAGATCCTTTCCACAATAGGAAGTGAGAGGGGGGCAAATAGGAGCAAGGACTGGGCCTGACCAAAACCTCTCGTGTTCCATTAGCAGGTACTCCCCTCCATGCTGGGACCCTTACCATCTCGCTCAGTCAGTTACAGCCTTGTCTAGTCAGCCAGTCCCTGCCGCACCAGGGACAGCTGGCAGTCTGCTTCCCTGACCGTGCTGACAGGCAGAGTGTATATCCTTGACAAGTTAGCTTTGTCCCGGGTGGAGGCCTCTGGCTGCTAGGAGAGCTGGCCAGGCAGAGCTGAAGAGTTCGAAAAGACAGGGCTCACTGAGGGAGGAGGAAGGGGGCAGAGAGGTCCAGGAGCAAAGGCAGAAGCCTGGGGGGAAGAGAGCCCAAACTACTCCAAATGGGGCCTCTTGTGGTTAGTGGTGTTTTCAGTTCACCAGTTACTAAGTGCCTACTGGGTGCAGAACTCTGTACAAGGTGCTGGGGAAATGTAGATCAAGAAGGAATAAATAGATAAGATGTGGCTTCTGCCCTTAGGGAGCTTTTACAGTCTGGTAGGGGCATAGGAAATCCACCCAGATAATTACACAAATTAGTCATTACCACTATGCAAGAGAAGTACATAATGAGAAAGGGCTTTTGAGGTCTGGGGGAAAAGGTAGAGTTATTACCAGTTAGGGATCAGAGAGGAGGAAAGGGGATGTTCTGGGTATAGGGAACACTAAGCAAAGCATCAAGGAGGGAGAGTAGGGAACAGCAAGTGTTCTGAATGTCGAGAAGTAGTGTGCTGAGAAAAAAAAAAAGATTCTGGGTATTATCTGATTATGAAAGGCTTTGAATGCCAAGCTACAGGGTTTATTTAAGTTTTCATTGCTGGGCTGTCTGTTTCTGAGCAGAAGGGGGTGTGTGTGTGTGTGTCTGTGTGTGTCTGTGTGTGTCTGTGTGTGTGTCTGTGTGTGTCTGTGTGTGTCTGTGTGTGTCTGTGTGTGTCTGTGTGTGTCTGTGTCTGTGTGTGTGTCTGTGTGTGTGTGTGTGTCTGTGTGTGTGTAACAGGAGCATTTCTGTTGCATTACTGAGAAGGCAGTGCTAGATCCAAAAGGCAGGGGGAAAACAAAAGGTGAGGAAGGAACTATGTGTGTCACTGGGAGTCCAGGGGTAGCCAGGGGTTGTTTCCTAGCTGGGATAAACCATGAGTAGGGTCTCTGTTTCTGACAGGTGGGGCAGTGGCCCAGCAGGTTCCAGTCCAGGCCATTCAGGTTCACCAGGCCCCTCAGCAGACGTCTCCCTCTAGTGACAGCAGCACAGACCTCACGCAAACCTCCTCCAGTGGGACAGGTATGGCTCAGATCCCTGCTGCCCCTCTCCCAAGGAATAGAAATGGGACCCTGATATATAGCCTTTGCTTATGGGTAGTTCTTGAGACTTTATCCTTACAACTCAGATGTGTGGTGGGTAAAGTGGACTGTCTCTTCTTCCTTTTGTAAGGGGACAAGGCAAGAATGGAGAAAGTTTTGAAACTTTCTCTTGTTCAGCATCAGAGCAGACTAGACTTAGACTAGTTTTGAGAGAGGACGAGCCATAGAACGGGACAGAGAGCAGAGGACAAGTAGTCAAGTCCTCTCATTTTACAGAGGAGGAAAACATGGACAAGGAGGGCAAATGACATCGTACAGCTAGTCACTTATCAGCATCCATCTCTGTTTGGTGCTGTGCCAGGGACTGGATTCCCTGAAGTGCCTCTGTTCAGTTGAACCCCTATGTATTGAGCACTTATCATATGCTCTTCCAAGACTATTCTATAGTGAGGAAAATAATGAAGTTGAATAAAACACCTTCCTACTTTCAAGAACTTATGATCTAGTCAGGAAACAAGCTATGTGCACAGATATACAAAGCGTAGCATGAGAGGCAAATACAGAATCCTATAAGAAGACACATGGCTTGTGGTTGGGTCAGGGCATGAATCAGAGGCATTGCAGGCCTACAGCTGGGCCTTGAAGGCTGGGTAGAATTTCAGCCGGCAGTTGATGGGAAGGAAAGCTTTTTGGGTGTGCCTCCAATTACTTCAAGAGCAACATGAAGTTCTTAAGATGAAATGTATTATAATTCTCCTTGATTTAAAAGATAAGTTCAGCAGCTGCATATTTAGGGGGCGGGGAATGAGGACAAACAGCCTGGCCTTCTAGCTCCAAAGAGGTTTATTGAGATTCTTCATTGTATGGAATCAGTTTAAACAGGTGTGGCTCCTACTTGGGGGGAGTGGGGGTGGTTCATAGTCTTAAAACAGGCCCATGAGCAGATGGCAGAATAGCAAACTTGAAAGTGGTGATAAAATGTGTGGTGATTGTTTTAGAATTTAAAATATACTTTCTGGATAAAGATTTAAGTATTGATGTTGCACTTGGGTAAAGAGTAGTCGTGAAGGGAGGAGGCTGGTTAAGGCATTATCATTAAGTTGGACAAAGGTGGTGCCTGTCTCTGGATTTCCAGGGTGGGTATGTCTGTTCTCTTCTTCCTTTTCCAACCTGAAATTGGAGGGCCCTTTCTGCCCATGAGTTTGTATGGAGGTAGACTGGAAGAGGTTGGGGGGCAAAAGGGTGGAGAGAGACTGCCTTTTCTTAGCCAGATTCCTATGACACTTAATTGTCTGTGCTCACCAGTGACACTGCCCGCCACCATTATGACTTCATCAGTGCCCACGACGGTGGGTGGTCACATGATGTACCCCAGTTCCCACACCGTGATGTACGCCCCCACCCCGGGGCTGGCCGATGGCAGCCTCACCGTGCTCAACGCCTTCTCCCAGGCACCTTCCGCCATGCAGGTTTCCCACGGACAGGTCCAGGAGCAAGGTGAGTTGTGTTATGGGGGAGGGAGAGAAGAAAGCACGAGGGTCTTCCCCAGTCGCTGAAAGGAGGTGGTATTGACCACAGACACTGGGTGACTCACTCAATTCACCAACTGCTGCCCTGCCCCAGAGGCTTGTATGTTAAGACCTTCGACCTCAGCCCCTGTGGTTTTCTGGTACAGGTGGAGTCCCCCAAGTGTTCCTGACTGCGCCCTCAGGAACTGTGCAAATCCCAGTGTCTGCTGTCCAGCTTCATCAGGTAGGCAGGTGGGTGGGGTACCATTCCCCAGTCCTGCTGCATTATAGTCTTCAGTCATGTTTCTGTTGGCTTGGGGCGGGGGGGGGGGGGGGGGGGGAGGGGGGTTTTTTGGATAAGACCGGGGAATTCATTGGTGTAGGGAATTCCCAATGAAGAACCTCCATATGCCAATTCAGATCAGCAGCTGCTCTGTGTCTATTATACTCTTAGTGAGTTATTTGGGACACTGAGGGGTTAAGCGATTTGTCCAGGTCAGAGGTGGCTGGTCTTCCCACACTGTGCTTCCATTCTCTACTGTCCTTACATCAGCCTAGGAGGTAATCTGCACAAGGGAGTACTATTGGCATTGTACACAGGAGGAAACGGGTTCAGAAAAGGCGCACAGACATAAAGGGTCAGAACTAGAAATCAAACCCAGGGCTTCTCCCTTTTAAGACCAAGAATGAAGTTCTTCATACTACTCCCTTACTGTCTCCTACTACCTTGGCATTGGAGCAAGATGAAGAACTTCTTCCAGTGACTCTTTTACCTGCTCTGCTAAACAATTTGAAACATTTAAGCCTGACTCCTCTGCCTCACCTTCACTCCTACCCTTCCCCTTTCTCTCCCTCCTGCAGATGGCAGTGATTGGGCAGCAGGCAGGCAGCAGCAGCAATTTGACAGAACTACAGGTGGTGAACCTGGATGCAACAACGCACAGCACCAAGAGTGAATGAGTAGCCCTGCCAACCCTGGACTGATGGATGGACGGCCTCACTTATTTATTGTTGCCTTTTCACGTTTTCTTTACACACACGTTGACAGGCCGCAGGAGGGAGGCAAGGAGGAGAGAGGGCCCGCCACAGGACTTCGCCCTCTCACTCCAGCCAAAGAAATGGACTTGCCTGCCCTCTACCCTTTTCTCCCTCTCTCCCATCCTGGTTCCACCTCTCATTTCTGTTTACTGTGGGGCTGCCTTGCTTCCCCCATCCCCAGCTTGGCTCGATGTTTGCCACGAGTATTAGCTATGCCCAATGGGACTGTGCCCCCTCCTTCCCTCTGTGGGACCTGTGGTCACTAGGGTACTGCATCCTTCTCCTAAGGAAGCAGCTTGGAGGGTCTGCCCTCAGCCTCCTTGCTGTTCGTGGGTTAGCACTGTGTCTACCGTAGGCTGGGTGAGAGACCACCTTCCCTCAGAGCCAACTGTGTTGCTAGGGAACCATGTTCCCACCCCCTCTGTCCCATTAGCTCCCTAGCAGTTGGGCCTATGCACGGGGCAAATGTCCATGGCCAGTGGGCACACTGCCCCCTGTCCCTTGCCACTTGTGCTATAGTGGCTCTTGGGATGGAGGGAATGGCCTGGATCCCTTTTCATCCCCACTTACCCCCCTGCTGCTTTACTTAAGGTTTAATTTTGAACCTTTTATTTGAGAGGAGACAAGTGAAAACAAATCTATAAATATATATTTTTAAAATATTTAACTTTTTTTTATGGCGTTTTTCTCATCATCCCACCACCACATTTTACCCTCCTCCCCCTTTTCCTCCTCCTTCTCTTCCCACCCTCTTCCCTGGGGAGACGCTGTTGGCCTCCCCAGTACTGGTTGGGCTGTAGGAGGTAGAGCCATCCTATGGGCTCTGGGATCCCACCATTGTGGAAGGGTAAAGGATGTTCTGGGATCTTAACAGATCCTGTGTATAAGCCAAGAAGAAGTGGGGAAAGGGTCCCATGGGCCATGCCTCGAAAGAGCCGGGAGGGTTACCACCAGCTCTGGGCCTAGCCGGCCCTTTAGTATTTAGTGAGACTATTTCTAGGGAGCAGAGAAAGGAGACCAGCTGTAGGATTAGGGTTTGTGGGGACTTGGTCCAACCCCACTCTGGCAGAGGCCCTGGATTTTGTTAGTGCCATGTGCATGGGAGGTGCAGCCGTGCATTCCATCAGGCCCCCAGCTGCGTGGGTCAAGTTGCAGTGAGCAGTGGTGGGGTTTGGGGATGGGGTGGTGGGGATTGGGACTGACTAGTAGAGTTGGGAGCAGCTCAAGAGATCGATGCAGTACCGGGGAGCCAGAGAAGGGCAGCTCTCCCAGGGAGTGAGCAGCTACTGTAACTTTTTAAAATTAAGACAAAAAGCCTTGAAGAAAATGACTTTATTTTTCTAAGTGTAACCTCAGTATTTATGTATTTCTTACAGGGGCCGTGCCCCACCCCCTACCCCCCATTAGGCGGATGTGCAGGGTAGGCCAGCATTAGCAGAGGGTTTTGCACCCAGTGAACATGCTCTCCTCCATTACCTGTATTCTGAGCATTTGATTTTCCAGAAGAGGGGAATTGCAGTTGGGTTGGGAGTTTTTGTTTAACCCTTTCTTGACTGCTTCTAATTCAATGAGAAATAACCCTGCCTTGACAGCTTGGTGGTGGGATGCAGAGTCTCTGCTCACAGCCCAGATCTTGAGGGGATTGATTTGCCAACAAAACTTAAAGAGCCCTGTAATCTACTTTCTCCCTGCTGCCTTTCCCAAATCTGGGATTTCCCACAAAACCTGGTTGGTGGGGCAGATGGGTAATACAGGATGGGTTGCAAGGATGGGTCACGGCTGGTATCTGGGACTAGGAATGCCTCTCAGAGTCAGGGATTGGGGGAGTTAGGGACTCAGGTCTGTAATGTGCCCAGCCTCTCTTCTCTGAATTGCAGCCATGTCCTCCTAGGACCCACCTTGCCTATCCTTGGGAAGAGAGCTTTACTCCCATCATCTCCCCAAAGAAGGCAAGATCCAGTGAGATCAGGTTAAGTGCTTATGATGTTTATGTGAGCGCGGCCTTGTAAGAACATGTGTGCTTCAGGGATGAGATGGCATTTCTTGTGTGGTGACCCTTAGCGTTCCCCCTCCTCTGCGGCTCTGGGTGTGTGAGTGTGTGGGTGTGTGGCTGTGTGTACGTGTGGTGAGTGTGTGGGGCGTGTTTGAGTGTCAGTGGTTTCTACATCCCTGGGATGCTAACCCAGGAGTTCATGGACATGATCACAGTCCTATGTACAGAGCTTTCTTTTGTATTAAAAAAAAAATACTCTTTCAATAAATGTATCATTTTGTGCACAGAATCTGGGGTCTTGGTTCTTTTTTTCCTATCAGGGTAGCCATACTCCCGACCTTTCAAATGAGAGGTGCTAGGTGTCTGGGGTTGGTTCTATTTTTTTTTTAATTAATGTTTTGTTTTTATAAGTCAATTTCAGTTCCCAATATATCCCTCCAATTCCCATAAAGCCATCCACTATAACAATAAAAAAGAGGATGAGAAAAAGACAATACAAAACAGACCACATCAACAAGGTATGGGATAAGTAGTCTTCCATTCCCATAGTCTCTCGCCTCTGCAAAGAAGGGAAGAGAGGTGCAGTAAATTCTCATTTCTGTGGCCAAGCTTGTTCATAATTCAGTATTAAGTTGGTTTTGTTGGTGAAAAAAGGATCCAATACTGAGGGAGGGCCTCATATATCACTCTGGTTACTCCTCAAGAAAATTTTAGGGGCTGGTGTCCAGAATGGAAATCAATTTGGGTTTCCTGGGTTCAGGGACCTGGTGGTATAGTGGATAGAGGACCCAAGTTTAAATTTGATCTTAAAGACACTAGCTATGTGACCCTGGGCAAGTCAACCTAACTGCCTGTTTCCTCAACTAAAATGAGGATAATGGCACTTAGTACTCAGAGTAGTAGTAAGGACATTGTGCAGTGCTTAGAGTTTGGCCAGACATGGACAATGCCAAAGTCATCCACTGTATTCCGGGCCATCGATAATGGTCCTGCGTTTTGTCCTGCCACTGGACAAGAGGTGGTTACCTACTTTGTGCAACTCCTGTCTTACTTAAATCCAATTCACCAGCAAGTCAAGAGCAAGTCATTTGTAACATGATTGGTCCTCTTCGAAAACAGCATGAACAACAGCTGTGTACCAGGTATTGTGCTAGTAGGTGGGGAACCGAAGAGAATAATGAAAAAGTCCTTGGGAGGAACTGACATTCTAGGTAGGAAGCATCATGGTACGTGTATATGGAAGCAAACAAAATCTATACCAAACATATTCATGTATATTATAAACAGTTATTGGGAATGAAGGGGAGAGAAGAGCATTCCCAGAAGAATCTTAAAATGCCTCCACTAGGAAGGCACTTGAGCCTGGGATTCTAAGACAGGGAGGAGGGAGAGTCCATTTTAGGTAGAGGGCGTAGCCTGTGCAAAGGTTCATAGATAGGAAGGGAAATCTCATACGTATGGAATGCCAAGAAGGCCAGTTTGGTTGGATTGTCATTTGTGAAGGAGAGAGTAATGTAGAATACACCTGGAAAGGAAGGCTAGATCCAGATCTGCAAATGGCTTCAAGGGCCAAACAGGCTTTTATATCTTGTTCCAGAGGCAAAAGGGAGGCCTTTCTGACTCCAAAGTGGCCCTCAATCCATCATGCTGCCTCCCAGAAATATGTTGCCCAATTTGCTACAGCTAAGTTGAAATTCTTGAGTTGACTTTTAACAAACATAGAAAATGGTCAGTTTTGTTAAGGGGAAAGAAGTCCCTCTGCTGAAGTTTAAGCAGCTAATTGGTATTGGTCATTCTGTTTCAGTGCATACAATTTCTACATTATAGGATGCAACATAAAATTATTTTTGCATCAAGATTAATGCAAAACTTTGATGCAATGCATCATGAAAAGAAAGTTTGTATTTAATGAGAAGGTGCTTTATACTGTACTCTTTGGTATTTTTTGGAAAAGTTATTACATTTAGGCCTATTTGGAAGTTGTTAATTAAAAAAAAAAGTTGCATATTTCCAAATGAATGAATGAATGAATGAATGGATAGATGGATGAGTAAATGTTGCCAACAACAAAGACCACATCCTGGAAAATCTCCTGCCCTGGAAACCTGGAATGCTATTTCAAGAAAGCTCCATTGCCTTCTGGTTCTGGAATCATGAACCACAATCAAATTAACGCTGGCATTGTTCCTGGATGGAATGTGTCAAGATACTCTCCTCACCAACCCTGTAATCTTTCCAGACCAAAGTGCTCCTTCCTGACCACCCTCCACCCCCCCCCACCCCATATGCACTGTTCTCCCATTAAAATGAAAGCTCTTTGAGGTCAGGGACTATCTTTGTTTTTGTATGTGTATCTCAAGGCTTAGCATAATGCTTGGTACATATCCCTTAATCAATGTTTTTCATTCATTCATTTTTTTTCTTGAATAATGTGTCAGAAAATTGTCTGCAACCAAACAAACCCATGTGTTTGAGGGACAGAGCTTCAGGGAAGAGAATGTCAGAAATAAATTTCAGGAGAATAAAGATGGAGGACTCTGGAAAAAAAAAGTATGGAAAGTGAGGATCCCTGGGGGAGAAAAGATTATGGATATAAGGGCTCAGAAATAAGGTCCAAAATAAGTGACATAGATGTAAGTGTGTGTCAGATATAAGCTCCAGGAAGGAAGGTTTGATAAGGATTCAGAAATAGGTTCACAGAACTGAGAAGGCCTTAGAACCCAGGACAGAATTGGGCTCAGGAAATGAGGATCAAGAAGGATAAAGAAAAAAGGATAACAGACATAAAAACAAGGTTGATTTTGGGGTCAGAAACAGGGCCCAGGATTCATACTGTTTGAGTCAGGATTACCACTATTGGGCATATACTCCAAGATGGTCAAAGATGGAAAAAAATCCAATATTGACTAAATATTCAAAATAGCATTTTTTATGGCACCCCCCCAAAAAAAACCCCATACAGACAAAACAAAATAGGAAACAGTGGGTGCCAATGAATTGGATGAAGAGAAATAATTGAACAAATTGTGATATATGGAGACCATGGAATATTATTGCAACAAAATGACTGAGGAATTTGGAGAAACTTGAGAAAATTTTTGAACTGATGCAAAGAAAGCAGAATATTGCACATAGTAACTCCAATAACTTAAGGAAAGTAATACTAAAAGATACCAGAATTCAGTGGAAAGATGAAACATTTCTTTCCTCAGAGGAAAATTCTATTTCAAGAAAGCTCCACTGCCTTCTACCCCCATTCCCTTCTGGTTCTGGAACCATGAACCACAATCAAATTAACTCTAGCATTGTTCCTGGATGGAATGTGTCAAGATATTCTCTTATGGCCTCACTTACCATCCCTGTAATCTTTCCAGACCAAAGTGCTCCTTCCTGGCCACCCTTCCCCCATATGTGTTGTTTTCCCCAACAGAATGAAAGTTCTATGAAGCTGCATACTGTTTCAGACAAGATTAATGTGTTGGTTTGTTTTGTTTAACCGTTTGTTGGGGGAGGGAGGTCTTACTGTGTCAGGGTGGGTGAAGGTTATAGAGACATGGCAGAAATAAAAAAAAAACCCACAAAATAATTTAATTTAAATGTTTATTTTTTTAAAAATTAAACATTAATTTTAAAACTTTGAATATTTTTAAATTTATTAACTAATATTTAAAAATAATTTAAAATTAAAAAATACTATTTTAAAAGAAAAAAAAAAACAAGGACCAAGAAACGAGAGCTCGGATAAGGACTCAGAATAGGGACATGGAAGCCAAGTTTGGTAAAAGCTCAAAGGATCAGTGAAGGAGTTCAGCTAAAGTTCCCCGCAAGGTCCTCCTTCCACCTGGGCCACCTGGGCCAAGCGCCTTCCACTCGTGACGTCATCGCCTCCCCAGCCGCGAGCCACCCAGAAGCGGATCCATCGCACCCTCCCGGCAGAAGTAGGGAAAAGGCTAGACCCCGCCCAATCCGGAGGAGGGTGCTGCGCACGCGCACAGGTCTCCGCCTCTGCCTCCGCCTCCGCCTCCGCCTCCGCTTCGGCGCTACCCACCCTTCTCCCCTCAGCAGGCCTTCTGCCTGGCTTCCGTAGAAGCCGGACAGTGAGCGCAGGTGCAGTAGAGGACCCGGAAGTGAGGGTGCTCGCTGACTGAGGCGGCCGGGTCCGGCGGGACCGTCTAGTCGGAGCTGGCAAAAGGGGGCGCGCGGGGCGGCGGGAGGTGAGAGGAGCGTGCGCACGGGGTGGGGGTCCCCTGTCTCTCTACATCCCCTTCCACTTCGAACCCTCCCCCGCCGCCCCAAGCCGCGCGGCCCCAGGAGCCCACTCCTTGTACCAACGGTCACCCCGCCCTGACCCTCCCCCTCACACGCCGTCTCCCCACCCCACGCACGCCCCCCCCCCGTTATGCACCTCCTGGGGCTCCCTCCCGTGCACACCCTGCCCAGACCCTTCTCTTCAGGCACGCCCCCGGCCCTCCCTCGACTCATGCCCCAGCTTCTCACGGACCCTCCTCCTTCACCGGATCTCCCCCTCACACGCGTGCAGCATGTCCTGAACCTGTTTCCTCGCCCCCGCCGGGCGCCCTCAATGTCTTCCCCCTGGAGGTACTTTACCCATCCTGGCCATGCACATGTCCTGCACACATCCCCCTCCAGACTCGACTTTCCCTACTTCTCAGCCCCCAGCCCCGAAGCTCCTTGTCGCTACACCCTCACACACATGCTGCTTCTCCTTCCCAACCTTCCTCCAGAATCCCTCCACTCTGATGACTCTCTTTTCCTCTTTTCTTTATAGCCTGCCCTATTGATAGCCTTTCCCCCTCACAAAAACCTCGCCCACGAGACCACCCCCCTTGTTTACGCTTCCCCTTCAGATAGAAACACACTCCTTCCCGACACACCTATTCAGAGCTTGTGAAGGCAGTCCTGATTTTCTGCACACGCATTCTGTCCTGGCTAGTTTGAAGGGTGGAATGGTGTAGGAGAGGCATGAAAGGAAAACCTCTTTGGAAGGAATTGTCGAAGCAGGCATGGTGAGGGCCTGTTTTGTGGTGATCTCAGAGACATTCATATCACTGTTTTCCATTTTTATACCCCTACACTTTCACATGTCCTGGATTCATAAGCTTTTTTGTCTAGATCTGCTTTCTCTAAATTGTCCCTATGTGATTATCTTCCTCTATCATCCCCCAGATATTAATTTTGATTTAGTTACTATTGTGACGCCAGGCAGTTCTTGCCATAACTTCTTCTTTCTTCTGGAACTGTTATTCCCTGCTTTTTTTTTTTTTTGCTCTTTTTATCACTGTTTTAATTTTCAATTCTCCCCGAGACCCTTCTCCAGATTATACCAACTATCTTACCCTCTCTTATCTCTTTTAATTTCTAAAATGAGTGTTGGAATAGATGACCTCTAAAGGCCCTTCAGGCTCTAAATCTATGACCAATCATTTTATTATTATTCATTATTGTTATTATTTTATTGTTATACCTCACTTCATTTCCTTGTTTTCTCAAGTCACTTTGCCTTCTTTGCCTTTCATGCCTCATCATGTCTAGCATCTGATGCTCTCCCATAACTACCATTTGTCCCCACAACAGCCCCAATTCCTTATGTCTATGTCCCTGCCCCTGATCACTGGTCCTAGGTTCCTCTTCCCTTGTCTCTTCTGACATAAGTGAATTCTGTCCTGCAACCTTCTTCCATGTCCCCATAGCTGCTTATTTTACAATGAGTGCTTTTCCTCACTCTGCTCCTTTTCCTCCTCTGCTCCAGGTGCCCAGGATGGTGGGAGAACGTAGAAACAGAGATTTGCTGGTGCCCCTGGGCCCACGACTGCAGGCATACCCTGAGGAACTGCTCCGGCAACGCCAGGGTCATGATGGGCATCCAGAGTACTTGATCCGTTGGACTGTCCTTCAGCGTGGGAAGGAGGGTGGAGTAGGCAGTGGCAGCTCCCTGGAGGGCAAGGCAGAGCATATCCTCATGTGGCTCTCAGCCCCCGAGGTCTATGCCAGCTGCCCCATGCTACTTGGTGAACGAGCACCAGCCACGGGACCACAGCATGAACCAGTGGGGAGTGTGAGTGCCTTTCCGCGGGATGCGGGGGGGCTGGACGAAGCCTCTCTGGGAGAGATGGCCGCAGATGTTAGAGGACTGGTGCGTCGAGCTGCCAGACAACTGGACGGTGGTGGGGGCTCGAGTCCTGCAGCCTCCGTGCTACACACCATCCATGTGCTCAGCGCCTATGCCAGCATCGGACCCCTTGCTGGTGTCTTCAGGGAGACAGGAGCCTTGGACCTGCTCATGCACATGCTGGGCAACCCTGAGCCACAGATTCGCAGGAGTGCTGGCAAGATGCTACAGGCCTTGGCAGCCCATGATGCTGGTGAGGGCCAGCGGGGGAAAGAAAAGGGAAGCAGGAAAGGAGGTGGGACAACAGCATGACCTGGGATGAGGGACCGCTTGCAAAAAGAGGATGTCAGCACCTTTTGGTTTCATCAGTGAAAGTGATGTCTGCCAGGGCTCAGTTGCAGTGAACTTAGAGCTACAGGTTCACACCCATTGATGAAAGAGAACTATGAACAGAAAGAGACAGTTTCTCTCTTTCATAGAGTTTAGAACTTCCTGACCAGATGTTAGTCCAGATGGTTATTGTGTAAGACATAGTCTCCCTTCTCAGAGCATTGTTCCCCCTGTCAGCCCCTTTGGTGGGAAAGGACCTGGTTCCAGTGGAGGGTGGAAGAGAGTGAGTCTGAGAGGCAGGTGATGAGAGTTGAGAACTGGGCAGAAGGTGGTAAGTGGGCTCCCTGGGACAGGATGCAGAGCAGGGCTTGTATTTTAGGGAGCAGGGCCCATGTGCTCCTGTCACTGAGCCAGCAGGATGGCATCGAACAACACATGGACTTTGATAGCCGCTCCACTCTGTTGGAGCTGTTTGCAGAGACCACATCTTCTGAAGAGCACTGCATAGCCTTTGAAGGGATCCACCTGCCCCAGGTAACCTAAAGGAGTTGGGAAAAGGGCTGAGGGCTGGGCTTTCATCCCTCATCACCTCCCCCCCCAATCTGTTGGCAATATAGTTAGAAGAAGCAAAGTGGGGAGATCACTGACCTGAGCCTAGGGTGTTTATCCTGCAGATCCCTGGAAAGCTGCTCTTCTCCTTAGTGAAGCGTTACTTATGTGTCACATCCCTCCTGGACCAGCTAAGTAGCAGTGTGGAACCAGGGCCTGGGGAGTGGGGGAACCGGTGCTCCCCTAACAAGGCCTCCATTGTGGAGAAGAGTCGTGGACAAAGGGAATTGGAGTTTAGCATGGCCATGGGCAACCTGATTTCCGAATTGGTTCGGGGCATGGGTTGGGACCGGGGCCCAGGGAGGCAGCCTGCATCTCCCCCTCAGCCTGCCCGATCTATCTTTCAGCCCCGATCGTCTGTGCCAAGCACCATTCTCCCAACCCTGCTTACCCCTCCTTCCCCCAGGAGGCCAAGCCGGGCCTTCAGACCACGGTCTGAGTTCTCGAGCCTGAGTGGCTATGCTGACTATGTTCAGGAGACGTTACAGCCGGGGATGCGTGTTCGAATGCTGGAAGATTATGAGGAGATCGGTGCTGGGGACCAAGGCGAGTTCCGGCAGAGCAACAATGGAATGCCCCCTGTACAGGTATATGTGAATGAAGTGGGAATGGTGACTTGGAAAGTTGGGATGGTAGAGTAGCATCCCTGGGAAAGAAAGACCCTAGAGAAAGTAGGGGAAGGTTAGAGAGTGACTCTATCCCTACCCCCCTAGGGAGGGAGAATCTCCATTTGCAAAAGATTGCATCACTAAGAGGCCAGATAGAGAGATGATTCCTGGTAGGTGAAAAGGAGACAGAGACATCTAAGGATACTGTTGCCCACATTCTTTTCTTATTTGGCAAAGGGGAGGAATACAAGTTTGGGTCCTTTTTGTCTTCTTTCCCCAGCCTCTGCTCTAGATAGAAATTGTGGCTGTTATGGAAGCTTTATGTGGAAGGGACCTAGAATGCTGGGGCTAGAGTTAGGAAGTTGTTTTTGTTGTTAGGCATTTCTGACTCTTCATGACCCATTTGAGGTTTTCTTGGCAAAGATACTGGAGTGGTTTGCCATTTCCTTCTCCAGCTCATTTCACAGATGAGGAAACTGAGGCAAAGGGGGTATAGTGACTTGCCCAAGGTCACACAGCTAGCAAGTGTCCAAAGCTGGATTTGAACTCATGAAGATGATTCCAAGCCCAGGTTCTATCTGCTGTGCCACCTATCTGCCCAGCTGCCTCCTTCCTGGAGTCAGGAAGACCTGAGTTCACATGTGATCTTAGACATTTACTAGCTATGTATGACCCTGGGTAAGTCATTTAACCTTCTTGCTCAGTTTCCTCATCTGTAAAATAGGGATAAATAATAGTCCCTACCTCTCAGTGTTGTTGAGAGGACTCCATGAGGTGATAATTGTGAAGCATTTAGTATAGTGCTTGGCATGTAGGAAGTATAAAAGTTAGCTATTATCATGATAGTTAATTATTATTATTATTATTCTTATTATGTGCCCAATGTCTGGGCTTCCAGCTGAGGTTGCTCCCATAGACTTAGGTGACTGAACTTTCTCCCTTCCTTCTTCATGCCCCAGGTGCTGTGGCAATCGACAGGCCGTACATACTGGGTGCACTGGCACATGGTGGAGATTTTGGGTCCTGTAACTGAGGACAAAGTTGCTGCTGAGCAAGAGAAAGGGACAGGGGGCAATGGGCCCCAAACCTCAGGTATAGGTGAGCTTGGGGAGGCAAATACACAGGTTCCTTGGGGAATAGTCTATGGGGGCTTGTCTGGGTAGAGGTACTGTGACCAAAGAGAGATTCTGCCCCTGCCCCTGAGCTGCCCTCAATGTGTCTAATATCATATTCTCCTCGACATTTGGTCAGTACCCTTAATGTCTCATGCCCACAGTGCCTCCTTCCTTAGACTGGAAGCCCCTTGGGGGATTGTATGCCCTGCCATACCTTAAACCTGAGGCTCAGAGCAACACAGAGTCTGGATGCCTGAGCCAGGCTGAATGGTGGGAGCTACTTTTCTTCATCAAGAAGCTGGATGGACCCGAGCAACAGGAATTTCTCCAGCTCCTCCGGGAGAACCTGGATGGAGAGGTATGATGGGCCCAGGAATGGAGCTCTGAGAGGCTGGTCTGCTGGTAAGGGAGAGGTGAGTCAGGATGGGAGGGGCTAGTAAGTAGAGATCAGGTCTAAGGGGCTTCAGAAGCTGGACATGGGTCTGAGGAAACCATGAGGGCCCAGGGTAGAGGAAGATGAGAAGGTATTCCAAAAAAGATATTTCCTCTCAATCCCAGTGGCCCCCTTTCCCTATTGTTCCCTATTCTTTCCTGTGTGTTACAAGTTTTCCTCATTGTCCACAGACCCTGGAGGAGGAGGCCCTGGGTGTGCTCTCAGTGCCAGTGGAGTTGGCACAGAAGTTGGTATTAGCACTCAGTGGGCAATGCAAGGGCAGCACCCACAGTGACCTGCTGAGCTCTCATGTCTACTGCAAGTATGGGCCACAGCCTAACACAGGAAATTCAGCTAGTCCGGCCCCTGTTGTGACTCAGGACACTTGCACCCCCAAGGCATCATTGCTTGAGAAAATCAAGGTGGAGACTGAGCCCCCCAAGGCACAGAATGATTCCCCGCTATTCAACCGGCTTCTGGTGGTGGAAGGGCTGGTTCTGCCCCCTGAACTGAAAGAGTCAGCCAGTGGTGAGTTCAGCTATAGATTAGGCACTTGGTGGTCCAGAAGGAAGAGAGTGGGGAAGGCCACCTTAGCCTGTAAGCTAGGCCTTAGGTGAGGTTATGGCCTACATTTTTTACCTGGAAGGATCCATTCCACTGGATTTGACTGGGATCCAGTCCTCATCTTCCTTCTCTGTTTCCAGTATTCCTAAAAGAAGAAAATCCATGTTCTAGGGTCCCCCAATCTTGATCTTCATTGAATAGGTTTACCTCTTGGAACCTTAAGATTGTTGGCCAGGGAATCCAGGGAGCATCCTACATCAAGGAAGACTGAGACATTATCTCTTTTTCCCTCCACTCCAGAACTGTGCAGTGCCTTGAGGGGCCCTGGTCGAAGGAGCTCCCTGGAACAGCATGTGACAGAGGCCATTGCCATGGTGCAGAGATCCAACTCAGAAACAAACCTGCAACTTTCAGGTCTCTATGCTCTCTCTAAAGCTGTGGAAGAAGCCACAGGTCGTGACCACCCTCTGCTCCGTCCGGACAAAGCCCTCAGGTCAGACCCTAGGAGAAATAGTAGATGATTGGCAACAGAAAGTCCGGAAGGTGGTGGGAGGGATGAGGCCAGGTATAAGGGGAAAGGATGCAAAGCCAGGTAGAATAGCTGAGCAGAATAGGACATGAGGCATAGGAAGAAGGAATGAGGGCTAGCCCAGGGAGAGGGAATGAGGAAGGAGAGCAAGAATTTCAGAGCAATGGAAAATATAATTGGAAGTAAGGCAGGAAGGGTTGGTTGAGGAGTGGAAAAATTCATCAAAGTGAGGGGAGAAGATTGTAGAGTATAATAGGTAGATTAAGAGTTAGGAAGAGTCAGTTGAAATAAATGAGGGAGAGTTTATGGCTTAGAACAGTTGAGAATCAAGAGAGAAAATTGGGAAAGTGTATTCCATCCTCCCCCCACCCCCTAATCTCCAAATCAAAATTATTTGCTGCTCTGATATCTTTTCCCTTTAGAGAGAAGTTAGTCAAGACACTGATTGAGCTGCTGACCAATCGGGTTGGGGAGAAACTGCTGGTGGTACTGGCATTACGCCTTCTTTATTTACTCATGGCTAAGCATGAGTGGCGGCCCTTGTTTGCCACAGAAGGTGGAGTCTATGCTGTGCTGGTCTGCATGCAGGAGTATAAGACTTCAGTTCTTGTGCAACAGGCTGGGCTGGCGGTAAGTAGGGGGAATGGGGATGGATCATGGTGATCTTCACTACTTCTGGACCATCCCCAGTGTCATCCCTACGGTTATGTGGGGCCAAGACAGATCATGGTACTCTCTAGTCCTCAACATTTTTACAGCAGAAGTCAGTTTAAAATGAATATCCAAAGCAACTTTGAAAGCGAAAAGAAGGGGCAGCTAGGTAACAGAGTGGATAGAACTCTGGCCTTGGAGTCAGGAGGACCAGAGTTCAAATCTGACCTCAGACACTTGGCACTTAGCTAGCTGTGTGACCCTGGGCAAGTCACTTAACCCCAATTGCCTCACCAAAAAGGAGAAAAAAAAAAGAAAGAAAGAAAGTGAAAAGAAATCACAGGAAGACAGTCCTGTGGCCTGATTCGAAGTGGGAGACATGATTCCCCCACCTTTGTTTTGATGGATTAAGGTAGGTTATTGCCAACTGATGATACCATTTTTAGTACCAGTTGTCAGAGCTACCTTTTGCTCACCAGCTTCTTCCTCGAAGCATTGGTTGGCTACTAGCAGCATAGGCCTCAACAGCAGTCAGTGATTTCACTATACCATAGAGATGATTCTGACCATATCTTACCATCTTACCATGCAGGCACTGAAGGTCTTGGCTAGTGCTGGACCCTGTGAACTCCCCAGTGGAGGCAGTGGTCGAGCATCCCCTTTGGCAGCTTCTGAAGCCCAGATGATCCGGGAAATCTTTGCCAGCATTGGCTCAGCTGCCCGCCCTGGCACTGACAACCTGTTGGGAGCAATCCCTGCTGCTGTCATCCTTATGCTACAAACTGAAGGGTAAAGGATTTTGCTGTGTTTTGCCTCACCTCTACTGCCTATCACCTCTGTACTACCCAATTTCACACAGTTACCTCCTATACCCTTTTGAGATTTGTCACTACTTGTCCACAAGTTACTTTCACCTTTTCCTCCTTGCAGAAATTCCCTTTATTCTTCCATCAGGTTAAACATTGGTGGTGCTGTCTTAACTGATATTGGGGCAGATTCTGAATAGGAATGTGGGGTGAGGAAATCCTTAACATTTGTAGAAAAAGACCCTTATCTTTCTTTAAAATTTAATTTTTTTTCCACAAAAAGAAATCTATTTTCTCTCCCTCCAACATCCTCCCTATTGAAAAAAGAACAGTAAAAGAAAAAACCCTTATAACAAATATGCTTAGTTAAGCAAAACAAATTCCCACTTTGGGCATGTCCTATGTATGTATGTATGTGTGTGTGTGTACATGTGTGTGTATGTGTACACCCATGTACACACAAACACAAAATTTTTGTCTTGCAGGCCTGAGTTAGTATGTTCTTAGAGGTGGGGAGATTTATGAGGTGTACTCATACATACAGACAGTACTATTTTAAGGCCCATGAGGGCAGGGACAGTGTTTTTTCTACATTTTGTATCTTCCTCAGTATTAGCGTAGTGCTGTGCAAACGGAAGATGCTTGATTGTTGTTTGTTGAAGTAATGAATACATGAATCTGGGAGCTTGTTACTGGAGGTCTTTCCTGCTTCAGCCACAGGATAGTGTAATGGAAAAAACACTGAATTTGGACTCAGAAGGCCTCAATTCAATCTACCTCAGATACTTTGACCACCTGTTTAGCCTTGGACAAGTCACTAAAACTGAGTCTCTGCTGCTCAGTTTCTTCATCATTTAAATGAGGGGGTTAGAGTAAATGCTTTCTGAGGTCTCTTCCAGCTCTTAAGTCCTATATTTTTCCTTCCCTTCTATTCCTTTCCTTCTTCCTCTGTCCTCTGTCCTTCTCCTCCCCCATCTCCATCCTAGGTGTTCTTCAGCTGTAGGCAATGGGCTGCTCCTCCTCAACATGCTCATGTGCAACCATCAGGCGCTAGGGGAGCAACTGGCAACCCAGGAGCTGCAAGAAGCCCTGCACAGCCATTGTGGTGGAGGATCAGAGTCTCTGCCCCCCCACCCGCACCCTCATCCTCACCCTGCTCAGCCGGCTTTCAGAGCATGGGCCCCCTGGCAGTCCAGAGCATGCAGGTACCGCCATGGGCCAGGAGGGGCTGGGGAGTGGTATTTGGCTCTGGAATACATAGGAAATCAAAGACTGCTAGCCTCTAGTTGGGCACTGAGACACTGATTTATCAGCATTTCTACTGTGGGATGCCATTAAAAGTCAGATAGAAATAAGGAAAATGGGGTTCAGTGGTCCTCAATTTGGATGTGGGTGTGGGTTTCCTGAGTCTGAGGTATGAGAGGCATTAGAATGGGCAGTGAATAGAGGCTGAGAAGTCCCTTCTGGAGAGGGCGTTGAACACAGGAGACGTTCTCATTTCTTTGGGCTGGTTCTGGTATAGTACTGCCAGAAATTAGAGAGATAAGATGACTTCTTGATTTTCCCTTAATGAGGCAATCTAGGATCAGAGAGAGTGGGGAAAGTTAAAGTGGTCCCAAGAGGTGGGAAAAGAACATGACTAGAAAGAGAAAAATTTTGGAAACTTTGGAAAGATTGAGTCTCTTTTTAGTTAGTTTTTTGGAAAATAGAAATAGGAACAATACTTTATCTCTCCATATTTGAAATCACTTAATTTGGAAACATAAAAATATATTATGTGTAACATGGCTTTCTTTGAAAAAAGAAAACTCACAAAAGGCCCCAGAAAAAAGGAGAGAATTTCCTATATATTCCTATGTTGATGGGGGTAGGCCTTCAGTTGTTCTTTCTTCCTGTGTGTTTGAGCTATAGTAGCAGAGCCACCTTGCCCTGAGCCCCAGGCTGGGACGGATGAGCCTTTGCTGCAGAGCCTGGTGGGGAGTGCTGGCCCCTCTGGGGAGTTACTTTTGGAGCTGGAGCGTAGCATCTGCCCTGAAGGATCCCGAGAGGGTGATGTGAACCAGGTACTGAAGAGACTTCAAAATCAGCCCCAGCCTTTCCTGCTGTTGCTACAGAGCCTGGAGACCCCAGGACCTAACAAGTCACTGCATATGACAGTTCTGAGGTGAGAGGATGAGTGGGAAGGAAGGAAATAATGGGCACTTTAGGTGATGGAGGGGTGGGACCTGAGATCAGAGGATGCTGAGATAGGGTAGAGACCATGCAGGAGTGGAAGTCAGTGGTCAGCATGAAATAAAAAGACTCTATTTCAATCTCCACCAGAATACTGATCAGGATGCTGGATTTTCCTGAGGCCATCCTTCTCCCCTGGCATGAGGCCATGGAACCATGTCTGGCTTGCATGAATGCCCCCAGCAATGACCGGGAGGTATGACTCTTTAGTAGGGAGGGATACTGGGAGCAGCATCCAGAGTAGGAAGTAGAAGACATTATCTGTTGCTATTTCCTTTTGCCTGATTCCTGTTTTCCACTATCTCTATCCTTGCATCTATTTGACCGAACTTTGTGTATTTGGCTTTGCACCCTTTTCTACTCCACCTTCCCTGGTCCCCATCCCAGGTGGTCCAGGAATTAATCCGCTTCCTGCATCGCCTGGCCACATTACACAAGGACTGCGCGGTGGTTTTGTGCCGCTTGGGAGCTCGAGAGGCCCTCACCAAGGCCCTAGATAAGCACACAGCACAGCTGCTCCTGGGACCCGAGCTTCGGGACCTAGTGAGCGAATGTGAGAAGCATGCCCGGCTCTACAGTAACCTCACAACAAGCATCCTGGCTGGATGTATCCAGGTCAGGAGCATGGGAAATGAAGGAGATAGAGCCTAGAAAATAACAGATTGGGGCGGGAGGTGAGAGAAAGTGCTGAATGAGAATGTGGGACCACAGCAGCAAGGGAGGGGGGATCAGGTGGAAGGGAGGGAGCGTCTGACCTATCAGTCTAATTTGGGATGACTAGGGATATAGTGTATTCTTTACGCAGACCTCTATATGATACTATAGTCTATAGGGTTTGGTGGGAGAAGGAAAAAGCAAAATCTTAGTCGTATGACTTTTTTGCCATAAAACGTGTTTTTGTGCCCCTCTGTCACTGTGTTCTGTCCTGCCCCTCTATTCCCTTGTGTGTCAAACCCACACCTACTCCTGTTGTCTTACTACAGATGGTGCTTGGCCAGATTGAAGAGCACAGAAGAACCCACCGGCCAATTAACATCCCTTTTTTTGACGTCTTCCTCAGGCATCTCTGCCAGGGTCAGTGTCTTTCACCTACCTCTGGCTAGGGTCAGTGGCTGCCTCTCCCACCCCACCTGTCCTGGTCTAGTGGTATTCCCATTCCTTCCTTGCTCTCCTCTGTCCCTTGTCCTTCCCTCAACCAGACTGTGATTTGTTCCTTCTTTTTTGTCCCTAGGGTCCAGTGTGGAGGTAAAGGAGGACAAGTGCTGGGAGAAGGTGGAAGTGTCATCCAATCCTCATGGAGCCAGCAAGCTGACTGACCGAAACCCCAAGACCTACTGGGAATCGAATGGCAGCACTGGCTCTCACTATATCACCCTACACATGCACCGTGGGGTCCTTGTCAGGTGTGGTGAAATGGACAGTCACATGAGGCATGCTCATGTGTTCCCTGTGTTCTAGATAACAAATACACTATCATGCATTGGGGTGCTATGTCTATACCTCCCTGGACCGTTGTGTAAGGGAGCAGCATGTAAAAGCCCTGTATGTGGTATGAGGCTGCCTAGGTCTGCTCTTGGTTCAGCTCCTTATTCAGTTGTTGACCTTGGGCAAATCATTTCGTTTCTATGGGCCTCACTTTCCTCATCTGTAAAAGGAAGGGCAAGGGAGGGGGACTTACATGATTTCTTAAGATCCCTTTCAGGTCTAAAATGTTTTGATTCTTTGACTCCCTGGGCCTAGAAGTACAGGAGAGGAGGAAGTCTCTAAACCCTGATTGAGGAGCTACCCTCTGGGCATGGGCTCTGATGGGTTCCTCCCCCCTAGACAGCTGACTCTGCTGGTGGCCAGTGAAGATTCAAGCTACATGCCAGCCCGTGTGGTGGTGCTGGGGGGAGACAATGCCAGTTCTGTCAGCACTGAGCTCAACACAGTGAGAACCCCCCATACACCTTTCTCCTATTCCCAGCAGCTAATCATTATATGTGGCCTGAACCCCATGCAGAGAACCCTCCTCCAGAGGGAACTTTTTAGCCTTTTGTCCCAAGGGAGGGCATAAATAGTGACGCTAAGAGTTAGGATTGTGGAATTGTGGAATTGTGGGGCCCCGAGGTCCCTTGGATCTTGTGAAGGAAGGAAGAGATCAGTGGTCCTAGGGGCTATAGGAAATCGATAAATTGATTAGAGGCAAGAGGGAGAAAGTACACCGCCATTCTGCGTCATCAGGAACATGACAGCTTTTTCCCCTGCCTCAGGTAAATGTGATGCCTTCTGCTAGCCGAGTGCTACTCCTGGAGAACCTGACCCGCTTCTGGCCCATCCTTCAGATCCGTATTAAGCGATGCCAGCAGGTAGAGTATAGTGCAGGATCCATGGAAGTCAAAAGACCTCTTTGAAGGGGTTAGGGAAGCATTAAACAGAACAATAGCCTTGTGACCAGGGGACAGGAGGAATAGGGTTGAGAGAGTTGTTCCTAGCATATGAAGTACTTGAAGAAAGGATACCAGACTTGAAGTTTGGGTTCTTGACCTAGTTGGGAAGAGTTCCAGAAGGCAGTACAGTTCTAATAATGTGAGAGTTATTTCTGGACAGTTACGAGACGCTCTTGGTTAGTGGGACTTTGGGCCCTAATTTTCTACCAGCCCTTTGTGGCAAAGCTTGGCTGAAGTGGCTTTGGGGGAGGGAGCCAAGCTATTGCGGGAAGTCAATGACAACCACATGTTTCAGGGTGGCATTGACACCCGTGTGAGAGGGGTAGAAGTTCTGGGCCCCAAACCCACGTTCTGGCCACTGTTCCGGGAGCAGCTGTGTCGCCGCACACACCTTTTCTACACTGTTCGAGCCCAAGCCTGGAGTCAGGACATTGCTCAGGACCGGAAGCGCCTGCTGCAACTCTGCCCTAGGTGTGGAGAGGGACATCGGAGAGGCTGGGGCTAGTGTGGTGGAGGAGGGGGGAGTAGGACAGGAGTGAAGAGGTCAGGGGCAGGGTGAGAGTGGCTGCCTGGGAGAGTCCTGGGGGATTCAAGGAAGGGGATAGAGCAGTTCTGGGGGATGAGGCCCTCCTGATGTCCGTGGGGGGCTCTTGACATGAGAACATTCAGGGTGTGGTATTGAGGGATAGTCTTGGGGCCAGGGGCTCGTGCCTCTAGCTCCTGACCCTGTCACCAGACTGAACAGGGCTTTGCGCCATGAGCAGAGTTTTGCAGATCGATTCCTCCCTGATGATGAGGCTGCCCAGGCCCTGGGAAGGACATGCTGGGAGGCCTTGGTCAGCCCCTTGGTGCAGAGCATCACTGCCCCTGGTAACTATCCCATTGCCTCTCCCCAAGAGACTGCCCCCCGTAACTTCCACGAGTTCTGCTCTGGTAGCTTTCTCCAGGAACTTTCCCTGGTAGCCATTCTGTGACATCTTCCCTAGTAAATGCTCTTGGTAATCAACGTCTCCCCTCAAAACTGCTCCTGGTAACCATCCTATAACTTCTACTATGATAACTTTCTTTCAAGACCTGCCCCTAGTAATAATTCCTCAATCTCCATCCCACCAACCAGCGCATAATTTCTTAATTTTTCCCTGACCCTTCACCTGCTGTTTGTTCCCATGTTGCAGTGTCTTCCTGAACTGTCTTCCATTCTCAGATGGCAGTGGGGTGAGCCCCCTGGCCTGGCTGCTGGACCAGTACCTGGAGCACAGAGAGAAGGTCCGTTGCCCACAAGGTCGAGCAGATTCGTTTACCTCACGGGTCCGTCGCCTCAGCCACCTGCTGGTGCATGTGGAGCCTCCCCCAGGACCTCCTCCTGAGCTTCCCACCCGGCCCAGTGAGTCTCAGGGAATGAGTCCTCATTGAGGGTCCACAGATAGGGATTGTCAGGAAAGAAAAACCACTCCCATCCTTCCCCTAGCAATGTTATCACAATCCACTGCCCTCTCTTCCTCTGTTTCTCCTTAAGCCTCCATTTCCTTTGTTCTTCCAAGTCTATGACATTTTCTACCCCTCTCATCCATCCTAGAAGATTGTTATAGGCTGGGGATGGAGGGATGGTATCTTTTGTTCCTCATCACTCCTGCTCTTCGTTATGGAAAGTTCGGGGGCTGGGGTGGGGCATACTCAGGAGAGCATCCTCAAACTGGGGCCCAGAGTCTAAGACTTTTCCTCCTTCTGTCTCTGTCTCCACAGATGGCAAGAATAGTAAGAGTCGGGAGCTGAACTCAGGGGCTGGACTAGGACCTCCTGGTGGCAGCCTGAGGGGTATCACCCAGTGTTGGAGGGGTGTGGTACAAGAGCAGGTGGGCAGGGTGGGGCCAGTAGGGTGTGGGGAAGGCCTGGACAGCAGTGGCTGCCCCTTCACACTCCTGCCTCTTGCCCTCAGGTGAGCAGGTTTCTGACTGCAGCTTGGCAGGCGCCGGACCTTGTGCCCAGCTACTGTAACATCTATGAACGGCTCCAGAGTGCTGGGGCAGAGCTCTTTGGGCCACGGGCAGCCTTCACACTGGCCCTCCGCCAGGGCTTCTCTGGAGCTCTGCTTCAGCTCTCCTTTCTCACTGCTGCCCACGTGAGTCCTCTTTGCCCCCTCATCCTCAGATATGGGCTTCCAGATTCCCAGGCTTCCTCCCCACTCTCCATTCCTAGTCCCCTCCCCTAGGGCCTTTTTCCTCCCTTGATCCTCTCCCCCCCTTTTTTCCCTCTGCCCCTTTTTCACCCTTTCTCTCTTCTATTCCTATGGTCAGGTGAGTGAGCAGTTTGCCCGGCACATCGACCAGCAGATCCAGAGGAGCCGGGTAGGTGGACCCCAGGGGGAAGAGACGCTGGGCCAGCTTCAGCGGAGCCTGGAGCCCATGATGGTTCTCTCTGGCCTAGAGCTGGCCACTGCCTTTGAGCACTTTTACCAGTGAGTGTGGGGCCTCAGAGGGAAAGGCAGAGGGCAGGCAGGCTGACAACAGGGAGGGGACAGGGGAGCCAGGCATGGCTGAGCGGGGACTCTGGGGGGGCCCTCCAGACTCGAGGGAAGGAAGAGCCCCATGGAGCAGCAGAGAGGGGGAGCCCAAGGTCCTGAGAGAAGGCTGGCGCCGAGTCCGTCCTCAGTAAGATCTGGGCCGTGCGCTGCAGGTACTATCTGGCAGATCGCCTCCTGAGCCTGGGCCCAAGCTGGCTGGAGAGGGCCGTGCTGGAGCAGATTGGGCTCTGCTTCCCCAACCGACTGCCCCAGCAGATGCTGAGCAGCCTGAGCACATCAGAGGAACTGCAGCACCAGTTCCACCTCTTCCAGCTTGAGCAGATCGACCAGCAACTCCTGGAACAGGAAGAAGATGAGGAGCAAAGGCCAGAGGCCCAGCCCCAGGAGGAGGTGAGGAACAGGGGACAGAGACCCATCCCCAGGAGGAGGTGAGGTGATAGAGAGAGGCTAGAGGCCAAGCCCCAGGAGGAGATGAGACAAGAGGCAGGGGCTGAAGCCCCAGCCTCAAGAGGAAGTGAGGGACAGGGGCCAGAGGCCCAGGCCCAGAAGGAAGTGAGGTGCTAGAGAGAGGCTAGAAGCCAGCCTCAGGAGGAGGTGAGGGACAAGGGTAGAGACCCAGCCCCAGGAGGTGAGACAGGAGGCAGGAGCTGAAGCCCCAGTGTCAAGAGGAGGTGAGGGACAGGGGCCAGAGACCAGCCACAGCAGGAGGTGAGGCAAGAGAAAGAGGCTGGAAGCCCATCCTCACAAAGAGGAGGTAAGAGCCAGGGGCCAGGGACTCACCCCTAGAAGGAGGTGAGATGATGAGAGAGGCCAGAGGCCCAGCCCCAGTGGGAAATGAGGGACAGGGGATTTAGGGATGGGAGGACAGGAAAAATATAGAGCTGAGGAAGCCCTTCCCTGGGTAGAAGGATATGTGGTATTCATGTTTGTATTCAAACAGAGCACCTGGCCCCAGTGCCTTGCACCCAGTAAGAGTTTATTAAATATCTCTTCTATTGGACTAACTTGAATGAAGGAGGTCCCTGAGAGCCATTTGCCTCCACAGCCAGTGGAGGAGCTGTGTCCTGAGGAGGCAGCCCCTGAAGTGTCTGTGCTGGTCCTGTCTCCCCGCTGCTGGCCCGTGTCCCCCCTCTGCTATCTCCATGAGCCCAACAAGTACCTCCCTCCAGCTCTCAGTACCAGCCTCAGCCGGTTTTCCAACTTCTACAGTCAGAGTAAGAGCATGGGGTGGACAGCTGGGAGGTGGGGCTGATTAAGCATATGGGACAGCAGCCTGAAGAAGATGATCTGATAGGAGAGGGTTTATGTAGAAAGATATAATGAATAGAAGTTTTGGCTTCAGGGTGTATGGAAATAAGGTAGCACTCTAAACTATTGGCACTGTGTTACCACTGGGGTCTTTAATCCTTAGCATCCTGCTCTTGATAAGTTCAAGAGTTCTGTGGCAGTAAGGGAAAATAGGCAGAATGGACAGCCATGGTCACCAGGGGGCACACATGATGCTGAAGAAGTGTGGTACGTGGGTGCCTATGGTACCTAGAGTCCTTTTTCTGTTTCATCAAATGTAGACTCTTAAAGTTGGAAGGGACATTAGAGATGATCTAGTTCAAATTCCTCACTTTTTAGGTGAGGTACATGGGCCTTAGGTGACTTGCCCAGTTGGTGGCTGCACTTTTATTGAAATAGCATTTTCCTGCCTCAAAATCTGGCACTATATCATGTTTCCTGAGCTTCGAAAGGGGAAGCCAGGAGATGGGTGATACCTGTTGAGAGGGACCATCCTCCTGACCCAAGGGTGGGGTGGCAACAGAGGCAGCTGTCCAGGGCAAAATACACAGGGTGTGGTACAGAAAAGGGATATTTTAAACTTTTGTAATATTCATTTTTAATGCCAGAAAAAAACACTCCCAATGGAGTAGGCTACTGTTTCATAGTCATTTAAATTCACATGTACAGTGAAGACTCGGACTCTCCAAAGAACTGTAATGTAGAGGCAGAGTAATTTTTAAATCTTATCTGAGATCCCGAACATCTTGGCTTTCTTCCTTCCATAGATAATTCCCATGCCCATAGGGGAAGCTGTCAGTGTAATGAAGACACGTTCCTTGCCCTCAGTAACCTCCTAATCTCATGATCTTTGTCTCCCTAGCTTTGAAAGATTGTAAGCTTTGAGAATTAGATTGATGTTTTACTAGTCTCATATTTCCCATAGCAGCAAACACAACGCGGGACACATAGGAAGGACTTACTAATTATGCATGAGGAGACAGGCTTAGAAAAGACTTTGAGACACAGCCTTCTGTTGACAGTTCCTTCTCTCCATTCACAGGTCAAAATCGGCCAGTCCTAGACCTGGGGCCTCGTCGTCGACTGCAGTGGTCGTGGTTGGGCCGGGCTGAGTTGCTCTTTGGGACACAGACACTGCATGTCTCCACTTTGCAGATGTGGCTTCTTTTGCACTTCAACAAGATGGAGGTATTACAGTTCTCCCTGCCTCATCCTCTTTCTTCATCTCCCTGATTTTACCCACCTTTGATCTTCCTATCTTTTCTCTGTCCTGTGTGCCTCCCACCATCCTTTTTTTTGTCCTGTCTTTATGACCACCTGAGAAGCCCTAACTGCCTGTATTCGCAAGTGACCTCTCTCAGGAGGCAGCCACCCTAGTGCAGGTTTCCTTCTACTGCCCTCAACCAGTGTTGTGGCCTTATCCCTAAAGCTCAGCCATTTGCCAGGATTGCTGTAGGAAGGGAGTACTTTATAACTCTAATTCTGTTATTCCTTTCACTAGGAGGTACCTTTAGATACTCTGCTTCAGAGCTCAGACCTCTCTTCAGAGCTGCTGAATCAAGCCCTTCAACCTCTCACCTCAGGGCTTGGCCCCCTGAGCCTTCATGAGGGTCAGGGTTTCCCTCCTGGAGGTAGGTAATGGATACTGTGTAGGCACTTTGCCCTGGGGTAGGGCAGGACAGGGAAGGGGAGGTGAAGGGAGAAGGAAGAGATTTAAGCTTTTACACCACTCCCTCCCCTCAGAGGAGCTGTTTCCTGTCCCCTGGCCATGTTTCTGAGGGCATTGGGGGTGGGGGTGGTGTCTCAGGTGTGCTGCGGCTTCGGGAGGTGAAGAAGGAGCCTGGGGGGGAGGCCTTGTGGCTGCTCCCCCCCCCAGACATACCTGAGTGTGGAGGAGGATGAGTGCCGAACCTTGGAGAGGAAGAGGAACCTCCTGAGCTGCCTGCTTGTCCGAATCCTCAAAGCCCATGGGGAGAAGGGCCTGCACATTGATCAGCTGGTCTGTCTGGTACGAGGGAAGGGGTCCATGGAAGGTGGTGAGGCAGGGGCTCCCTGGGGAATGGTTATTGGGAATGGTTGTCTGTATACTCGGCTCCATAATGAAGAGACCACCAAGGGGAGGGGGCACGTATGGATCTGGGAGCACTGCAGAGTTGTTTTGGGGCTTTCAAATCCCACAGGGTACATTCTGGCAATTAGGTGGCAAAGGGGAAAGCATGTTGGACTTTAGTTCCTACCTCAGACACTTACTCACTTTGTTATCCTGGGAGGGCTTTTAACCTTTCTCAGCCTCAGTTTCCTCATTTGCAAAATAGGAATATTAGCACCTACCTCAGCAGAATTGTTGTGAGGATCAGATGGAGATAACATGTAAAGCACTTTACAGATCTTAAAGTGGCACATAAATGCTAGTTATTGTTATTCTGTGGAAACCAGAGTGGGGATTGGGCTTGGGTGACAGTGTCCTCTGTGTGTGTCCCTAGGTGCTGGAGGCCTGGCAGAAGGGCCCATCTGGCCCCAGGGGCCTGAGCAGCAACGTGGGTGGGGAGGCTGGCTGCAGCAGCACTGATGTCCTCTCCTGCATCCTCCATCTCCTGGGCCAGGGTTATGTTCGAAGGCAGGAGGACCGGCCCCAAGTCTTGGCATATGCAGCTCCAGAGCCTACAGATCCCCAGCGGGGTCAGGCCAACGTCCCTTTCTGTGGCACTCGGAGTGTTGGGACCTCCCAGCTCAGGTAGGGCTGGAAGACCCGCCCTGGTCCCTCACTTTCTGTCCAACTTGGAGCAAGCTGGGGGAGCTTGACTTGTGGTGGGCACTGTTGGGGCCCCAAGTTTCACCTCCCCACCTGCCCTCATCTGGCAAATGTTCAGTTGAATAGGCATTTTGTATCCATGATGTGCTCCAAGATACTGAGGTTGCAAAGATAGCAGTCTCTGCCCTCAAAAGAGCTTATTACTTTTTCCTTATTAAGCATATTTCACTATAAACAAACTTGTTTTGAAAATACAGCTCCATTCAGTAGAAGCTCCTTTAGTGCACCTATTGTATTCTTTGAAGCCACTGTAAAACACGAAAACCCATGTTTGCACAAAGGACAAATTGACAGATATATTCACTTCTTAGAATCACTACCACTTTTCCTTAAATTGGCACGTTCCCATGATGCTTTAAAAAAGATGATTAATTTTGCCAAAATAGTGTACTTGTTCACAGTCATACATAATCTGTCTCTAGGCTGATCTTGATTGGGGTGGGTTAGGCTTGGCTAGGTTGTATGTATGAGACAGGGTTACTGATAGTTATTCTGTACCCCATCCCCAACTAGGCCTAAAGAAGTAGCTGCCCTGGCCTCCTTGCAGCTACCTGCAGGCCGAACCATGAGCCCCCATGAGGTGGAAGGCCTAATGGAACAGACAGTGAACCAGGTGCAGGAGACCCTGAGCTTGGAGCCAGATGTTGCACTGCATTTACTGGCCCACACTAGATGGGGGGCTGACCAGCTACTACAGAGCTACAGTGAAGATCCAGAGCCCTTGCTGCTGGCCTCAGGCCTTTGGGTACCTCTGGCTCAGACGCCACCGCCACTCCCCACCCAGTGCCCTGTTTGTGTCAGCCCCCTGAGCCCTGAAGACCAGCCACCCGCCCTGTGCTGCATGCACTACTGCTGCAAGGTGAGGACCCCACAACTGACCCCCGCCTAGCCACACATCTTTTCCCCACCTAACTAAAGATCTGTTTCTCTTCACTTCATGACTCCCTCTCTCCTTGATCCCCTGCCCTTAATTTTTTTACTTAAGCTGGACTTTCATCTACCTCAGTTCACATTCCATTTCTACTCAGGATACTCTTTCTTCCATCCTCAATTTTTCTTCTCTCCCCTAGTCTTCCTTACAACATGGATTTTCATTTCTTTCTGGATATGTCTCTTCTGAACGTTTGTCCTTTTCCTTCTCTTCATCCCATCAATTCATTCATTCATTTAACAAATATTTATTGATCATCTACTGTGGAAGGCCACGTGGCCTAGTAGAAAGAGTGTTAATGCTGAGTCAGAAGATCTGAGTTGTGGTCTTGACTCCAGTACTGACTAGCTGAGTGATCCTGGACAGATCACTTCACTTGTTTTTGTCTCAGTCTCATCACCTATAAAATGATGATAATAACTTAATTATCTACATTACAGAGTTGTGAGAAGAACGCTTTAGGGCTAGCTAGGTGGCGCAGTGGATTGAGTGCTGGGCCTGGAGTCAGGAAGACCTGAGTTCAAATTTGGCTTCAAACACTTACTAGCTGTGTGACCCTGGGCAAGTCACTTAACCTCTCTTTACCTTATTCCACTGGAGAACAAAATAGCAAACCACTCCACTGTCTTTGCCAAGAAATCTCCATGGACAGTGTGGTTCATCAGGTAACACAGAGCCAGACACGACTGAACAACAACAAAAACATTACAGGAATGTGAGAAAAAACACTTTATAAGCACAGTGTATATGAGATGTTGGTATGTGAATTGTACTCTGCTCTAGTCACCACTGGGAGATGTAGGCCCTGCTCAGTCAGTCAACTTTCCCAAGCCACTACACTGCTAGGTCTTGGGAGCACTAAGCCCAAAGTGAAACAATCCATGTCCTGAGGAATTTAGAATCTAGGTGGGGTGATGACACAAATGAAAAATTCAGTAACAATTCAAAGTACTAAATGCTTAAGTAAATGGCAGAAATGCTCCCAGACTTTAGAAGTGGGAGAGAATCCTGTGGCTATGGTGGTTGGGCCTCCACGGCTGGGACAGGCAGGGAAGATAGGGTAGTGCCGAAGTGTCAGACTCAAGGCTAGCTGCTCAGATGTGCTGACAGAACTCCAGAGTGGGGACTGAACCACATTAAAATGTAATTGGGAAATATTTAAGAAAAATAAATAAAAATACAAAAAAAGGGAGATAATGTTAATTTGTTTTTTTTTAAGTCAGTAGACATTCCCTTTTTGAGTTTGACACTTCTGGGATAGCAGATGTTCCAGGCAAGAGAAGAAGCAGCACAAGCCAAAGTTAGGGATTGAGAATGACTTTTGGATTGCAGTCGAGTAGACATACTGCGGCAGAAAGTATTCTTGTGGTGGGGTAATGGGAGCTAAAAGCTGATGCCTAACTGACAAACCAAGGAATGTGAACTTTATCCTCTGTGTAATAGTGAATCATTGTACATTTTTGAGGTGGAGAATAAGATGGTTAAAATAGTAATTCAAAATGATTAGCTCGGCAATCTTGTGCAGGATGGATTGAAAAGAAATGAGAGAGACTAGACAAGAAGCCCTGTGAATACGGGTGGGAGATGCTGAAGGTCTGAGCTATGGTAGCAGCATAGATAGAAAGAGAGGAATGAATTTGAAAGAGATTGTGAGTGAAGAATTAATTGACTGGAAATGTACAATGGGAAAGGAAAAGTTGAGGATTACTGAGGTTTTTGGAGCCTGAGTGACTGGAAGAATGACATATCATTGGCAGAAATAGGGGAAGCCTATTTTGAGGGGAGAAGGTTGGTTTTTTTTAGTGTCATTGTTGCCTTCTGCTTTTACGTGATACTCATTTCTGAATATATCTCTTCCTCTCCTATCCCCACCAAAGCTTCCCTCATAATAAGATTTTTTAAAAAGCAGATCAGCAAAACAAACATCCTTTCAATGAAGAAGCTATGGATGTATATGTTGTCAGACGTGGTCTACATGTTGGCTGGTTTTGCTGATTGGTTTTAGATATTAAATTTGTAGTGACTTCAGAACAGCCAAGTGGAAATGTTCAACAGAGGAGTGGAAGTAGAGTTAGAAAAAAAGATTGGACTCAGGAGAGAGGTCAGGGTAACGTTAAAGTTTTGAAAGGCAGCCATGTAACCCTAAACCTTGTCCTCTATACCTTTTACCTTATCTGATTTCCTACTTAGAATTGATGCCTCCCTTCTCTCCCCTCTTCTGATTCTCTTCTCCTTCCTTCACTCTGTGTTCATCCATATGGTGTTTATAGACCAGTGCTCCCTCCCCAGCTTTCAGAGATTTAGGTTTGGGTCATTCCCCAAGAAGTTAATAATAATAACTAGCCCTTGTTTAGCATTTGAAGATTTACAAAGCCCTTTCCTCAAAACAGCAATAGGTTATCTAAGTATTTCAATTTCATGGAGAAGGAAATTAAGACTCAGAAAGATTGAATGACTTGCCCATAGCTAGTAAATGTCAGAGCTGGAATTCAAGTCTAGATCTTAGGGTTCCAAGTCCAGTACTTGATTTCTACTGCACTGAGATCCAAATCACTTCAGGTTAATCTTGAGGGGAGATGTCTGGCTGGTGCTGAGTAAATTTAGGTGTGACCATCTGGCACAGTCCCCTTCTGAAGAGTCTCTATAGGTCCTAGAGTATAACCCCAGCTGTAGGATGGTAAGGGGTCCTTAGTTCTGACCACCTCAATCCTGTATTCCCCTAGTCCTGCTGGAATGAGTACCTGACAACACGAATTGAACAGAACCTTGTGTTGAATTGTACCTGTCCTATCGCCGACTGCCCTGCTCAGCCTACGAGTGCCTTTATCCGTGCCATTGTCTCCTCCCCTGAAGTCATTGCCAAGGTACTCAACCTTTCCTTTCCCAGTCTCACATCCACCCCAGCTCCAGTGATTCAGAAGCTTGAGGGGCAGACCCTGGGTGGGGGTTGGAGGGATACAATTCTGGTATTTAGTGAAGGTCTCATGGAGTTATCTCCTAATTCTCATGGTGTCTCTGTCTGTCACAGTATGAGAAGGCCCTTCTTCGGGGGTATGTGGAAAGCTGCTCCAACATGACCTGGTGCACCAACCCACAGGGCTGTGACCGTATCCTGTGCCGCCAGGGCTTGGGCTGTGGGGCTGCCTGCTCCAAGTGTGGCTGGGCCTCCTGCTTCAATTGTAATTTCCCTGAGGTGGGCACCCCTGTCCCTATACACATATTCACGTTTCCCTCACACATACCCATGCAGAGAACATACACATTCATGTGTGCTCATGAGTGTGCATGCCTGAAGATACAGTATTGTTTGTTTCTCTCTCTGCTCTCTTGATACCCCTCCCCATCATTCCCCCTTCCTCCATCAATGGAGCTCACTCTTCCAGCCTGATGGATTTGGGGTCTCTGCTCTCCTTTTTCTACTTCTCTACTCAACTCAGGCTCACTACCCTGCCAGCTGTAGCCACATGTCCCAGTGGGTGGATGACGGTGGCTACTATGAGGGCATGAGTGTGGAGGCTCAAAGCAAGCACCTGGCCAAGCTCATCTCCAAGCGCTGTCCCAGCTGCCAGGCACCTATAGAGAAGAATGAGGGGTGTCTACAGTAAGAAGGGGAGGAGGCAGCGGCTGTGGTGAAGAGATGGGAAGAGGGATCCATATGGAGTTATTGGCCCTTAGCCTTAAAGCCCTAAACTTTACCTGGCTAGAACAAATGAGGGAACTCAAGAGAAAGGGCATTTTTCAGTTGGAGAGGGGTGTTGAGAATAAGAGGAAGGAGCTATATGTTGGAGCAGATTTGTGATCAGGTTGTAGAATTTCTGAGGCATGGGAGAAGAGTGGGAGAATGGTGAACCAGAGGTTGGGAAGCACAGTCAGGACATGGGTGCTCCTCACGTCAGGCCTTGGGTTTTATGACACAGTAATTTTAGTGGAATGAAGATTCCCTGCGTCCTTCAGGAAGGATTTGGGGGTACTGCAGCAAAGAACAGCTATGCCAAGTCCTCTGGACCCATGGCCTTGCTGGTAACCTTGCCCCAATATGGGCCTCCCCAACAGCATGACGTGTGCCAAATGTAACCATGGCTTTTGCTGGCGCTGTCTCAAGCCTTGGAAACCAACACACAAGGACTATTACAACTGCTCAGCCATGGTGAGAAGGATGGAGGAGTGGAGATATGAGGGTGGAGGGTATGGGAAGTTAAAGCTCTCAGAAGTGCCTTGCAGGTCAGAGCCTGGGCTTTGTGTTCCAGAGCATTGGTTATCCATCAGTTGTAGGGAATGCTTCCCTTCCCCTCATTCCCCTCAGAGAGGTTGGTGGAAGTAGGGTGGAAAAAAAGGGAAGAAAGACTTAAGACATGACAGCTGTCTGTAGGCTTGATAAGTCTATTCAGAGGTAAAGCCTGTCCATGGAATACCCTAAGCTGGTATGGTTCTGTCCCTTGTCCCTAAGGAGAAAGGGCCAACTCCTAGAACACCATTCATCACACTTCAGGTTGAGGGGGGAGGTTACTGAAAGGATGAAAGATTGGGGAGTCCTTGCGCAACGATTTCTTTCCTTGCCCCCCAAAAAAGACAACCTGTCCTTCCCATTTCCTGTTCCTTCATCCAGGTAAGCAAAGCTGCCCGACAAGAGAAGCGGTTTCAGGACTACAATGAGAGATGTACTTTCCATCACCAGGCCCAGGTGAAAGGGAAGGCCTGAGAGATAGACAGGAAGTCTGTGGTCGCAGTGGGAGGGCCACACGCTGGGCTAGGGAGATACAGCTGAGGGCCCAGGAGCATCAGGAGCCCTGAACTGTCTTAAGTTTTGGAGAATGAAACTTCAGCTTGCATGTGCTGATGCTAATACATGCCTCTGTGGGCAGGAGTTTACACTGAATCTACGGAGCTGTGTGTCTGCTATCTCAGAGATGCCCCCACCACAACCCCTCACCTTCCTCATCGATGCCTGCCGGGGCCTAGAGCAGGCCAGAAAGGTTGGATGGGGTGTTTGGGAGAGGTAGGGGTCTGGTTGGTCTGGCTTCCTTCCCGTTGTCTAAATTGAAGTAGAGAAGGGAGAAGAGACAGGCCCAGACTGCCTGGACAGGGCATGCAGGAACCAAGTAGAGTTGAGGAGGGAGGTGGTCTGAGCTACAATTGGAGGGCTCTCTAATCACCCCCCAGGTGCTGGCCTATGCCTGTGTATATAGCTACTACAGCCAGGATACCGAGCGCATGGATGTGGTAGAACAGCAGACAGAGAACTTGGAGCTGCACACCAACGCCCTGCAGATCCTCCTGGGTGAGGCCCCCATTCCTAGGACAGCACGCTCATGTGTGTCCCCTCCCGCAGCCTTGAGGCAAGGCCAGGAGCAGCCTTCCCCCTCCCCTTTGCCATGGGTTCCCATAGAGAGAACACCCTTCTTCCTTCCCCCTCACTTCCTTCTCTGTTCAGTGGACAGCCTTCTCCCTGCCCACAAGGAATAAAGACCCCTGTGCTAAACCATCTCTGCAGAGGAAACCCTCCTGCAGTGCCAGGACTTGGCTGCCTCTCTGAAACTCTTCAAGGCAGAGCACCTCAGCACAGGCCTGGAGCTTCTTCGGCGTATTCAGGAGAGATTGTTGGCCATCCTTCAGCACTCCACGCAGGTGCATGCCCCACACCGCCCTGCCTAGGCTCCCCCTACGCACACATGAGCACCCCTCCCCCAGCACTCACACACTCCCTCCTAGTGTTCTCACAGAAATATTCGAGCCTCTTCTCTATACGAGAGTCACTGTAGAACATCAGCACATTAGATGAAGCAGTTCCTGCCTTCTGGGAAGGCTGGCAGTTTAGTGGAAGATTGGCCACATGTTAAGAGAGATCATGCACCAGTTTACATTACCACTTGAGTCCTGCGTAAGTAGTTAAGATACTGAATATGCTAGTTCACAACAGAGGAAGGTTACTGGCTATTTTTGGGTAGTTGAGGAAAGTTTCATGGACAGAGGTGTGGAATTTGAGTTGATCTTGAAGGATGAGTAAGATTCAGTTAGGTAGTAACCTGTCTACATGGCACCTTTACATACTGCATTCTACAGGACTGCACAGTATCTCTACCCTAAATCTTTTGACAGGAGGAAGCCCAGTGAACTTTGTCTACCACCTCCCACATTCAGGCTTTGGTCTGGGATACTTAGGGGAAACATACTTTCTCTCTTCCCCTTCTCCCTCCTTTTCTCTCTCTCTCTCTCTCTGTCTCTGTCTCTGTCTCTGTCTCTCTCCCTCTCTCTTCCTCTCTCTCCCTCTCTCCCCCTCTCTCCCCCCCAGCCCACTTCCCCTCTCTCTCCCTCTTCCCACTTCTCCTTCCCCTCTGTCTTCCCATCCCTTCTCTTCTTCGCTTTCCTTCTCTCCTCCTCTCCTCTCTCTTTTTTCCTCTCTCCCCTCCTCCCTTTCCCTTCCCTTCCCCCACTTCCCCCAAACACTCCAACTGATGCTGAAATCCACAGAAATGTGGACGAGCAGGGGACTCTTGACCATTCAGTGACCCATAGCCAACAACCCTCCCACCCAGATCTTTTCTTCCCTCTGGCAGGATTTCCGAATTGGTCTTCAGACTCCGCCAAGTACAGAGCCACAAGAAGTGAAGGTGTCTAATGTGCCCAGCAACCAGTGAGTAGAGGAGTGAGGGTGTTCTTGGGACTGGTAAGGGAACAGGGCCTTGTACTGCTGAGGTGGGGTAGTATGAACCAGAGGGAAAGTCATGTGTCTTTTAGGTACTCCTTGCGTAAGCTTGCTGCTAAATGTGCCTCTTTTCTTTCCCTCCTCTTTCTCATCCTAGGCCGCAGGGCTCCTCAGAGCTGGGTCAAGAAGAAGATGAGGAAGATGAGGATGAGGTACCAGGGTGGCAGCAGGATGAGTATGATGATGAGGAGCTGGATGATGACAATTTCTCCTATGATGATGAGTCAGAGAACCTAGATCGAGATACCTTCTTTTTTGATGATGAGGATGAGGATGAAGGCTATGACTAAGGGGTGGTGGCTGTGCCTCCCCCCAGAATCAACCCACCCCCAGAAAGGGTAGAAAGTACCTCGGGTGACTATTTAGGAGTTAAGGCACTTTGGGGTGGTGGTGGGGGTGGGTCATCCCTGTCCCATAGAGGGGTCCCCCAGGAGGGCTGCCCTGAAACTCTCTGGGGAAACTGACAACCAGGGATCGTACCTTGTTCTGTTTATTAAATAAACGGCTTTTCTTGTATCTGTCTTCATCTTAGTGCCTTCCCTCTGAAACTGCTCCCAGTTGAACCTAATTGTAGCTTATTTGTATATCATTGTTTGCACATTGTTTCCCCCCCATCAGTCTGTGAACTCCTTGAGAACACAGTTTTCTGCCTTTCTTTGTATCCGCAGTGCTTCGTGCAGTGCCTGGCGCACAGTGGGCACTTAATAAATGCTAGCTGCTGAGCCAGGCATTTTTATTGAGTTGCCTGTGTGCTGCCCCCTTGTGGCTGATTTGAGGGGTGTGAAAACGATGAACTTTGGACTTTTTGAGGATTGGGAAGAACAACGTCATTAAGGGAACTTTAAACATTAGCAATTCAGTTATCATCTGTTGTCTGTAATGGGCAAGACCGGTGCTTAGGGGCTCACAGAAACAAAGAGAAGCTCGAAGCCTATTGCATGACCACAATATAAGCATGATAAATACGTACAAGATACACCAAAAAGAGTTAGGAAACTCAGAAGGGGAAATATCATGTGAGGTGTCTTGGTGGATGTGCAGCAAAGCTGGGTTTTGAAGGATGGCTAGAGTTTCAGTGGCCAAAGATGAAAGCTGAAGCGTTCCACGAAACTGTATTATCACAGGGCAGGAGTGTTGAAGCTAGAGGCAATTCCTTTCCTGCCTAAAACTGCTAAAGAGACTCCTAGGGCGTAGTGCATCAACGCATTGATAGCCGACCTGGCATGACTGTCAGTCTAGGTGTAGTAAGGTACTTCACTAAGTGCTTTATAATTGTTGTCTCCTTTGATTCTCACAACCACTCTGGGAGGTAAGTGCTTTTAGAAATCCCATTTTACAAATGTGGGAACTGAGGCAAACAAAGATTAAGTGACTTGCCCAAGGTTATCCAGCTACCTCTACCTCTAGTGAGAGTGCTCTATCCACTTTGCCACCTAATTGCCAAACGTTTACACAGCCAGAACAACTGATCTGTTGTTTTATTTGGACATGCTGATTTTTTTCCTCTTTAGAATTTTTGGTGCAAGAGAGGGCTCTCTGGGTAGGAATACATTTGGAAGTGAAGGTGATGTATAAACAAAAGTATCAATGAAATAACTTTTTTTTTTTAAAGTGAGGCAATCTGGGTTAAGTGACTTGCCCAAGGTCACACAGCTAGTACGGGTCAAGTGCTTGGTCTGAGGCCAGATTTGAACTCAGGTTCTCCTGACTAAAGGGCCAGTGCTGTATCCACTGCACCACCTAGCTGCCCCGAAATGACATTTTTTAAAAGAAGCTTATGCTCCAATAAGGCATTGCCACAAAGAATAGACAACTACAGTAAGCAAGTATTTTGCAAATTTAACACATAGATAGCTGACTATATTGGGTTTTTGTTGTTTTGGGCTAGACTTGTGATTTCATTGGTAGAGAGAACTCCTAGAAAAGAAATTACCTCTACTAAATAAACTGACCAAAAGAAAATGGTCAACCAGCTGACCTCACAAAGCCACCCTTACAATAATTCTCACTGCAGTTCTCACTCCACCCCTTCCCCAAACACAGACTCCGGTGCCGGGGTAGGAAACCTCTGGCCTGGTGTCTGAACTTTGAGGAAAGGCTTTCGGAATCGAATGGGATGAGAGGAGCTGGAAGGACAAGCACAGTGTGGGAGGAAGCAGTGCAAACAGGAGATGAAGAGTTCTGCCAGGATGCTCCTTCCCGGTTCCCTCCTCTCTGCCTCCCGTCCCCCTCCTGCCCCTGCCTTTAGGTGGGCGTTTTGCTTCCCTGTGGGAGGAACAGAGACAGTCCATGGGAGAAGCTATGAGTTTGGGGAGATCCTGGGAGTGAGGAAACAGAGGTGAACTGAGAGTAGGGGTGGGACACCAGGGGATTGAGGTGGGGAGGAGGGGAAGGAGGGAGGGAGCAGGGATTGTAAAGAGCCAGTTGACTAGAGTGTTGAACACTTAGGAGGCTGGACAAGATCAGAGTGGTTGGTGGGGGAGAGAAGCAGAGAGGAGGCCAAGTACCTGAGTCCTAGAGGGTGATCAAGGATTGGGCAGGTCAGGGTTGAGAGGCTGAGGGCCAGATACCTGGGTCCTGCAGGTGCTAAGAGGATGATGAAGAAATTGTATATTGCTAACAGGCTGGACACATGGGTCCTTCAAAGAGGGGCTGTCAAGAGCTGGGGAGAGGGGTGGCACAAAGAACTGAGAATCTGGAGAAGAGCTGATTCCTGTGCCCTATAGGGAGTGGAGGCCTCCAGATGAGCAAAGAGCCAGAGGATGAGGGAGTGCAAACCTTTAGGTCTTAGGGGAATCAGGCATGTGGAAGAGTGATTCATTTCCCCCTCCACAAGTCGTCCTTCTGCTCTTCCTCTTTCTCTTCTTCCAGGGCCCCTCACCTCCTCAAAACCCCTGTGAAGATTGGAATTGTGACTGTCAAGGTAGAAATTCACTGCTAGTCCCTTGGCCCAATATCTGTGCCAGGGAAGCTGTCTCCAGAGAGGTGCCTGATGGCCTTCTCCACTTCTGGGGCTTTTCACCCAACTCATTGAGATCTGATTAGCCAAAAGATAAGTGTCCTGGCAGGAGATGGGAAACTCTCTGTCACAGACCTCTTCTACAATGACCTCCATCCTTCCACTCCTGGCATTTTCTGTGACATAGAATTTCGCAATGCCTAGAATGCTCTCCTACTGCAATTTCACCTACTGACTTCCCTGGCTTCCTTTAAGTCTGAACTATAATCTTATCTTTTATAGGGAACCTATACCCAAACCTTTTAATTCTGGGGCAGCTTGGTGGAATAGTGAATAGAGCAGCTAGAATCAGGAGGACCTAAGTTCAAATCCGACCTTAGACACTTACTAGCTGTGTGACCCTGGGCAAGTCATTTAACCCTGATTGCCTCCAATTTAAAGAAGAAAAAAAAACAAATTCTAATGCCTTCCCTATGTTAATTATTTCCTATTTATACTATATATAACTTACTTGTATATATTTGTTTGCATGTTATCTCCCTCATTAGATTTTGAGGGCAAGGACCACTTTTTACCTCTTTTTGTATCCTGTCAACCCAAGTCTCCCAGGATTGTTCTGTGCTTAGCACAATGTCTGGCACATAGTAGGGACTCTGCAGCTTTCAACATTATTGATCACCCTCTTCTTGATCCTTTCTTCTCTCTAGGTTTTCAGTACACTGGTCTCTCTTGGTTCTCTTCCTACCTATGAGACCCCTCCTTCTTAGTCTCCATTGCTGAATCCTTATCCAGATCATGCCCCCTACCTGTAGGTATCCCACAGGATTCTGTGGTGAGTTCATCAGCACCCATGGACTTAATTATCATTTCTATATTGATGATTCTCAAATCTACCTATCCTACCCTAAACTCCCTGCTGACCTCCAGTCTTGCATCTCCAATTGCCTTTCAGACATCTCCAAATGGATGTCCAGTAGACATCTTAAACTCATGCACTCATTATTTTTTCCCCAAACCCTCCTCCATTCCAGATTTCCCTCTTATTGTCAAGGGAACCACTATCTTAGTTCTCCAGGTCACAACCTAGATGCCATCTTTGGCTCCTCACTGCCTCTCACCACCCCCCCCCCCCTATCCCATCCGTTTCCAAATCCCCTCCATTTCCCTTTTGCAATGTCTCTCAATATGCCTCCTTCTTTCCTCGGTTACTGATGCCACCCTAGTGTAGATCCCCACTGTACTGTTGCAACAACCTGCTAGTTGGTCATCCTGCTATGCCATCTCTCTGTATTCCAGTACAACTTCCATTTAGCTATCAAAGTGGTTTTCCTAAAGTGCAGGTCTGACCATGTCACACCCCCCTACTCAATAAACTCTAGTAGCTCCCTATCACCTTTAGGGTCAAATACAAAATCCTCTGTTTTGCCTTTCATAACCACCCCAACCTTTACACCCTATGCCCCCCCACCCCATACTCTTCAGCACAGTGACTTCAACCTTGCTATTCCATGAGCAAAACATCTCATCTCTGTGCTTTGTGAATTTTCTCTCTCTATACCTCATGCCTGGAATACTCTCCTTCCTGAATTCCATCCACTGACTGACTTGGTTTCCTCCAAGTCTGAACTAAAATCTCAACCTCTACAGGAAGTCTTTCCCACCACTCTTAATTCTAGAATCTGACGTCTTCCTTCTGTTAATCATTTCCTATTTATCCTATATGTAGCTTATTTGTACGTATTTGTTTCCTTGTTGTGTCCCCAGTTAGACTATGAGCTCCTGGAGGGCAGGGACTGTCTTTTGCTTCTCTTTGTATCCCCACTGCTTAGCACAGTACCCGAGACATAGAAGATGCTTAGTAAATTCCTATTTGACTGACAATAAATGCTGATTGCAGGTGTGCATGGATTGGGAACTTTCCCATCTTCATAGAAGATCCTGGGAGGGGAACAGTGTAATGAAAAAGAGTCCATATGTTTCTTTGCATTTAATTCCAGTATTAAAAATTATGGCAACACAACATGCCTAAGTGTCTGAATATATGAATGCAGGGGGAAGTGACCTGAGAAAATGGAAGAGCCTTTCAGAGTGGGAACTCAGATGCAGATAGTATGTTTACTATTTTAATATTTTGAGCAATATTCCGTGCATGCTCTTGAATGAAAATGAACCTGGCTATCAAGAACTTAACGTAAAACCTTCTTCTGAGTCAAGTGCTGAAGCAGAGGGGCCTTTTGTGTTGGGAGGAGTACCCTATGCACTTGCAAACTGTAATGACCTCTAGTGGCAAGAAGCAATATTGCAGCATTAGAAAGTGCCAGTTTCTTCTTGAATGCTCCTTAGCATGACTGAAAAGGTTTACTGGTAATTCAAGAAGAGCACCACCTAATGGTTAATTCTGATATTACACTGAGGGAGTTATATTCCCTTGCTGAGTAATCAACATAGAGACAACTGTCTTCCTATGTACTTAAGGGAGGCAGCATCGAACAACAAAGAAGTCACATGTGGGGCTCATCTGGGATTTCCATCTTGAATGTTCTTGTATTGCAGAGCAGGGGGAAAAATCAATATTTAAAGAAATTTGTTCAGGTTGTAAATTAAACAGTTGGTTTTTCTGATGTTTTCCCTTTTCAAGTGGGGCAATATACTTTAAGATAACTTTAGCCTAATAATGCAGAAATATGTTTTTCATGACTTTATATGTATAATGGGTGGAGGAAGGGAAAGAATTTAGAACTGTAAATATTTTTTATATTAATTTATTTTAAGTTTTCAACAATCACGTCCATATGCTTTTGAGTTTTAAATTTTTCTCCCCCTCCCTCCCCAAGATAGTATGCACTATAATATAGGTTCTACATTCCTATTAAACATATTTTCACATTAGTCATGTTGTAAGGAAGAATTAGAACCAATAGGAGGAACCACAAGAAAGAGGAAATAAAACAAAACAGAAGAAAAAAAAGAGCAAATAGCATGCTTCAATCTGCATTCAAACTCCATAGTTCTTTCTCTGGGTGTGGATAGCATTTTCCATCATGAGACCTTTGGAGATGTCTTAGATCGTTGCATTGCTGAGAAGGGCTAAGTCTATCAAAGTTAGTCATTGCACAATGTGTCTGTTACTGTGTACAATGTTTTCCTGGTTCAGCTCACTTCACTCAACATCAGTTCGTACAAGTCTTTCTTTTTTTCTGAAGTTCACCTGCTCATCATTTCTTATAGCACAATAATATTCCATTACATTCATATACCACAACTTGTTCAGTCATTCCCCAATTGATGGGCATCCCCTCAATTTCCAATTCTTTGCCACCACAGAAAGAGCTGCCATAAAGATTTTTGTACATGTGGGTCCTTTTCCCATTTTTGTGATCTCTTTGGGATATAGCCCTAGAAGTGGTATTGCTGGGTCAAAGAATATGCACGTTTTTATAGCCCTTTGGGCACAGTTTCAAATTGCTCTCCAAAATGGTTGGATCATTTCACAACTCCACCAACAATGCATTAGTGTTCCAATTTTCCCACATCTTCTCCAACTGTAAAAACATTATTTAGTTAAGAAAAAACCCTATATGCTTAAGTTTAGATACCTGATGAGTTACTGTATAAAACACTGGTGCATAGCAGTGTACATAGATATTAACAACAACAGCAACAATAATAATAATGATGATATCTAATGTGTATATAACAATATTATCTCATTTGATCCTCGTAATAACTTTGGGAGGTAGGTGCAATCATTACCTGCCCATTTTATAGATAAGGAAATTGAGACAAACAGAGAGGCTAAGTGACTTGCCCAGTCACACAGCTAGTAAGTGCCATAGAGAGGACACTGTCAGTAAAAGTCATGCCTCATGACTTAATCACTTAAGTCTCAAGAGATCAATCGACAAGCATTGAATCAGTCAGTCATTCAACAAGCATTTATTTATTTATTTTTTGGTGAGGCAATTGGGGTTAAGTGACTTGCCCAAGGTCACACAGCTAGTACGTGTCAAGTGTTTGGTCTGAGGCCGATTTGAACTCAGATCCTCTTGACTTCAGGGCCAGTGCTCTATCCACTGGGCCACCTAGCTGCCCCTCATCAAGCATTTATTAAATGATAACTATGGGCCAGGCATTGGGAATATATAAAGACAAAAACAAAAAAAAAAGAAGTGTAGGTTCTATCAAGAGAAATAATATAGTCCTATATACATAGATATACGTGGTTTGTTGTTCAGTCTTTTTTCGGTTGTCTGACTCTTTGTGACCGCATTTGGGATTTTCTTGTCAAAGATACTGGAGGGGTTTGCCATTTCCTTCTCTGACTCATTTTATAGATGGGGAAACTGAGACAAACAGGGTTAAGCAATTTGCCCAGGGTCACATATATAGTGCCTGAGACTGGATTTAGACTCAGGAAGGTAAGTTTTCCTGACACTAGGCCCAGAGCTCTATCCACTGTGCCTCCTAGCTGCCCTTCATGCCCTATATGGTTACTACAAGGTACTTTTAGTGAGACAGGTGCTACCAGCTGAGAGGATCAGGAAACGCATCACATAGGAGACAGCACTTGAACTAAATTTTAAAGGAGGCTAGAGATTCTAAGGGACAAACATGAGGTGGTGGATACATTCTGGATATGGGAAAAACAGCCTGTGCAAAAGCATGGAGACAGGAAATTTGTGGAATGTGTGATAGATAGCAAGGCCAGTTGTTTAGCTGAAGTTCTTAAAGGGAAATAAAGTCAAATAATCCCAGAAAAGAGTTATACTGTCACAAACAAAGGAGTTTGTATTTGATCCTAGAGGCAATAAAAAGACACTGGAATTTATTTTTTATTTTAAGTTATATTGCTAGTTTTTCTTTTCCCATCACCTTCATTTCCAAATGTATCCTTCCTCCCTCCCCTACCAGAAGGGTTATCAGATAACCAAATCAACCAAATTGGACAGACAATCCCTCCCCACCGCCCCCCCCCCCAGGGGAAAGAAGTCTTAGGAGGCTATAAATATGGGTCCTCTCCTTGTCTCAAGAAACTGGAGGAGAAGGTATGGGCCATGAAGTGACAAATCAACCATACATTGAGTGATGTAACATATGGCCCCTAGGTGGGAGAAGAAGAAGACAAGGCTCCGTCTTAATCATCTCATGTACCAAAAGAGAGAGAGAGAGGGAGAGAGAGAGAGAGAGAGAGAGAGAGAGAGAGAGAGAGAGAGAGAG
>NW_020954604.1:11033868-11078949 GCF_900497805.2 Vombatus ursinus | reverse complement strand
AGAGAGAGAGAGAGAGAGAGAGAGAGAGAGAGAGAGAGAGAGAGAGAAGGGGAAATAAAGCAGTTCAGAAAAATGACCCAATACATCATCTGAGTATAATGGTTTTTGAAATGTTATACACCTGTAATTCCCCATAGCAGCTAGGTAGCACAATGGATAGACTTTGGGTGTGGAATCAGGAAAACTCCTCTTCCTGAGTTCAAATCCAGCCTCAGAAACTTAACTAGCTGTGTGACCCTGAGCAAATCACTTAACCCTATTTGCCTCATTTTCCTCATCTGTAAAAATGAGCTGGAGAAGGAAATGACAAATCATTCCTGTATCTTTGCCAAGAAAACCTCAAAAGGGGTCATAAAGAGTTGGACATGACTGAACAACAACATAGTTTCCCGCAGAGACAAAGAAGGGAAAGAGGTATGTTTTCTTGTTTCTTTTTCAGGACCAAGCTTAGTAATTATAATTATATGGTGTTCATTTTTGTGTACTTTTTTGTTCTTTTAATTTACATAGTAAAAATTATGAATATTGCTTGCCTAGTTCTGTTTAATTTCACTTTGTATCATTTTGGATAAGACTTCCAATGCCTCTCTGTATTCTTTATATTCATATTTCTTATGCATTAATAGTCTATTATATTCATGGATTGCAATTTATTCAACTATCCCCAAATCGATGAACATCTACCTTGTTTCCAGTTCTTTGTTATTACAAAAAGTTCAACTCTAAATATTTTGGTATTTATAGGGTCTTTCTATCATTGGCCTTTTGGGGATTATAAACCTAGCATTGGGATTTTGGGGGGTAGAAAAATATGGATATTTTAGTCACTTTCTTAGTTATAATGTTTTAAAAATGTTTTTATTGATCTTTTGTTTTTAACATCATCAGTTTTCTCCATTATCTCTCCCTCCCCCCTTCCTAGACAGCCACCCCATATAACAAATAATATTTTTAAAGACAGAAAAGAAGAAAAATAAGAGGAAAAACAGCACAACACATTGAATAAATCCAAAAACATGTGTAATATACATCTGTGGACCTTCCACCTTTGCAAAGGCGTTGGTTAGGAACATCCTCTCATATACTTTCTTTCAAGCCATGCTTGTTCTTTATAATTATGCAATATTCATTTTTTATTTTTATGTGTGTGGTTATTCTTTCTATTTACGTTGTTTCAATTACTGTGTTTAGCGTATTGTTTTCTTGGCTCTGCTTACTTTCCTCTGTATCAGTTCATTTAAGTCTTTCCATGCTTCTCTGTATTCATCCCAGACATTATTTCTTATAGCACGGTAATATTCCATTACATTCATGTACCACAATTTGTTTAGCCATTCCCAATCAACGGGCATCTACTTTGTTCCCAATTCTTTGCTATTTAAAAAAATGCTTCTACAAATACTTTGGTGCATCTGAGGACTTTCATCTTACTGATGACTTTCTTGAGGTATAAACCCAGTAATGGAGTCTCTGGGTCAAAGGATACAGATATTTCAGTCACTTTATTTGCATAATTCCAAATCACTTTCCAAAATGGTTTTTTACCAATTGACAGCTTCACTAACAATGCACCAATGTGCCTATCTTTCCACAACCCTCTGATTATTCCTATCTTTTGTCATCTTTGCCAATTTGCAGGGTGTGAGGTGAAACCTCAGAGTTTTTTATCTGAATTTCTCTCATTATTAGTGATTTTTAGCATTCTTTCACATGGTTGTTCATATTTTTCTATTCTTTAGAGAACTTTTTTTTCACATCCTTTGACTTATTTATTGGTGAATGGTTATTGCAGATCATAATGTTAGTTCTGGAAGTTCATACTAAAAGGGATATTGACATCTTGTAGGATGTCCAAATGAAGTTGACCAGAATTATGAGATGATTAGAGATTGAGCCATTCAAAGGTAGTTGAAGTAACTAGGGATGTTTAGTCTTGAGAAGAATTAGACAGAAGTGATTAGATTTACATGTCTTCAGAGGGCAGAACTAGGACCAGTAAGTGGGAGTTACAGGGACATTATTTCATCTTAACAAAAGATGTTGGTAAAGTTCTCTATTAAATTATAAGGTGCTCTGTCAATTGTTAATGTGATATAATGCTTTAAGGTTTTACATATATGATTTCATTTGATCTTCACAACCCTTTAAGATGGGTGGTATTTTCTCCATTTTACAGATGAGGAAACTGAGGGAGAGGTCTTGCCCAGGGACCTACAGGTAGATAACATCTGAGGCAGGATTCTAACTCACCTTACCTCCTAGCTGTCCAACACTGGAATGGCCTGTCTGAGTTTCTCAGTCACAGAAACTATCCAACCAGATTACGACTGATCTATCTGTGGGCATCCACGCACCAGGCAGGGAATTATACGGACTAGGATCTTCAGATCAAAGACAGGAGAACCTTGACCTGTCCATAGTCAAAACCTTTCCAGTTGTGCCAGCCTGCAAGAGTTCATCTTTTGGGAACAAAGGGTCATCTTCTGCCACAATGGCGGGGGTGAGTGGAAGACTTTAGCAGAAGGTGGCTCAATATAGTAAACTCTGTATTAAAACAGCGACGGGGTGGTGATGGCGGTGTGCCTGGGAGGCTTAAACACCCTCAAGAAAATGAACTCTACCCTTGTTTCTGTGATCTCCCATCTCTTTTCTACTTTCACCCCCAAGAAATGACACAAAGATACAACTTGAACACACCTTTTAATTCAGGATTGGGGATAGGGGCCAAGGATGGCATATGGAGGAAGTAGAATCAGGCAGGTTTTGGAGTAGAAAGTTAGATATCAAGGTTAGCTCAAGAAGTCAGAGTCGGGGAGGGGGAGGCAGCTCCAGGCTCAGGAGGGTGGGTCTCAAAGTAGCGGTCCAGCAGCATCTCCACTTCATTCTCTTCATAGTCCCACACCTGGAATCGTGTTCCATCAGCTGCACCCCGGATCATGGCTGAGAGCACTGGGGGAAGAGCAGAAGCAGAGGTGAGGCACAGCAGTGCCAGATGTCCAGACTCCAGCCCATTCCTGGATCCCCTTTTGGGGACGGGTCCCAGAGTCACTGTGAGTCTGTGACAGCACAGCTGCCTTCCAGCATTTCAAAAGATGCCGCGTGGACCAGGAATAAGGCCCTGGGCACAGGACCAGGAATAATAGCTGGAAACTAAGAAGAGGCAGAGCTTGACTCAGAGTTGGGACTGCTCACAAACGTCAGGGGCTGGGGCAGCTAGGTGGAGCAGTGGATAGAGCACCTGCCCTGCAGTCAGGAGGACCTGAGTTCAAATCCAGCCTCAGACACATAACACTTACTAGCTGTGTGGCTCTGGGCAAGTCACTTAACCCCCACTGCCCAACAAAAAAAAAAAAAAAAAAAGAAAAACAAATGTCAGGGGCTGTACCAGAGAGGTGGCAGATCACTCTTCAGGAAGGTCTTCAAGCAGGCCTGGGAGATCACTTGTCATGGATCTTATGGATGGTATTCTTCAGGTATAACACCATCTAGTTCCCTTCCCAACAGTCAATTCTATGCACATGGCTTTGGGGCTGTGATGAACAAATTGACCCAAACTGCCTGGACCTCCCCTTATGCTCCTGTCCCCCCAGGAAGGTAGGAATGGATGGCAGGGCAGAGGGGCACTCACCTCGGCCAGACTGAGGGCGAAACAGGCACAGAATTCTCTTGTTGAGGGCCACAGCCCGGCCCAGCTCATAGCCAACACCCAAGGAAGGCTGGGTCACTTCAGCCACCACAACTACAGAGAGACAAGCAGATGATGAGCTGGCTTGAAGTCACTCGAGTTCTTGTATGGAAGCAGAGAGGGCTACAGACTGCATAAGAAATGATACAGCACGTGTACAATTAAACTGAAGGCGGGACTATCATTCTTGTGGAAAGGTGTGTAGACAGCACACAGTCAACCTTGAAGGGAAAGGGCAAGAGACTCCCTGGATATAAGGGTAGAAAAATCCAAGAAACCTCCACCTTGTGCTTTCAAGAACTAGGAAACCAAAAGGGGCAAAACTCACCATCCGCCTGTTGCAACCAGGCCAGGTCTCGCTCATGAATGAGTCTGTCACCCCCTGCTGCCTCTTCCCCTGCAGAGATTGGGTGGACAAGTAGTCAGCTGAGTAAGGAGGCAAATTCACTCCCACCCTGTCCTTGGGTCCCTCTCCAATCATTATCCACAATCCCACTCAGTTTTCTTTCTTTTTTTTTTTTAAAGTTATACATGTACAATCACATTAAACATATTTCCACATTAGTCATGTTGTGAGAGAAGAATCAGAACAAAAGGGAAAAAATAAGAACTATGGAGTCTGAAGGCAGATCAAAGCATACTATTTTCCTTTTTGTTTGTTTTTTTCCTTCTCTTGTTTTTTCCCTTTTGTTCTAATTCTTCTCTCACAATATGACTAATGTGGAAATACATTTAATGTGATTGTACATGTGTAACTTTAAAAAACAGCCATAATGGTAAAAGAGCTCAAAATTCATATGATTCAGGGCTCTGTTGAAGGAACTAAATATAATTAACCCAGAGAAGGGAAGGCTTAGGAGAGAACATGACTAAAATTGAAAGGTTATCATATAGAAGATGGATTAGCCTTTTTCTTTTTGGTCTCCAAAACGTAGAACAAGGAGCAATGAGTGGATGTTGAGAAAAAGTAGATTTCAAGTCAATATAAGGAAAAAACTTCCTAACAATTAAAGCAATGAGCAGCATAGACTGATTTTCACTGTCACTGGAAGCCTCCAAGTAAGGTTAAATGACTACTCATTGAAGGCGCTGTGAAGATACAATGAGTGTAACTACATGACTTCTGAGGTTCTTTTCAAAACTGTTATGCTTACATTTTATTATAAAATTATATTCCTACTTTGTTTCTGACTATTCTGGCAATAGTCACTGAAATGTAAAAAAAAAAAGTTAGAACTGTTCTGACAAACATCACTATGAGATAATTGAACCTGAAGATAATTGAGGGAGTAGAAAGGCAATTAAATCCCAGTGTACAGAAAGAATTTGTAGATGTGGTTGCGGAATTAGTGTGAGCAATCTTTAAGACTAACATTGAAGAGAAGAACTCAATGATTGGAAATATGCAGATGTCTTACTTTTCAATAAAGGGAAACACATACATCACTGAAACAACTAGCAATTTGATGTTATGGCCAACAAAATTAAAGAATGTATTTTTAAAGACTGAGTTTGTGAGTCTCTACAAAGGCAGATGGTGATAACCAAGAGCCATCATGGGTTCAGTAAGAACAAATTATATCATATTAATTTCACTCCTTTTGTGATAGGGTCACTGGTCTGGTGGCCACTATAAGCTCCTTGAGGGCAAGGACTGTCTTTTGCCTTATTTTGTATCCCCAGCAATTAACACTGGCACATAGTAGGCATTTAATGTCTATTGAATGATTGTAGAAAGCAGATTTCAAGTCAGTATATGGAAAAAAAAATTTCCTTACTTTACAATAAGTACTTTACCCAGGCAGAGGGATTTGGCCATGAGCCATGGGTTATCTCACTTCTTCCAGTCCCCATTTATTAATAATAACTAACTACACTACATACATGTGCCAGGCACTGTACTAAGAGCTTTAAGAATAATAACTAATATTTATATAGCACTTACCACGTGCCAGGTATTATTCTACACGCTTTACAAATATTATTTCATTTGATCTTCAACAATCGTGGGAAGTAAGTGCTATTATTATCATCCCAATTTTACAGATGGGGACAGGGACTTGCCCAGGGTCACCCTGCTAGGAAGTCTCTGAGGCCACATTTGAAGTCAGGTCTTCCTGACTCCGGATCTGAAGCTCTACCCACTGCGACACCCAGCTGCCTCTAACTACCCAGACATCCATTGCCCTGGAGGCCTTGCAGGGGTCTCAGGATCCAGCAAGACCCAGCGCAGGAGCTCAGGCCCCTCCCCCAAACTAGGAGTCTCACACTGGGCAGACCAGACTCCGCCCCACGACCGCGCCTACGGTGAGGCCCCGCCCCTCTCTCCTCCAGCCAAGGCCCCGCCCCCTGCCACGCACCGCCCTGACTCCGCGGGGGAAGGGGAGGAAAGCGTCCCTCCCTCCTCCCCTCCCCCCGCCTTGCCGCACTGGGGCGAGTTCAGACCCCGCCCTCTGCCCCCAGGCCGGTCTCTCACCGCGCGCGCCCAGCTCGGCGGCCGCCACGTGCTCGGTGAGCACCGCCCCGAAGCGCCGCAGTCTTGATACGATGCGCCCGTAGAGGGCCCGATCCTGCCTCCCGCCCCGGATGCTCCCGCAGAAGTACAGGGCCCGCCGGCCCGGCGCCCCCGGCTCCCCCGGCTCCCGCGGCTCCGCCCCAGGGCCTCGCTCCCCACTCAGCTCCCGCCCTGGAGCCGATGCCGCCGCCATTCCCGCCTCCGGTACGCCCCCTACAGGCTCCGCCCGCTGCGTGGGCTACGGCACCGCCCCAGGGCACACGTGACTCCCCGACACGTGACCAGGCAGCCCTTGGCCCCTTCGTCTACGCCAACCTCCCCCCCTACTGTGAGTGTTGGAGGGGAAGGGCAAGGGGGGGCCGCCCTAAGAACTCCCCCGCCCCGGGCTACGCCCTGCGACCGTCATAACCACCGGCGCGCTGACACCTGCGTCTATGTGGGAGTGCGCACGTGCACAGCCCGCGGCTGTGGTGGGACCTGGGTTCGAGGAGACCCTGGCCACATCGTCCCTTAGCCTCTATGAGCCTCATTTTCCTTATCTATGAAATGGGGATAGGGCTGCTAGTTAGATGGCACGGTGGAGAGGGCGACGGCCCGGAAAAATGAAGATCTGCGTTAAAATTCGGCCTCAGACACTAGCTGTGAGACGCTGGGCAGGTCACTTCACCCTGTTTACCTCAGTTTCCTCATCTGTAAAATGAGCTGGAGAAGGAAAATGGCAAACCACTCCAGTATCTGCCGAGAAAACCCCAAATGGGGTCACAAGACTGAAAACGACTAAACAACAACCAAATGGGGACAGTAAAAACACCTGTTTTTCAGTCATTTCAGTCATGTCCAACTCTCCCTGACTCCATTTGGAGTTTTCTTAACAAAGATACTGAAGAGGTTTGCCATTTCCTTCTCCAGTTCATTTTACAGATGAGGAAACTGAGGCAAACAGAGTTAATTGACTTGCCCAGGGTCACACAGCTAGTAAGCGTCTGTAGATAGAGGGCTTTGCAACTCTTAATCTTCTCAATAGAAATCACAGTCGTGGAATTTTAGAGTTCAAGTGGGAGTTGTCTGGCCTACTATTCTCCTTTAAAGGCCTTCCTTTCTGTGACCTACCCCAACCAGTTTCTGCTTGAAGACCTCCAACAAGGGGGGAAACCATGCCCTCCTGAGGCAGCCTGCTTTATTTTTGGACAGCTCTTTTGGACATTGTTAGGAAGTTGTGTTGTTGTTTTTTCTGACACCAATACTGAATAGGTCTCTTTGTAACCCCTACCCATTGTTCTCTGTTCTTTCCTCTGGAGTCCAAATAGAACAAGTCTATTTATTCCCTCTTTGCCGGGGCAGGCTTACAAATACTAGAAGGGAGCTATCATGTATTACTTGACTATTTTGTTCCTCAAGCCCCACAACCATAATTTCTTCAACCAATCCTCAAGACCTTTAACCATCCTGTTTGCCCACCTCTAGACACTTTCCAGCTTATTAGTAGTGTCCTTCCTAAATTGCAAGGGCCCGGATATGTGAAGGCAGCTAGGTCATTTGTGGGATAGAGTGCTGGGCCTGGAGTAAGGAAGACCTAATTTCAAATCCTGCCTCAGATATGCACTAGCTGTGTTACCAGGCAAGTCACTTAAGCTTGTTTGCCTTAATCCACTGGAGAAGAAAATGGCAAACCAGTTCAGTATGTTTGCTATGAAACGGGGTCACAAAGAGTCGGACATGACTGAACAACATGTTCTAGGATCTGTGTTAAGCACTTTATAAATATGATCTCCCTTGATCTTCCCAACAACCCTAGGAAGTAAGTGCTATTATCATCTTCATTTTACAGATGGGGAAACTGAAGAGGACAGAGGTGAAATGACTTGCCCAGGGTCATACAGCTAAGAAATATCTGAGGCTGGATTTGAACTCAGGTCTTTGTGACTCCAGGTCCAGCACTCTATTTACTGTGCCTAATTCCTTATCACATTCTTATTCTTGAAAGCTTTGCTTCTCAAAACCCAAAATGGCATCAGCTTTTTTGGCTACCACATCACTCTCCTGACTCATTTGAGCATGTACAATACTAAACAACTCCCAGAGCTTCTTTGAATGATTATTGTCTAATCATCCTTCACCTAGCTTGTATTTATGAAGATGAATTTTTACCCAAGTATAAGACTTTACATTTATCCCTATTGAATTTCATCTTATTAGACTAATTTAATGCTCAAGCCTGTCATTTCCGTTATTATCATAGTGACAAGTATAGTACAGTGGAAGGAGTGCTGGATTTAGAGTCAGAAGACTTGAGTTCAAATCCCAGTTCTGGTACTACCCTGTCTGACCTTGCACAAATCATTTTCTCTTCTCTGTGTCTCAGTTTTCTCATCCATAAAATGAGGAGGCTGGTACTAGATGACCTCTAAAGTCTCTCTCTAGCTCTAAATCTATTATTTTATAATCCCATGGATTTACTCCTATGTGGACCTTAGTTTTCTGATCTGTAAAATGGGGAAGTTTTGCAAAAACTTGCAGATCTGCGAAAAAGAGAAGGACCAAAATTCAAAAAATTCTGTAGTTCTGTGAATCCATGCTAAAGAGACACAAAAAAAGACATAATATAAGAAAGTGGAATATATACACAGAGAAGAAACTGTGACATATCCATAATTACAATTCACATTTAGATAGTGCTTTAAAGTTTACAGAGTATTTTCCTCACAATAATCGTATGGTATAGGTTGCTTAATTATTCCTATTTTAACTTTTGCTTCAATGCTTAAAGCTTTCATCATTTCATTCCTGTGGATATTTCCTCCACTGGTCAAGATCATACCCCTCCCTGTCATGGGGTTTGGCCAGTAGAGTGCTTTGTGGAGTATTGCAGCACAGGGGAGAGGCTAAGCATCAGATCAGAAGGAGGTCCCAGACCCATACCAGGGCACTGAGAACAAGGGGCAGGAGGTGTCAGCTTGCAAGTCCCCAGCCTGAGCTATCCCTGAGATCCTGGAATAACACAACACTGAGTACCCTAAGAAAGCAGCAACAGGAACAGTCCAGACCTACCCTTCAGAAGTACGGAAAGCCCAGCCCTACTATTAAGTCTGAAGTTAGTAAGTCAACCAGAAGAAAGAGCAAACACAAAAGAATTCCATTATAAAGAGCTATTATGGTGGCAGGCATGCTCAAGACACAAACCCGGAAAAGAATGACTCCAAAACAGCTACAAGCAAAACCTCAAAAGAATACACAGCTTGGGCACAAATTCACCTAGAATTCCTGGACAAGATGAAGAAAGATTTTTTTTAATGAAATGGTTAAAAATGTTTTTATCAACGAAATGAGAGCTCTAAAGGAAAAAGTGGAAAAGAAATGAGAATTATGAAAGAAAGAATTGGAAAGGGAGTCACTAGCTTGCCACAAGAGGCAAAACCTTGTCCAAACAACAAACCTCCCTGAAAATTAGAATGGACCAAAGAGAAGCCAGTGATTCCATGAGGCAACAAGAAATATTATAAGAAGTCAAAAGATTGAAAATATGAAAGGAAAGGTAAGGTATCTCTTGGTAAAAAACAACTGACTTGGAAAAAAGATTGAAGAGAAAAATTTAAAAATCACTGCACTGCCTTAAAACTATGCTCCCCCTCAAAAGAGCCTAGATATCATGTTTTGGTGAATCTTAAAAGAAAACTGCCCAGATCTCTTAGAACCAGAGGGCAAAATGAGAATAGAAATAATCCACTGGTCACCTCCTGAAAGAAATCCCAAAATGAAATTTGGAAAGACATTATGGCAAAAATTTGGTTTCCAGATGATAGAGAAAATACCTCAAGCAGCCAGAAGGAAAGAATCCAAGTATGAAGGAGCCACAGTCAGAATTACACACAATTTAGGAGCTACCACTATAAAGGAGGAGTGAACCTGGAGTTTCAGAAGGCAAAGGATGTATGCTTACAGCCAAGAATAATTCACCCAGCAAAACTGAGAATTGGAGGGAGGTGGGGGTTGGGGTGGGGAGGGGGAGAATTGGACCTTTAATGAAATATAGATGACTCCCAAGCATTCTTCATGAGAAGACCAGAGCTTTGTACAAACTTTGAAGGTCAAACATAGGAGTGAAGAAAAACATAAAAAAGTAAACATGAATAAATAATCATAAGGGAATAAACAAGGATAAATTGCTTACTTCCAGTATGAGGGGATGATAACATGTGTCCCTTCTGAACCCTATTATCATTAGGGATAACAGAGGGAGTCTAATTAGACAGAAAACCTGGGATTGGTTCTATTATGTCCTGATCTTGAAAGGAAAGTGGAAAGAGAGGGGAAGAGAAGTACACTAAGGGGAAAATGGAAAGGAAGGTTAAGGAAAATTATCTCACATAGTTGAAGTACAAAAGCAGAAGTCTATACAGTAAGGAGTGGGACTGACACTTGAGCCTCCCTCTCATCTGAAGGAGGGAAAGATAAACATACACAAACATTTCAAGTGAAATACATTTCATTTGACAGGGGAAAAGGAACAGAAAGGCGAGAAGGGGAGAAGGGGAAACTGGAAATTAGAAGGGGCGTGGTTTAAGGGAAGGATTAGTCCTAAGGAAAAAACATTCTAAGAATGTACTCAAATTTTTATAGCTCTTTTTGAGGTGGTGAAGAATGGGAATCTGAGGAGATACCATAAATTGGGGAATGGGTGAACAAGTCATAGTTTATAAATATGATGGAATGCTATCAAGCTTTAAGAAGTGAAAATGAAGGAGATGGTTTTAGAGAAATCCAAGGAGACTTAAATGAATTGGTGTGGAGTGAAAGAAACTGAACCTGGAGAACAATCTATTTATTTAGTTTTAGTTTTCTACATTCACTTTTGTAAGATTTTGAGTTCCAAATTTTTTTCTCCCTCCCTCATCCCCTCACCCCCTTCCCCAAGACAGCAAGCAATCTGATACAGGCTATACACGTACAATCATATTAAACATATTTCCACATTAGTTGTGTTGTGAAAGAAGAATCAGAACAAAAGGGAAAAACCACAGGAAAAAAAAAAGAGAGAAAATAGCATGCTTTGATCTGCCTTAAGACTCCATAGTTCTTCCTCTGAATGTGGATAGCATTTTCCAGCATGAGTCTTGAAATTGTCTTGTATCATTGTGTTGTTGAGAAGAGCTAAGTCTATCATAGTGGATCATGGTACAATGTTCTAGTTCTCACTTCGCTCAGCATCAGTTCATGTAAGTCTTTCCAGGTTTTTCTGAAACCCTCCTGCTCATCATTTCTTATAGAACAGTAGTATTCCATTACATTCATGTACCACAACTTGTTCAACCATTCCCCAGTTGATGGGCATCCTCTCAATTTCCAATTCTTTGCCACCACAACATGAGCTGCTGTAAATATTTTTGTACATGTGTGTCCTTTTCCCTTTTTTATGATCTCTTTGGGATACAGACTTAGTAGTGGTATTGCTGGATCAAAGGGTATGCACAGTTTTATAAACCTTTGGGCATAGCCCAGGGAACAGTTTATGTAATGACAACAATATTGCAAAGGCCTACAACTTTGAAAGACAAACTCTAAGCAAAGTAAGGACCAACTGTGGTTCTAAAGCACTAATGATGCAATATGCTACCCACCTTGATAGAGAAGGGAAAGACTCAATGCAGAATGACACACACACATATATAATGAGACTATATATATAAAATAAGACACATAAGAGACATTTAATAATGAGACATGTATAATTAGACTGTATATAATGATATATATGTAGAGAGAGAAAGGGAGTTCTGTATAATGCAACATATGTGTTCCTAAAAATTACTGTTCTATGCAAAATTGAACAATAAAAACCACAGGGCTTATGGAAAAAATGGGTTTCAGGATACAACACTTCCAGCCATAGATGTTTCTTTTATTTTAGTAGCATTGTTTCTCGTGGTCTGAAATCTGAGTTCTTTTTTGCCTCGTGCTCAGGAGATAGCACATGTTCTTTCATTTCTTTCAAAATTTTTATTCTTTCAAGCAACTCCTCAATCCTTAAAGCTTTCTTTTTGCATACACTGCTTCTAGTTTTTTAACCAGAATGCTTAGGCATGTTTGAGATATTGAATGAATAGCCATACGTGTGTGTGTGTGTGTGTGTGTGTGTGTGTGTGTGTGACAAAGAGAGACAGAGAGAAAGCTCACAAATGCAAAAGATTAGCAAAACACAACTTTGTTAGATAACACATGCAGAAAACTAAGGTAGATGTTTGAGGTGTATATGTTTGTGCGTTTTGTGTATTTCTGCGTAGCTCAGAGAGCTAGGTGCAGTTTTCTGTGTTCACCTCGTATTTCTTGAGGATGAAGTCTGGCATAAGCAAACATGAAATTCATGTCATGCTCAAATTGTTCCTTAATATATCAATTGCAATGGAACAACTTTACGTTTTCAAAACAAGTGTTATAGCAGAACTGACTGTATATTATATATATATATACACATATTAATTTCCTTTTGTACATAGTCAATGTGGAAATTTGTTTTACTTGATTATATATGTTTGTGAAAGGTTTTTTTTTTTCATTAATTCTCAATTGTGGAGAGGATGGGTAAGGTGGGAGGGAGAGGTGTATTTTTACTGATAAAAAATACAGTTTAATTTTAAAAAGATCATGTCACCATCATACTTTAAAAAATTATGTTTTTATTTGTTTCAAATAGCAAAAATCTACCTTGTTATCCACCTATGAGAAAAAAAAAGCCGTTGCAAACATATATAATAAAAAAATTCCACATTGGAAGATCATTCTGCAATTTGAGTCTTTCTCCTCTTTTTTTATTTTTTTTTATTAATTTATTTTGATTTGTCAACAATCACTTCCATATGCTTTTGAGTTTAAAATTTTTCTCCCCCTTCCTCCCCACCACCCTCCCCAAGACAGCGCACAATCTGATATAGGCTATACATATACATTCCTATTAAACATTTTCACATTAGTGATGTTGTAAGGAAGAATTAGAACCAAGAGGAGGAACCACCAGAAAGAGGAACAAAACTCAACAGAAGAGAAAAAAAAATAGCAAGTAGTATGCTTCAATTTGCATTCAAATTCCATAGTTCTTTCTTTGGATGTGGATAGCATTTTCCGTCAGGAGGCCTTTGGAGATGTCTTAGATCCTGGCATTGCTGGGATCTTCCTTTTGTTGTTGTTGTTGTTGTTACTTTTTGGTGAGGCAATTGGGGTTAAATGACTTGCCCAGAGTCACACAGCACACAGCTACTTAAGTGTCAAGTGTCTGAGGCCAGATTTGAACTCAGGTCCTCTTGACTCCAAAGCTGGAGCTCTATGCACTGCGCCATCTAGCTGCCCTGAGTTTTCTCCTCTTGATCAGGAGTTGAGTAGCATGTTGCATTATTAGTCCTCTGAAATTGTAGTTGGTCATTACACTGGTAAGAGCTCCTAATTCTTTCAAAGTTATTTACCATTACCGTATTGTTGTCATTGTATAAATTATTCTCCTGGTTCTGTTCTCTTCTTCTTGCATCAGTTCATATGAGTATTCTCTGATTTCTCTGGAATCATCCCCTTCATAATTTCTTACAACATGGTAGTATCCCTTTATATACCATATATATTTATATATTCATTTATATACCATAACCTGTTCATCCATTCCACAATTTATAGGCACCCTCTCAGATTCTCATTCTTTGCCACCTCAAAAAGAGCTATACATATTTTTATACATCCTTAGTTTATTTTATTTAGGACTAATCCCTCCCTTAACCAAACCTCTAATTCTCTCCTCTCTTCTTCACTTTCCCTCCTATTTTCCTGTTGAATGAAAGGTATTTCAGTAGCCAGGTTTTTTGTGTGTGTGTATGTGTGTGTGTGTGCTCTTCCTTCCTTTGGCCAGTTCAGATGAGAGTGAGTTTGAAGTGTCGAGCTGCTTCTCCCATCTCCTTCTCCTTGTTTGTACAGATGTCTACTTGCACACCCTGATTATGTTAATTTTTCCTAATCTTCCTTCCCCCCTCCCCATCATGTATTCCACTTCCCCTCTCTTTCCATTTTCCTTTTAAGATCATCAGGACATAACAGAACCACTCCTAGGCCATGTCTATGTAGACTCCCTCTATGACCCCTAATTATGATGGAGTTCGGAAGGGACATTATATAATAAGTATTATATAATTACATGATATATATTATATATTAAGGACATTATGTAATAAGTAAGCAGTCTATCCTTGTGATTTCCTTTATGATTGCTCATTCATGTTTGCTTTTTATGTTCCTCTTCACTCCTACATTTGACCTTCAGAATTTCCACAAAGCTCTGGTCTTTTCATAAGGAATGCTTGGGAGTTCTCTATTTTATTAAAGATCTGTTCCCTTCGCTCATCCCTCTGCAGATTCTATTTAGTTTTGCTGGATGAGTTATTCTTGGCTGAAAGCACGCGTCTTTTGCTTTCTGGAATACTGGATTCCAGGTTCCCTTCTTCTTTATAGTGGTGGCTGCTAAATTGTGTGTAATTCTGACTGTGGCTTCTTTGTATTTGGATTCTTTCTTTCTGGCTGCTTTTGAGGTATTTTCTCTTTGACCTGGAAACCAAATTTTGGCCATAATGTTTCTGGAAGTTTCATTTGAGGATTTCTTTCAGGAAGTGACCAGTGGATTCTTTTTATTCCCATTTTGCTCTCTGGTTTCAAGAAATCTGGGCAGTTTTCTTTTACAATTCACTGATATCTAGACTCTTTTTGGGGGGGGCGTATAGCTTTAAGGTAGTGTAGTGATTTTAAAATTTTTCCTCTTCAATATTTTTTTCCAAGTCAGTTGTTTTTGCTAAGAGATACCTTACATTTCCTCCTATATTTTCAATCTTTTGACTTCTTTTAATATTCCTCATTGCCTTATGGAATCATTAGCTTCTATTTGGTCCATTCTAATTTTTAGGGAGTTTATTGCTTGGGCAAATTTTTGTACCTATTATGCCAAGCTATTAATTTCCTTTCCAATTTTTAAACTCTCATTTCTTTTCCTGAAGCTCTCTCATTCCATTTATAAATTTTTTTTTAATCCTTTAAAAAAAATCTCTTCCAAGTATTCTAGTTGAGTTTGTACCCAAGCTCTATATTTCTCTGAGACTTTGCTTGTAGATATTTTGGAAACATTCTTTTCTAGATTGACTCTTAAGCATGCCTGCTAAATGCTCTTTATAGTAGATTTCTTTTTTTTGTTTGCTCAGTCTTCCAGCCTACCTCTTGATTCTGGACTTGATGTTAGGGCCAGGCTCTGCCATACTTCTTTCTGGAGAGATCTGGGCTGGTCCTGTTGCAGGTTTCATGGGGGTATTGAATGTTATACCATTTCAAAATCTCATGGACAGGCTGGGGACCTTCAAGCTTTCAGTGCCCTCAACATGATCTGATTGAGGCAAAGTCTATTTGTTCCTCCCCCTCATACACACACACACATATCTGAGCTTTCCAAGTTCCTGACCTGAGTTTTGGTCTGAGCAATGGTAGCTTCTACTGGATTCAGCCCTTATCAGCTAGCTGGAAAGCTGTGTTGGTTCAGAGTGATGGAATTGTATGCTTGCCTTTGATCCAGGATTCCTGTCATGGTTGTATCTCTGTAGGCTGAGTTAAATGCTAGAACCAAGACCCTGTTCTGCTCCTGGAGTCTGAGCTACACTGCTGCTGCTTTCTTCTGAACTTCTTCCTTTCTTAGTATGCTGTGGCCAAGGCTTCTCTACCTAAGAACACCACACCCATGCACAGGGCCCCCTTCTGAGTCCACCCTGGCTCTGTGACTTAGAACTGGGTAGTGGGTAATAATGCTGCCAGTTGACAATTCTCCCCTAGTCAGTGTGCCCAAATATGGGTCTGGGGATGCCCTGATATGAGTCTGGGACTCCTTTTGCCCTGGTGCACAGCCTCTCCCTGGGCACCAGAGTACCATGGTCCTACTCATCCTCAGCATCCAAAAACCTCTCTGTCTTGCTCCCCAGCCAAGCTGGGCTGGACAAATGATTCACAGTGACTTTTTCTGGATTTATCCATCAAATTTGGTCTGATATATTTTCTAGATCTGTTTGGAGGAGTTTTGTGGAGGGGAGCTTGGCTCTCCTGCTTCCTATAATTCTGCCATCTTGGCTCTACCTCCCTCCTTCCCCTCTACACTTTAATAATTACATAGCAATAAGTTATTGTGGCCAAAAATTTTAAAAAATCATCTTCTTGTGGTTAACTATCTGGTGATAAGATCTTTTTTTTTTTTGCAAGGTAGTTGGGGTTAAGTGACTTGCCCAGGATCACACAGCCAGTTAAGTATCAAGTGTCTGGTCTGAGGCCGGATTTGAACTCAAGTCTTCCTGAATCCAGGGCTGGTGCTCAGTTATCCACTGTGCCACCTAGCTTCCCCTGGTAATGAGATCTTTACATTACAAATGAGGAAACTGAGGCCCAAAGAGGAAAAGTGAGAAACATCTCAAACCTGAGTCTTCTGACCCCAGACCAGTTCAGTGATAGTTCTACTATACCACAAATCCAATATGCTGCTAGTGATGATGATGGTAATGATGATAATGATGAAGGAGGAAAGTATCTTCACGAAAAAACAAAGTATTAATGAAATGCAGGATGCATTACACCAAGGCAGCTATAGAAAGATTACAATTTCCTCAGAAAAAGAGAAAGGGAATTGATAGATGTTTGTAGAACAGGTCAGAAACCTACAGAAATACTTTTAGAATACATAGGCATAACTTCACCAAGCAAAAGTAAAGGCTAATAACATTTACGTGTCATTAGATTTGTTGAATGGAACCAAAAGTGGTTTGCTGTCAGATAGAGCCTATGAAACAGCTAAGATCCAAGAACAAAATTTAAAAGTCCACCGTAGGTGACAGCCACAAGAACTCAGCCAGCAATAAATCAACAGAGAAGCAACAAACAGATGGTTGAGCCATGAGGATTTATTTGTGGAAATGGAAGGGTCTTTGATGGCAATTCAGGCCCAGATTATTGCCATGAGAAATTACAGAAGATTTATCCTTAAGGAGCCCAGACTTAGAGATCAAATGTAGATTATACTAAGACACTAGAACCTATTCAACACATTACCACAGGTTTTAAAATTTTAGCATCTGAATAACTAGAAAGACTTGACTTAGTGTCTAGAATTAGACATCAGAATCTTACTTTCATGGACAGACAGATAACAAGTCCCCAGACTACAAATACAGACCTTGCCTGGATATAATTTTGATCCATAAAACTCCAATATAACATTTTAAATCACCATACCAAATGCTCATAATCTCTCAGCTATATTGAATGAAAAGCTTACAAAACGTAGAGACAATGTAGGGAAACAAAATCATGGTGGACTCAGATGAAGTACGTTACCACCCTTTTGTCTTGTCTGCTACTAGAGAATCCTTTCAGTGAACCTCCATAGGATGATGAGCTTATATCTTAATACTTATTTTCAACCACAAAAAACAATTATTTTACCTTAGCCCATTGTTCTCTGAGATCACTACTCTGATGTCTCTGGCATCAGCCTCTCCTGCCAATCAAAGGGAAAGAAAAAAGTTTAGGATTTAGAGCTGGAAGGGATCTTAGCCATAACCTATCATACACTCTTATTTTACAGATGAAGAAACTGAATCCTGTGAAGTTGTGATTTGCCCAAGAACACAAGTCAGTGTCAGAATCAGGATTAGAATCCAGGTCTTCTAATTCCAAAATCAATTCTCCTTCCATCATATCATATTTTGCTCCATTCTGAAGAACTAAAATTCCCCAAGAGGTGATGATTACCTGGGATAAAAATCCAGCACAGGACAACCCTCCCACACACACACACTGCCTAAATTCAAGTGATTCTAATCCAAGGGAGGGCATGATGCAGGAGCTGATAGGAAGAGGAAAGGAAATCAAGAAGGAAGACAGATCAAGAGATAAGAAGAGACAAATGAAAATGAACAGGGGAAGAGTTATGGAGGCTGGTGAGGGATGCTGAGGAAAGTTGGGATGATAGGAAAAGAAGGGGTGATTAAGATCGATGAAAAGTTGTAGGGATAGCTCAGGTAATGGGGAGATGTAGGGACAGGTGGGAGAACAGGTGAGGAAATAAAGGTGAAACGGGTTTAGAGAATAACTCAGCAGGATCGGTGAAATCTGAGTTGAGGGACCTGCTAATCAAGGATTCAATGAGGGCGGAGCGTCTGTGGACCCTCTCTCCATAGATGGGAGAGAGGTTGTCAGAGCCGAGGTGATGATGTCAGAGCTGGAGCGGTGATGTCAGAGTCCGGGCGGTGGGGCGGTGATGTCAGGGCTGGTGCTGATGCTGGCGGCGCAGTGCATTGTGGGCAGCTCCCCGCTCCGTCGCCGCCGCCGCCGCTGCCGCGGGAGGAAGATCGGGGTCGGGCCGGGCCGGGCCGGGATGGTCGGGGTCGGGAGGCCGCCGCAGCCGCTGCCGCTGCAGCCACCACCACTGCCAGGGGGAGCGGGCTGCGCCAAGCCGCACTGAGCCGCCCCCGCCCCCGCCCCGCCCGGGCCCCGGGGGATGCACCGCCCGGAGCCGCTGCAGCCGCAGCCGCAGCGGAGACAGAGCAGGTGAGGGCGGGGCGGGGCCGGGGAATCGGGGTCCTGGAGGCTGGATTCTGGGGTCGGGGGCTGTCTGGAGGAGGCCAAGGCAGGAGGAAGGCGGGGAAGGCCCGGGCGGGTGCAAAGGAAAAGAGCGGAGGTAGGGAGGGCCGCCTGGCCTCTCCCTCTCTCTCTCCCTTCCCACCCATCGTTGCTGCTGCATCCCTCTGCTCCCAGATCCAGGCTCCCTATGTCCTCCTCCTACTCCTCCGCCCTCCCGTCACCACCCAGAGCAGGGCCAGAGGCAGCAGAGCCTGAGGCCCATCCTTGCCCTCAGCCTCCGGCTCACACACATTCCGTTTATTGCTGTCTAAGGAATACGGCATCCTCCTGTTCCTCCCCTCATGGATTTTGCACCTTTCTTCATTCTCATCATCTGTCCTGATGACTTTCATATTGTCCACCTGCAAGCCATTCTTATCTGTCTATATAACACCTGTTCCCATTGCTTGTCTTCTGGCTCCATTGCTCCTTTACTGGTCCATATTACTCTTTCACATGTATCCATTATTCCCTCATCTGTTACCATCATTTTTCTCACCTAAATCTACCCTTACTTATCCCTATTACTAATCTTCACTTGATCTGATCTTTCTCTACCCATCTCCTGTGTAATCATTATCCCCTCACTTGAGGGGTGATCATAACCCCCTCAATTGTTTCTTCAATTTCCCAAGCAGTTCCTAATGTCCCCTGACTTCTTCCCATAGTCCTTATCTGTCACAGTCAGCTTCCTTACTTTTGTTACCTCCATCTATTCCTATTACCTCTCACCTGTTCCTACCACCCCCTATCTGTTCTAATCATCCTCTTCACTTGCCCCAGTCCCCTGAACTGTTTTTAGTGCACCACCTGTCCCCACCAGCTCCGTCATTGACTCCATTATCTCCTCACCTATTTCCACCACTCCACCTGTCCCATCACCCTTTCCACTGGTCTCATCACTCACCTGTCCTTTCATACCCATTACTTGGGCCCTTCAATATAGACTCCTTACATAACATACACAGGAATTTTAATGTATACCTACATGAACTTTCATTTACAATTACTTGTACACATCTGTACATACACAATCTGCTATACACATGTACCATCAACATGTACCCACTATTTCAAATCAGCAGGCACATACTTATAAAAACATATATAGGTTCTCCCCGTTCTACCCCATATGCCTCCCTTGATCCAAGTCATGGAAGTCTTGTTCAGGATGGGCCCAAAGAAGACAGAGGTTCAATTCTTTCTTCCTATATACCTACCTCCATCTCCATCTATAATAGATAATGTGACATTAAGGAGAGGGGGATACAAGTTGGTGGGCTGAGGAGAGAGAATCACATCAAACAAAATCATTCCCCTCTACATGGAAGCTATAATTCCTGATTTCCCCTTATAATTTCTTTCAGCCTTATTTCCTGTATTCTAGTCCTTCTTTCATCCTGTCATTGTTTATACTATCCAAGGGAATCCTTCTTTTAATTACCCCTGTCCCATTTCAGCAAGGGCAGCTAGATGGTTCAGTGGATAGAGTGCCAGGCCTGGAGTCAGGAAGACCCATCTTTGTGAGTTAAAAATCTGGCCTTAGACACGTACTAGCTGTGGGACCCTGGACAAGTGACTTAAAAACTCCGTTTCCTTACCTGTAAAATGATCTGGAGAAAGAAATTGACAACCACTCCAGTATCTTTGCCAATAAAACACCAAATGGGGTTATGAAGAGTTGGACACGATTGAAACAACTCAGCAACAACAACAAAACATTTCAGCACTAGTAGGAGGTAGAAGAGAGGGAGGCTAGTTGGGGGCTGTTGGAGACAACTCAGCTGATCTATTTAAATAAACAGACTTTCTCTCCATCAGTTTATTCCCAACTCCTTGTGCCTAGGTAGTAAAACCCATCCAGGAAAGGGAGTTCTGAATTATTCACCTACAGCGAGAAACTATTGGAAGCCAATGGAGTTCATACCCTACTCCTTAGCCATGCCTCACCACCCATGAACTTGGCTTCAGGATGTCTCAGTGCTGGTTCCCAGAGAAACCACACATCCTATTCCAAAGAAAAAAGAAAAGCAGTTTCTTAATATCTTCTCAGGCCTCCAACCTGGTTTCTATAGATATGCTTTTCCCCTTCCCAGGGCCTCATCAACTTTTTCCTTCTTCTGGATGCCTGGATCTCTACCTTTCTCTCTCCCATCTTTCGTAACAAGTTACCCCTTTCCTACAAGGTCAGTCTGAAGATGGGAATAGGCAGCTATGTTAGGAAGAGAGAAAGGTAGAACAAAGGGAGGACACTGCCCCTAAATTCCCAGATGACAGGGATATTACCTTCCATGCCCACATGCTTCCAAGCAGATTCTCAGAGCTGACTCTCTTTTCCTCTCAAAAATCTCTAGAGAAGACCCCTGCACTTATCTCCCTAAATAACAGGTGCTCAGTTTGCTAAAAAACTGCTCCTCCCCCCAAGTTAGGAAGCTTTTCCTCGTGACCACCTTCTTTTGCTTTTTTTTTCCCCACTGAAAATCTCATTCCATCTGGTCCTGTCCTGAACAGAGTGGTCAAAGGCTCTCTCCTTCCTCTATCCCCACCAAGAAAGCTCCTCCGTCAGCATAGTTATCTTACCATTTACTCTTCTTCCTTTCAATCCTCCCTTACCCTACTAAGTGGCTTCATTTTCCTTCATTTCCTAATTCATATGGGCTCCCTGCTTCTCTCTCACCCTCCTCCAGATGCCTCTTCTCTTTCCCTCTCCTTCTTCTCTCCCTCCAGGCTGATTAATTGTCTCTACTTCTAAGGGATATTTGGGGCCTCTTTCACAAGGGGATGTACTATAACATCCTTCTTACCCCTGTGGCTGTATTAGTGAGTCTCTTTTTCTAGGTAGAGATTCTCCAGAGTTGGTTTTGAGGTTTTTTTTTCCCAATTGATATGTCTGCTTAGTCAGGGTGCATTTTACTATATTGTCGTGGCTTTTCTTTCCTGGAGTGATTTCCAAGGTTAGCATGTCTCACCTTGGTTCTCATATCTTTTCTATACTCATATGTTTCACCTTGGTTTGCGTGAGTCTCCTACATTACCACATCTCACCTTGGCTATTATATCTTTCCTCAGTTACATTGCTTCTCTCCCCATTAATTTTTATCAGATCTCTTTTTCATTAGCATGTAGCATCCCTACCCTAGCATGTGTCTCCTTAGTTAAAACGGCCTTCCTACAATGAGTAGCATCTCATCTTTGCTAGCATGTTTCTCATAGTTAATGTATCTCTCTTAAATCACCATTGTATCTATTTGGTTAACCAGCATGCCTCATCTTGGCTAGCCTATCTTTCTAACACTAGCCTATCTCACTTACCTATTAAGATTCCTATGGTTATGTTCCTTTTCTCATCGAACGTGTCTCTTCTTTTTGGTTTTGCGGTCTTTCTTAATTAATGTGTTTTTCTGTAGATGTCTCACCTCTTATTGTTGGTGTCTCCCTCAGTTCTGCCCTTGGCTAGTATGACTTCTCCTGTTGACTCCTCTCTTACCCCAAGACCCATGTCTTCCCATACCTGGTATAGTTTTTCTTCCCTCTTCAAAATGTTCTCCAAATGACTTGCTTTGGGTGAGGAAGGGAAGGTGCCCCAGTGAATGGTACAGATGACCTTTCCCCTTTGGGAAGTGGGGGGTGGGAAATTTGAACTGGGGAGATGTTGGGCTTTCCTTATCTGCAAGGTAGGTCCTAAGCACCACCCTACTTTCATCCCCACCAACTCACAAACCCTCCCCACTTCCCCAGGTAGATGGCCCAAACCAGGCAGGTGCCACCGAAACCCCTCCCTCTGGCTGGCGGATGCAGTGCCTAGCGGCTGCCCTCAGGGAAGAAGCCAACATGAGTGGGGGAGGGGAGCAGGCCGACATCCTGCCGGCCAACTACGTGGTCAAGGAGCGCTGGAAAGTGGTGAGTGACCCGTGAATAGTGGAATGGCAAGGAGTAGTGAGGAATCCTGGAGGGAGATGGGTGGGATGGGGTGGGGGAGAAAGGGTTAAGTGGCTGCTGCTCAACGTGTCCTAGCTACTGAGTCCCAAAGGGGGAGGTGCTCACATACACATTTGCATATTGCTAGAATTCCATTTGCATGCTTAATTTTGTATAGCTAGGCCGAGAAATCTTTGTTCCTGCCCTGCTTTCTCGGTCACCCCTTCCCTCCTGTCCTTGCTCCAGGCGCCTTTAGGGCTCCCTTTTCCTGCAATGTCAGGTTGGACTGGCCCATTCTAGAAGTAGTCCTGGTTGGATTTCCATCAATGCTCCGGGTCTGAGCTGCAGAGCTCAAGGGAGGAGGAGTAAGAAGGGAGCTCTTTTTCTCCATCCGATCATATTAAGTCTCTAAGGCACTGGCGTAAGGATGATCCTCCCTGTTTTGGCAGAAGTAGAGAAGGCTGAGCAGCATCTCTCCTACATAGGCTGTAGGAGGGAGGACCTTGCAGGCTGCACCCTACTCCACCCTACCCACGCTCAGATTCCTTCTTTACCCCCTCCCACTCTGGCTCCTGCGGCAGGTGCAGCATGCAGAGACTACATTTCCCAGCATGCCTCACTCAGCCAGAACCAGTGTTCCTTGCTGCTTAGCCTGCTGGGAGTTGTAGTTCTGATTTCCTTTTATTGGTTCTGGGCTGAATAAGAAGGGGTGGGTGTCTGAGTGAGAAAGAAGATATCAGGAAGTTCAATATGGTGGTGTTGGTGTTGGTGGGGCTCCTGCTCATTAATCTTCACCTCTGTACTAGGATTTCAGTGTCCTGATGGCACTATAGAATCAGGATGATTTTAAGGAAATTCTGGGATGACAGTGAGGTTCCTCCTGTTTGGGGAGCTGAGTGACCCTCCTCTTCCTCCCCTCCCCTCCGACATGTCTTCTGGCTCTCCTGACACCTACCCCAGACAAACACACACGTACAAACATACCCACACAGCCCTGAGAGACACAAGGGGGGGAGGGGATGACTAGAAGAGAGAGTTTATTAGGGTGTGTACTGTCTAGAGACTAGTCTTATGGATAGGACTTTGTAAAGAGTCAGAGGGCATCCTATGGGGGAGGGAGGGGATAGGGGATAAGACTGTCTCCTGGGGGCAGGGGCAGTAGGAAGAAAGCCTGGGTCTTGGGAGGGGGGGAAGGTTGGCTGGTCTCCATGGCAACAGCCACCAGGCCACTGGAGTCCCTGTTGATGGGTAGGATAGGGAATCAGGGAGAGAAGGGGCAAAGGTTGCCCTCTTGTCAGAGAAGATGACACCTCATGTCTGACTGCCTGAGCTGGTGAGAAGGGGCATTCCCCTTTGCTCCCTTCTTCATACAACGGCATCCTGAGGTGGGAGAGCTGATATAACTGAATGATAATTCAATATAGAAGAATGGAAGAGGACAAAGCAGGAGAATATATTAGTGGGATTTTCTTCTCTTCAAAACCAGCTACTAATGGGCTCTCCAGACCTCTCTAATCCAACTGTTTAGTTTCTTGGAAGAGAAAGATTGGGGTTTGGAAGCAAAGCACTTTAACGTAGAAAATAAAAAAAGATAGAATAGACCAAGAAAGGAAGATGGAGGTGGGTGGGGGTGAGGGACTAAGATAGTCCTGTCTTTGCCTGTCCTAAGTACTCCTATATACAATGCCATATATTGAGGGCTTAGAGGAAAAATACAGAAGGAGGAGAAGATATGGTATCTGTTATCCAGGAGATCCCAGGCTTATGGGGAGATACATAATATGGGTTTTCAAGTCTCCCAGTCTGGGGAAGTAGGGGACACAGTCTCTGGCCTCAGGGAACTCCCAATATGATGATGGGGAGAGATACAGATCCACCTTCTGGTCTAATTTATTGTCTGAGTGGGAAGACAAGATACTCAAGACAGGGAAATAAATTCAAACTCTTCAAAGGGAGAGAGCCGAGTGGTCTAGGAATACTGAAGGGATTGGAGAGACTGGCACCAGGTATTGTTATTTAGGGAAGGCTACTGCACAAATAGGGGCTGATGAGTGTTGTTGAGCCAAATTTTGAAGCTGAGAGGACAGGATTTGGTAGGGAGTGAGGAGTGAGGAAAGGGTTCTGACTGGGGAGTTTAGGGAATGGCAGTGTAGGAGTGGAGGGTGGCAGGTATTCTCAGGGGAGGGGATAGGCAACTTCTGGAGAAGAAAGAAAGAGAAAATGCCCAAAGAACTTAGTGGGGGATGGGGATGAGGGTGTTCTGGTTGTCCAAATTATCATCCTCTATCCCGCTGCATTTAGGGAGGCTGGTACCCAGCTTGTTCAGTATATAGAACTTTTCCTGTCTTTAAAGATGCTTGCATGTGCAGTTCCTTTCTTAACTCTTCTGTCATATGTATCTCTGAGTCAGAAATTCTTTCAGGTGTTTGTCTCATTACATCAGGGGCACTTTCCCCCTTTTCTCCCTTTCTAGCAGCTCTGTCCCTGTTTCCTTCCACACATTCCACAGGGCCCCTGCTCCTTTCCTTCTATAGTCTTCCTCCATATCTCTCTGTCTCTTCCTTTCTATATCTTCCTCTCTTCCTCTATCTCTGTGTTTCTTCTCTCTCTACCTCTGTTTGTCTCTATCTTTCTGTCTCTCCCTGTGTATATCTGTCTCTGACACCCCCACCACCACTTGGTTTTAGTTCACCTATCTGTGGACTCCCAGATCTTTATATCCTGCCCCTTTCTTTCCAATAAATCATTTTAACCAATCAGAAAGTATTTATTTAGAACCTACTGTGTACAAGACACCATGCTAAACTTCTGGTTTGGGGTGCTGGGGGTGGTACAAAGATGTATAAGGTAGGGGCAGCTAAATGGCAAAGTAGAGAGCACTGGCCCTGGAGTTAGGAGAACCTGAGTTCAAATGTGACATCAGACACTTACTAGCTGTGTGACCCTGGGCAAGTCATTTAACCCTGATTGCCTCAAAAAAAAAAATGTATAATTCCCCCTAAGGAGGGGGATTACAATCCAAATGGGGAAATCAGACATATACATGCACAGACACAGACAAACAATTATGCAAGTCAGTATATATCATATATGTGATATATATGTATATATATATAATATGTATATATAGCATGAGTATATATAGCATGAGAGGTACCTCTGAATCAGTAAGTTCTGGGTTCAAGTTCTGCCTCCTGATACTTACTGGATATGCAATCCTCACCTCTTACTGCCCCTGGAAACACTCTTAAGACTGTAAATTGGAAAGCAGGTGCCAATTTTCAATTATAGAGAGTTTTCTCACTAGGAATTCTCTATATGATCCTCAGCCTCTTTCCTGGAATTTCCTATGTATATGAAATCATAGGTCCTGAACTAATGAACAAAGGAATGAATGAACGAATGAAATATACATGTGGAACAGCCTGGTATAGTGGGAAAGACCCTTAGGTTTGGAGTCAGAGGAGCTGGGTTCCCATCACAGATTTGCCACTTACTAGCTGTATGACCTCAGACAAGTCTTTCTGGGTCTCTACTCCCTCATCTATGAAATGAGGGTGTAAACTCACACAGCCTCTAAGGACCCTTAAGTTCTGTGTCCTAACAAAGTCTATATTCTAAGGCTCCCACCAACTCTGATATTCTGTGATTCTAGTGCAAAGTGTCAAAAAGACAGAGTGGATGAGAAGCACTAAAGTGAAGTGAAGAGAGAGACAATTTACAATCTGGATTACTCCCTGAACTGAATAGGTCTGAGGAGCTCCATCTCCTCTTCCCCATTTTCTCCATCATCATCCTCTGAGGCTATGAGCCTTACAGCCTTTGAAGCCAATTTCAACTCTAGTCTTTCTTCTCCCATCCTGATTTCTTCCCACCCATTATTTCTCCATATTTTATTTTCTCCTTTTTTCCCATAGTCACATCCATAGTCTAGCTTCTTTGCTCTTAGATTACTGAAATAACCTTCTAGCTGATCTCCCTGTTTCTAATCACTCCAATCTGTCCTACACATATGATCTTCCCACTCTCTTCCCTCCCTTGCCCTTTAGTGTACATCTGTCCCATCAAAATAAAACCCTCAGTTGGAACCTCAAGGTCCCTCGCTCCTCTATTTCTTATTATTTCTCTTCCCCTTCTTTTCTTTTCCCCTTTAGCCCCACTGTCTAGGACTCTCCACTCCAGCTGATCAAAAGTCTCCTCCCATGTTATCTTCTCAGCCTTAAATGCAAACTCTCCTTCACTGAATGGCTGGGAATAATCCTTTGGCAGAGATCCTTCTAGAAGCCTTAGGCCTCATTGATCCTCATCCTGTTTCCTGGACCTCCTCCTCCTCTCTGAAAACCTTCCAGAAAACCTTGTCTTTAGCCTCTTTTTTCATTTTGCACTTTTTACAAAAACTTCCCTGATTTCTGAACTCAAGGTACTAATTGATCTTCCTAATGGTGAACCAACTTGGTTGTCTGAGTTCAAAGAATTGACATAGCTCAACTCTAATTACCATTTCCCTTCTGCAGCTGTCACTGTCTCAAGGTGCCCTTTTCTCTGGGTGCATACTTATCTGTGTACATGTTCCACACCCCATCCAGCAGAATGTAAATTCTTGGAGGCCAGAAACAGTTTTGTTTTTTCTCTCTTTGTATCTTCAGCCCTTAGCAAGCATGGAGGAGGGACTTAAAAATACTCATTGAAGTTCTTAGTATCTACTCCCCTCTTGGAGGCAGCTGGGTGGCTCAGTGGAGAGAATACTAGGCCTGGAGTCAGGAAGACCTGAGTTCAAATCCAGCCTCAGACACTTCCTAGCTGTGTGACCCTGGGCAAGTCACTTAATTCTGTTTGTCTTAATCACTGGAGAAGGAAATGGTCAACTACTCCTGTATCTTTGCCAAGAAAACCCTGTGGACAGTATTGCTGTGCTATGGTCCACGGGGTCATGAAGAATTGAACACAGCTGAATAACAATAGTCCCCTCTTACTCTTCTATCCAATTTCTGTTTACTCCGTATCACAAGAGTAGTTTTTCCCCAAGGTTTAAATACATGGGAAAAGATAATCTACAATTTCAATGTTGCATTTAGGTTGTAATTAGAAATACCTTTAAAAGGAATCTAAGGACAGCTAGATAGTGTAGTGGATAGAGCACTAGCCCTGGAGTTAGGGAGACCTGAGTTCAAATTGGGCCTCAGACTGTGTCACTGTGTAACCCTGGTCAAGTCACTTAACCATGGTTGCCTCCTCTTACCCCCAAATAATAATTTAAAAAAAGAAATTTATCTAGTCCCAGAGTTGATGGCCCTGTACTAACTTACCTGTACCTCCAAGCCTAGCCTTTCCATACTGGTCCCCTGTACCCAGGACTAAAGCTGCCACTGGTAATTTTTGCACTTAGAGCCATGTGTGGGTGGAAGGTCCTGGGTCACAGTGGCTGAGGATGAATAAGTGAACTTCAGGAAACCAGAGAACCCCTATACATGACTAAAAGACTGATTGATTCTGGGAAATTAGGAGGAACAGAAAACCAGGAGTCAAGGGGATACTCCTGGAAGGGAGAAAACATACTCCTTGATGGTATTGCCAAGACTTCCTAAATTGTGTTGTCCTGAAATTTAAATACAAAGACCCACTTGCTCCACTATAGTTACAGTGCTGACTGGGTAGGTTTGACATCCAGCTTTGTTCCCCGTTTTCTTATCCTCCAAGAGAAGAATGACATCTTCCTTTAGAATACCCCCAAGTCTAATCTGAGCTCTATGTACCTAAACTTTCTGGACTGAGATCATTGGTCTTCCAGAAGTGGGGAACCTACAGCCTTGAGGTAACATGTGGCCTTCTAGGTCTAAGATTTATTGAACAAAGCTTTTTATTAAGGGGACTTGTTCTGTAAAGTTTGGATTCAGTCAAAGGGCCACACTTGAGGATCTAGAGGGCCACATGTGGCCTTGAGGCTGCAGCTTCCCCACCCCTGGTCTAGGCTTATGATGTTTTAACTATAGTCCTATGGAATTATTTAGTCAAGTAGGTTACATTTAATTTTTCTACAACAAGGGACACACCAGGACATACAAATAGGTAAAACAGGAGCAGTTCCTATCATCTCATGATCAGAATTCAGTCCGATTTGAAGGTCACCCCCAAAATTCACAAGACACCCTTTTCTTTAATCCCTTCCCTACCTTCACTTCCCAAACTCCAAAAAGTAATCATCTTTTCCAGGAAGTCTGTCTTGATGAAGCCCACTGGCTGTGCTCAACCCCATCTTTGCAACAGCTTGCTCTCAGAACTGCCGCCTATTGCTGTGTCCATCTGTAATGCTCCAGTGTCTAATGTGATGCTCTATTGTCACATGCTGGCCTGAAAGTCCTTCCTTTATTTTCTGTTTTGGGGGAAGGGGAATAGAAAGAACACTGGATTTCAAGTCAGGAGATTAGGTTTCATAAGCTAATTATGTTTCTTTCTCCTTATATAACTAACATTGGGCAAGTCATCTCATTTCTCCAGGCCTCAGTTGCCTCTTCTGTTAAAAAAAAAAAAAGTGGGTCAGCATAGGTGATCTCTATGGTGCATTCTCAACTATAAATTCTGGAATTATATGAGTGTTGGGAATATGACATAGACCCAAATGGTCCCCAGAGATCCAACTTGAAGCTCTGGCTTGTCTTCTTGGGGAATCCAAGTTGGGAAGAGGGTATTTCCCAACTTACTCTCTGGACTTCAGTTTCCTCATCTTTAAAATGAGGGGGTTAGATTCCCTAACTTCCAACATAGGGCCCCTCTTGCTCTAAATCCTACAGTTTTGGCTAGAAAGTGCCAAGGACAGATGGAGAAACGAGAAGTGACATAGGAAGGTCGGGATGACATGAATCCTAGACTGGGCCAAGTAGAAGGGACCTTAAAAATTATATAGTCCAACTTCCTCATCTTAGAGACAGAGACTGGGACCCAAAGTAGGAAAGTAACTTACCTAAGTTCATTAATGGCAAAACTGGACTAGAATTCAGGTCTTGACTCCCAGCTCTTTCTACTGTATCATAGCTATAAAGGGAATGGGATCCAATCAGCTCCCTAAAACTGCCTACACTCCGAATGGAGGCCACACCAAGGAACTGGGGCCACTGCCACTCTCTACCATGCTGGAAGTTAGGCAGGCAGTACAGACTCTCTATTACTCTTACTAATAATAGCTAACATTTATATAGCACCTACTATGAGCAAGGCACCATGCTAAGCACTTTATAATTATTATCTCATTTGATCCTCACAACCACCCTGGGAGTTAGGTGTTATTATTGTCTTCACTTTACAGATAAGGAAACTGAGGCAACCACATTAAATGATTTGCCCAGGGTCCCACAGCTAGGAAGTATTTGGGGCTGGATTTGAACTCGGGTCTTCCTAACTCTGGCCTAGTGCTCTATCTACCATGCCACCTAGCTGCTATGTTACAACTACCCATGTGCGCTGTTGCTGTCTGATTTTTTTCCATGTCCTCAATGATCACTCTGTTCTCAGCCTCTTGCAATCTGACATCTTTCCTCAGCACTCTACTGAAATTGCTCTGTCCATGGTCATCAGTGACCTCCCAATATAATAAATAGCCACTTTTCTGTCCCCATTCTCCTTGACCTCTCTGTAGCATCTGACACCCTTCTTGCCTACTGATTAAGTCTCTCCTCTCCTTTGACTTCAGAAGCCAGGGGAGAAGAGATTCTTTCCTGAGAAATATTCTTCTTGGTTCTCTCAAAGCAGGCCTCCTCTGTCTCCTCTCCTGGTTTTTCATCCTCTTAAAGATGGGTATTCCCTAAGGGTTTGTCCTCAGACCTCTTTTCTCTCTCTACCTCTCTCTCCCTTGGCAAACTCGTCTTCTCCCAAAGCTCCAAATACCACCTCTTTGCAGATGACTCCCAAATCTGCATCAACAGCCCTGACTTCTCTTCTGAGTTCCAGACCCACATCTTCAACAGCCCCACAGGATATTTGCATCAAGTTGTCTGACCGGCACCTCACAGTGGAAGAGAAAGAATACTGGCTCTGGAGTCAGAGAACCTGGGTTCAAATCCTACCTTTGACCCTTGTGACCTTGGGTGAGTTACTTGACCTTCTGGAGTCAGAAGACTGGGTTCAAATTCCACCTTTGACCCTTGTGATCTTGGGTGAGTTACTTAACCTTCTGGAGTCAGAAGACTGGGTTCGAATCCAATTTTTTACTTTACTACCCTTGTTGACTTGGATGAATTGCTTAATTAATTAATTAATTGCTTAGGAGGTCTCTGTTTCCTCACCTGTGTAATAAGGGGATTGGACTACATGATCTCTGAGGTCCCTTCCAGCTCTTACGATCTTAGGAACTTGTGTTTTTCCTGAAACTTATTCCTCTTTCTGATATCATTATTTCTGCCAAGAGCATAAATCATTCTTCCTTGTCTCTCAGGTACAAAACCTTGGGGCTGCCTGTGACTTGTTTCTTCTCCTTCATCTCTCAGGTCCAGTTGGTTACCAAATCCTGTTGATTCTGTCTCTTCAACATCTCTCACATGTGTCTGCTCCTCTCTGTTTCCACTGCCACCACCTTAGTGCAGGTCCCTCGTACCATCTGCTTGAACCATTGCAATACCCTTCTAACACATTTTCTTAACTCTACTCTCCACTCCTTCCAGTTTATGTTTATACTGCTATCAGGGTAATCTTCCTTCTTTATAATAGATATGATCATATCACTCCTCTGATCAAAATTTTCAATGGTTCCCTACCAGATCCCAAGTAAAGTCCAGGCTCTTCTATGGTATTCAAGACCTTCCATAATCTGGTTTAATTTCATGTAACTATCCTCCATGCACTCTGCACTCTAACCAAACTGGACTACTCTTTGCCTCTTGATCACACTCCATACTATCCCCATCACCGTGTCTCTACTTATACAGAACTCTATGCCTAGACTGTATTCTGTCTCCTTTATCTGTTGTATTCCATCCTCTGAAGCCCAACTCAAATACCTCCTCCCTTCCACTTTATTTCCCCTTGGATCTTACATTATACTTTTTGGCGCATAACTCTAGAGGTGTCATATTTATCATGTAATTTTGTATATCATAATTATGTCATCCCACAGCTAGACTGTAAGTTTCATGAAGGCAGGAGGGATGTGTCTTATCTGAATTTTGTATCTCCTTGGGCACTCTCATACAGGAGGCCCAAAATAAATGTTTAATGAATGGATGGAAGGATTGTTACCTTGTGTTGAGCATTTGTCTAGGAGTCATAGGGGTAGCCAGCACTTTTCAGTAAGCAGAGAGGTTAATGGCAGTGCCTTGCTGCGCCCCACCTCCATTGCTCCATGACATCATACAGGATGCTACCAATCTGTGGGGGAGCCCTCCCTCTTCTCCTAGAAGCTCTTTACCATCCCTTATGCATTCTGAGAAGGTGCCTGCTTTCTTGAGTGGAGGTTGTCTAAGTCTCGGTATTTTGCGGTCCTGCTGGAGGAAGAAAAAAGTCAGAACCGGCCAGGCAGTCAAAAAGGCTTCTTTCCCTAGATTGTGCTCTGTATGGAAACATTAAAACCACATTCCCTTTTCTCAAACTCTGAAATCTGATCTATTTTATATGTTGTGTGTATGTGGGGACTGAGCCTTTTCTCTGTGCCATTTAAGTCTTATATTGAGCACTGAGTAGAGGAAATTGTGGGCAGGGGAAGGAGGGAGCGGTTGGCATGATCTTTGCCCATAGGGGGCTCTCGTTTTGATAGAAGAGACATAGTCCCTGCATTTAGATAACTCTCAATTTAAGGGAGAGGGGAGGGAGGTATAATCCTTATACCCAGATAGTCCTTGCCTTCTAGAAGCTCCCAGTTTGAAAAGTAAAAAATAGCCCTTCTTCAGGGAGCTACTCAGCTTACAGGGGAGACAAAACACTCAGAAGAAACAAATGTGAATGGAAGTTCACAGAGGGAAAAGGCAGTAGTGAGGAATCGGGGTGATCCACCCTGGAACTGGGCTAAGCTCTCTATGTCCCCTTCTGTAGCTAAAGAAGATCGGGGGCGGGGGCTTTGGGGAGATCTACGAGGCCATGGATCTGTTGACCCGGGAGAATGTGGCCCTGAAAGTCGAGTCTGCCCAGCAGCCCAAGCAGGTCCTCAAGATGGAAGTGGCGGTGCTGAAGAAACTGCAAGGTACTCCTTCAGGCTCCCACTCTAGGCCTCCCAATACTTCTCGCTCTGGGCTCTGTATACCCCTGAGGAAATGACAGTGATCAACCCTGAATACCAGAGGGCAAAGATGACTCCCCACACCATTAGGCTTAGCCAGGCAGAGGGATGAGGTATAATCAAAGAAGGCAGTCATGGGTTCAGATCCTAGGGTACTGGTGGAGGAATGGAAAGAGGGGTGATGGTGGGTAGATGATGGAGGGGGAGGTGACAGGGTAAATGGGACCTGGGACAGGGTGTAGGACAGGGTGCTGGGGGTGGGACAAAAAGGGAGGATGAGGCTGGGGGCATGACAGGCTTGTGATTCTCTGTGGTCCACAGGAAAGGACCATGTTTGCCGGTTTATTGGCTGTGGCAGGAATGAGAAGTTCAATTATGTGGTAATGCAACTCCAGGTGAGACCCCTGAGGACAGCCCCTCCTATGCTTTAGCAGTACCCAGAGTCCTGGCTCCTCAGGAAGAAGAGACAGAAGGGCAAAGAGGGGCTGTGGTCAGAGTAGGTAGGCCAGTGCCATCTTGGCTGCTGAGCCAGTGGGTGATGGGACTCTGGGGAGGCACCATGACCACTGTAGCCTTGGGGATGGTTCCAAGGGTCGTGATGTGGCCAACACATTGGGGGCGATATTCTAGGGCCGCAACCTGGCAGACCTGCGCCGCAGCCAGCCCCGGGGCACCTTCACTCTGAGCACCACGTTGAGACTAGGCAAGCAGATCCTGGAGTCCATTGAGGCCATCCATTCTGTGGGATTCCTTCACCGGGACATCAAGCCTGTGAGAGCTCACTACCCACCTCTCCTTTCTCCTTCTAATCCTCTTTCCCATTCCTTTCTCCCTCTACCATATGTGAGAAAATCAAACCCAATACAAAAAAGGAAACTAGCCAATCCAGATACTACATCAGGGTTTTCTTTCTTCTTTCTCTCTTCCAGGGGTTTTTAATGTGAGGTCTTTGAATTTTTATTTTTTTTTTAATAATTTGATCACTATATTTCACTATATTTGATTTCCTATACACTTTATTTTATACATTTAGAAACAATTCTGAGAAAGGATTCATAAGGTTTTGTGAGACTGCCAAAGGGATCCATGACTTAAAAAAAGGTTAAGAGTTTCTGACCTATACAAAATCATCACTAGACAGCTATACTAGTGTTCTCTCTACTAGAGAGAGTCTATTTATTATAATGGGAAGCATGTTGGACTTGGAATCAGGAGAAACGTGGGTTCTACTCCAGTTCTGACTGGAATATGGGCATTTTAGTTAACCTTTCTGAGCCTCAGTTTCCCAATTTATAAAATAGGGTTAACATACCTAGAATAACTGTCTCAAGGGGTTTTATGAGAATTAAATCAAATAAGCCATGGAAAGTGTTTTGTAAATCTTAAAGTGATATATAAATGTCAGCTATTATCTTTAGTTGCCAACATCTCAAAACTCTTGGGGAACAAATCTTTGCATATCTTCTTTGATTGTCCAACTCTTAGCCTACCCAGAGACAGATTAGGTAGTTGTTTCTTTGTTTGTTTTAAGAGAAAAAGAAAGAAAAGTTTAAAAAGCTGACAAATATGTCTCAGAATTATCAATGTACAGAGTACAAAAATCTGTCCTGAGGTAGGTTCTTAAGTTGTTCATATGGATTAAAAAATTGAAGAGTTGTGGGCTAGACAGTAGTAGAGGATGAATGCAGAACTGGTTGGATGTCCAAACCCAAAGGGTAGTCATTAATGGTTTGATGTCCCCTTGGATGGAAGTTGTCAATTATGCATTCCAGGGATCTGTGCTTATCTCTGGGCTGTTTGACATTTTCATCAGTGACTTGGATAAAGGTGTAGATGATATGTTTGTGTTATTTGCAGATGGCACAAAGTTTGGAGGGAGTGATAGCTTGTACACTCTATAACCGAGTCAGGATTCAGAAAGATGTTGGTACACTAGAACTCTGGGCTGAAGAAAACCAGATGAAATTTAATAGGGATAAATATGAAGTCTTATTCTTGAGTTCAAGAAGTCACTTCACAAGTGCAAGATGGCAGAAGCATGGCTAGGCCACATGTCCTCTGAAAAATACTCAGGATGAGGAGATTTAGTAGACTGCAAGATCAATGTGAGTCAGCAGAGTAAGATATCAGCCTAAAGTAATTTAGGCCTCATTACAAGAGACAGAGGATCCAACAGTAAGGAGGTGATAGATAGTGTCATGGTACTCTGTCCTGGTGATACCACCCCTGGAATTTTAGGTACCACAGCTTAGGGAGGATATTGACAAACTGAGGAGTGAAGAGCAACCAGGATGGTGAAGGATCATGTGTTGGGTAATGATCAGTTGGAGGGATATTTCTTCTGGAGAAGAGAAATCTCAAGGGGAATATGATAGCTGTTGTCTAGGATTTTAAGGGCAGTCATAGGTAAGAGGGATTAGCCATGTTCTGCTTGGCACCAGAGGGCAGAAACTGTGAGTAGAAGTTGCAAAGAGGCAGATTTAGGCTAAAGATTTGTTTTTGTTATTGTTTGTCCTTTGTTCTCAAAGAGAACCAATGACACCACGAGGGTGATGTCTTGACTTGCAAATGAATTGGATTTAAGTGAGGCAGAGGTGCACAAAGTTACCAGCCTTACTCCCTCCTCCAGAATTATTGAAGTCCAGTAGCAAGACAAGAGTCAAAGCAACTGACAATAGCCTAGGATGCAGTGGGTGACCCTGGCCTTTCTAAATTAAAGGCTCTCCCAGGTCTCAGTTTGTCTAAGGCAATGCCCATTCAATGATTAAGGGCTATCTGGGAGGCAGAGATCCTCAGATTTTCTGGAAGAACTTCCTAATCCTCTGAGCTGCCCTATAGCAGAATGGGCTCCCTGGATAGATAGGGAGTTTCTTGTCTCTAGAAGGATTCAAGCACACTTGAATTTTCACTTGTCAAGGATGTTGTAGAGGGAACCTGTTCAGGTGGAGATTAGACTGAATAGCCACTGAGGTCCCTTCCAACACAAGGATTCTGTGATTTTGACTGGCACCCAAGTGCAATCAGAGATCATGCCAGAAAAGCAAACAGATCAAGCATGGCTACATATGCCCCTTGTCTTGTCAAGTCAGGCAGCCTGTCTTACCCAGAGACCATAATTCCCATGAGGTGGCCTCCTCCACAGATGTTTCAGGTGAGGAAATGGGACCCCAGGGAAGAAAGAAGACTGGCTGGCCTCCAGGTCCATCACTGCTGCCAAGTGTAAAGAATGATACCTGGGCTTCAGTCCCATCTGCTTGGGCTGCCTTCCTACCAGAGGTTACACTTCTTCAGCCCACCCCACCCCTACAACTTTCTGTCCCTCTCTTCGTTCCCCCAGTCTTCAATTTCTGAATTCTTTTCTCTTCCCTAACTATCTCTCTCCTCCTTAAGAGCAGGGAATGACTTTTGCCTCTTTTTGTATCCCCAGAATTTAGTACAGTGTCTGGCACATAGTAGGTGCTTAATAGATGTTTATTGATTGATATTTTAAAAAGTAATTGATTGAGATTTCAAAAAGTAATTACTGAACACAATTCCATGCCAGTCCTGTGGAGGTTCTGTGAGGAATGCAAGATGTAGTCCCTGTCCTTGAGGAGCTAATAGTCTAATAGAAGGGGACAAGACACAAACAAACACGAATCCATCATGTAACAGCACAAGGAAGGTGGTAAAGTGTGGTATGGTGTGATGTGATGGGCAGAACACTAGATTGGGAGTTGGAAGACCTAGATTCTGGACCCAATTCTGTAATAATGATAGCTGACATTTATGTAATAATAGATAACATTTATCTTGAGCTTATTACGTACCAGGCACTGTGCTTTACAGTTATTATCCCCATTTAATCCTCACAACAATCCTGGAAGGTAGGTGCTATTATTATTCCCATTTTACAGATAAGGAAACTGAGGCAAATGGCAGTCAAGCGATATGCCCAGGGGCATACAGCTAGTAAGGATCTGAGGCTGAATTTGAACTCAGGTCTTCATGACTCTCGGCCTGGCTGTTTATCTGCTGCCCCACTGTGCTACCCTCAGATGAAAGAAGTGTGACTTAGTGAATAGAGAAGTAGTTTCCAGGAAAAGAAGACCTGGGTTCAAGTCTTACCTCTAATACATAACCCTTTTCTCTACCCCTCCCACTTTTTTTTTAAACCTCCCAGGGCTCTCTTTCCTTTCTGCCAGAGTGCCCCTTCATCCCTCTAGTCTTCCATCCCTGGATGAGCCTATGGATGGGGGTGGGGGGAGACTGGAAAGTGGCTTGGCCTTTTCTCCTTCTCATTTCCTCTTCTGCAGTACCCGTGACTCTGATGCCAACCATGCCCTTCACTTCCTTTCCTTCTCTCCCCTCCCATCTTCCCTCCAAAGGGCACAACCTCTTCCTCCTCACCTGAGCATGCCTCTCTGTCCTTTTCTCTCTTTGCTACTCTGGAAGGAGTATCCTTCCCTCTATCTTCCAGGGATATAATTTGGGTATCAGCAAAGTGTGAGGTTCTCTTGCTAAGCTGGAAGAGACTGAGGGGCATGGTAAAGGGCAAGATCTGTCCACCTAGGGCCATTGTATTTTCATAGGATCCTAGATCTTAGAGCTGGAGCTCCAGAAACCATCTGGTTCAGTACCTCGGTACTGAATTATTCACCATTTTAGAGATTAGGCAACTGAGGCTTAAGGAGGTCAAGGAAGCTTGAGACTTGTCCAAGATGTTTAATGGGGAAAGGAGGGGGACAAGGACAAGGACAAGGACCAGGCTACCTGCCTCCTAGTGCAATGCTCTTTTCATTATACCTGGTGATGTGCTAATAAATGTTTAACAACTAGCTTGCTAGGAAACAAAAAGTATGCGTTATTAACATTTTCTCCATCTCTTTTTTTAAGTCTAGACAGCTAACAAAACAACAAAATCAAGCCAGTTTGTGGCATTTGCTGATTTATGAGGTGTAAACGTTCACAGTGAACATTTAACAATCGGCTCTGGCTCCAGTAAACCTCTGATTTACACCCTGCTGCCTTGCATTCTGGGTTGAGGAGGGAGATGGGGGAGGGGTACACTTATGGGATTCAGAAGGTTAGAGGTTTCCCTTGACACTTTATTCTCATCCCAGAAGCAAGGTCATTCAGAGCAGCCTTTAGAGTAGAATGGGAGGAGCCTGATTGCAAGGCAAGGAGTGGGGATACTGGGGAGAGACGGGCAACATGGAGTTTTCCTCCTCCCCCATCCCCCACTCCACCCTATCTGTCTGGCCCGGAGAAACACGGCGTTCATGGGTCCCCTCCCTGTCCTCCCCACAGTCGAATTTTGCCATGGGCCGCCTGCCCTCCACCTACAGGAAGTGCTACATGCTGGACTTTGGGCTGGCACGACAATATACCAACACCACGGGGGAGGTCCGACCTGTGAGTACCACCACCCTACAATCTGGACTCACTTCCATATTAGGAACCTCCCATACCCCAATGACTCCCTGAAGAATACTCATGGGATAGCCCACCCCAGACATATATATCTGGGGTACTCCTCCAACACAGAGAGTGAGTGGATACTAGTATCCTCCCCTTTTGAGATCTGCCCTTCACTTTCCAATGGACAGGTCCCTCAGCATCCTACTCCTTCACAATGGAATTGTATCCCTTGTCAGGGATAGAAGGGAAGGGCCTGGGGGGGGGCAAGGGGTGATTTGGGTCAAGTGTCAGTGTGTTTTAGGTCAAAGGACAAAGTGCTTGGGTTTGGGAATTGAAGCATCTGGGTTTGACTTGAATAGGATTGTGGGATTGGAGTCTCCAGGGTCAGAGGTTGAATACCTCTGAGACCTGGGTCAGGTTTTAGGATGTCAAGACACAGTTTGGGTTATGGAGTGTCTCTATGCCTGATGGGTAGGGCTAGGGTTTGGCATGTTCCAGTCAAAGTATAGAGGGTGTCAGGTAGATGAGATAATAATAATAATTAATATAATAATTAAATAAAAATCAATATAATAATACAAATGTAATTAATATGTTACTATATAGTGACTAGTAAGTGCCAAGCACTGTTAAGCATTTTATAAATATGATCTCATCTGACCGGGTGACTAATCGTCTCTCTCCCTGCAGCCTCGGAATGTAGCTGGGTTTCGGGGGACTGTTCGATATGCTTCAGTCAATGCCCATAAAAACCGGGTAAGTAGGTGATTCTTGGACCTGGTAGAGGACAGAGGACAGCTGAGGGTAGCAGTGTAGGCTGTTGCTGAGTAAGGAGATGGGGTTCCTAGAGAGGAGAACAGAGCAAGGGCTAAGATCAACAGCTTTTAGAGATGAAGCCTTTCAGTCTCTCCCTACCACTATCGTGACTTCCTTGCTTCCCTTCCCCTGTGATTCCAGTATTCTGTCCCCACCTTTCTCCAGCTCAAGACAAATTATGCAGAGAATGGACACAAGAAATTTGGTTTTCGTTTGGAACATAGGGGTTTCCCTGTCCCTTTCAGGCCCCTAGGCCCTAGACAGCCCTGACTGCAGCCTCCTGCCACTCAGGAGGAAGAGAGGTTCCTCTTGTCCCTTGGGGATGGAAAGCTGGAGGGGGGAGCTTCAGGCTACTCTGGATCCCATTCTGTCTCCTTCAGGAGATGGGCCGCCATGATGACCTGTGGTCTCTCTTCTACATGCTGGTGGAATTCGCTGTAGGGCAACTTCCCTGGCGCAAGATCAAGGACAAGGTGAGAAGCCTGGGGAAGAAGGATTGGTTTTGATGAGTCTGGGGGAGTAGAGGACCAGGCATGAAAACCTTGGAAGGAGTAGGGGAATGGATAGAGAATAGAAAACAAGAGGAGTTCTTGTGGACTGGAGGACTTCTGGGGAAGTGGTGTACATTGGAGGTGTCAGGAAAGAGACTGATGCTTGGGAACAGACTTAGGGCAGTCTCACTGTTCTGGGAGGAGCCTCTACTTTTCCCTTCCCCACACACCTCCAGGAGCAGGTGGGGATGATCAAGGAGAAGTATGAACACCGGATGCTGCTGAAACACATGCCGTCAGAGTTCCATCTCTTCCTGGATCACATTGCCAACCTCGACTATTTCACAAAGCCCGATTACCAGGTCAGTGCCTCTTTCCATCCCACTCCTCCAAAATGCTCGTTTTGACCAGGGCTATAGGAAGGAAGGGATTGGGGACAGGGAGAGAGTAGGGTCATGTGTAAGGGTATCCTGGATCCCACTGTGCCTGCTGACCTCTGGCCATTATTCTGTCTACACATTTGGGGACCCCATTCTGAGATGCTGCTTCTGACCATCTCTACTCCAGACAGTCTAAAGGATTGCTAAAACACTGGGTACCCTTCCACCTATTGCTAAACTTCATATCATCCTGGGATCCATCCATCTGCTTGGCATTGTCATGGAACCCTCTGTTAGGCACTCTGCTCCACAACCACTCAGAGCATGAGGAAGCTCTGAGCATGGAGGAGGTCCTGTATTGGGCACTCTAGAGAAATATAAGGGCCCTGCCCCCAAGGAGCTCACAGTCTCCTCAGAGTGTTTTCTTAAAGGCAGAAGGATGATGGAAAAGGAGAGGATGTAGCTCCCACTGCCTGGGTGCCCATAGCTACTTGGCATCAAGAGAGGTGGCATATAGTAGACAGAACACTGGAAGGAAGATCTGAGTTCAAATGTCACCTCAGACTATTAGTAGTTATGTGATTTGGATAAGTCACTTCCCTTCTCTAGGCCCCAGTTTCCTTATTTGTAAAATGAGAGACATGTCTAAGGTCCCTTCCATCTCTAAACATATAATTCCTTTAGGGATAGGACAGAGGCATCAGGAAGTTTCACAATCAGGGTGCCTATCTTCAGCACCGACTCTATTTTGCCACTCAGGTTATCAAAGCTGTTGACTTGAAGTGCTAATTTGCATATAAATTATATAATATTTATTTAAAATAAAAATTCTTCTTGTTTTTTAGTGTTCTACCCATTCCCTACAGATCCTTCTCTACTGCAGAATTTTAAAACTCTGGGGTCCATGAATTTTTATTAATTAATTTTTGGGGAGGTGAGGCAATTGGTGTTAAGTGACTTGTCTAGGGTCACACAGCTAGTATCAAGTATCTGAGGACGGATTTGAACTCAGGTCCTCCTGACTCCAAGGCCAGTGCTGTAGCCACTGCACCACCTAGCTGCCCCATCCATGAACTTTAAAAAAAAATTTGATAATTCTTACATTTCATTGGTTTCCTTCATATTGCCATATGTTTTGTTCATTTAAAAACATGATTCTGAGAAGGGGTCCTTAGGCTCCACCAGACTGCCAGTGGGGGCCCGTGACACACCAAAAGGTCACAAACCCTTGCTTTGATGCTTGTGTGGCCCCTCTCCCCAAGTTCCCACATCATGCCTTTCTCCCTCCCCCACAGTTGATCATGTCGGTGTTTGAGAACAGCATGAAGGAACGGGGCATCACTGAGAATGAGGCCTTCGACTGGGAAAAGGCAGGGACTGACGTCCTCCTTTCCACCAGCACGTCCACCCCACCACAGCAGAACACTCGACAGACGGCAGCAATGTTTGGGTGAGTCAAGGGAAGCTAGTGATAGCCAGAGTTGTTGTATCTCCTTTCCTAGCACCAGTGACTTTTGATCTAGAGAGGTCATTCTATCTAATGCCTGGTGCCAGGGCAGGATGTCCCTGCCATCCTAGCAAGAGATTGCCTCTCTCTCTCTGTTTCTCTCTGTCTGTCTTTCTCTCTCTGTCTCTGTCTCTCTTTCTCTCTCTGTCTCTGTCTCTCTTTCTCTGTCTCAAATATAATCTATTTTTCTTTCTGTCTATTCATTAACTTCTGTATTAATTTTTTATTTATCCATTAATTAATCTATTTATACATTTATTTTTAAATTTAGGGTTTTTTCCCAGTTAACAAAAATCCACCTTTTCTCTCCTCTTCCCTCCTTCATTGAAAAAGAGTGAAAAAACAAAACCTTTGTAACAAACATGCATAGTCAAACAAAATAAATTCCTGCATTATCTGTGTCCAAAAAATATATGTCTCAGTTTCTCAATCTGCCTCCTTGAGACTATCACCTCTAGAGCAAGGCATTGTTCTTATCCATCATGAGCTCATGGGATGGGGGTGAGGGGTCAGAGGAGAGGATTCCCTAGCCCTTCACTCAGGCCACCACACTAATGTCTCCCACTTCAGGAAGTTGTAGCTCATGTCTTAATTCCAATCTCTGAAGAGGAACTTGGAACCCTAGGCAGGAAACAGGTTTTAGTAGACTCAAATCCTAGAATTTTTGGGTCTGCTTCCTTTCCTCAACTACATTTCTACTCTGCCTGGCACATACTAGGCATTTCATATTCCCAAATTGCTCCTTATTGTTGAATAATCACAACTCATGTTTCCATAGCACTTTCAAATTTGTAATAACATGGATCATCTCATTTAAACCTTACAACCACCTTGTGAGACTGGTGCTTTTATTATCTCCATTTTACATATGAGGAAAGTAAGGTTCAGAGAAAGTGACTTGTCCAGAGTCACAAAGCTAGTAAGTTGTGGAGGCTAGATTTTGTCTTCTTGTCTATAACTCTAATATTCTATAATTTAATATACCATACTGAAACCCTTTAGCTTGGTCCAGGGTTCTTGGAGATCATTATTCTTCCTTTTAGACATACAAAGGCCAGGAATTATGTATAACTAGTCAGTGGCAGAGTTAGGAATTGAATTACATCTTGTTTACTCCAAGTCCAGTGTTCTTTCTTTCTTTCTTTCCTATTCTTTCTTTTCTTTCTTTGTCTCCTTCCTTCCTTCCTTCCTTTCTTTCTTTCTCTTTCTTTCTTTTTCTTTCTATCTTTCTTTGTCTATTTTTCCTTCCTTCTTTTCTTTCTCTCTGTCTCTTTCTTTCTTTTGTTCTTTCTTTCTTTCTGGAGGCAATCAGGGTCAAGTGACTTGCCCAGGGTCACACAGCTAGTAAGTGTCTGAGGCCACATTTGAACTCAGATCCTCCTTCCTCCAGGGCTAGTGTTCTTTCTATTACACTTTGCTGGGCCATGCCTGGGTCTCCACAGTGCTTTGGTGACCATGGATTCTCCCGACCTAAGCACATCCAGTCAGTCAACAAGCTTTTATTAAGTGCCAAACACTGTGCTAAGTATGGAGGACACACAAAACAAGCAAAAATAAAACCAAGCCAAACCAGTCCCTGCCCTCCAGGAGTTCACAGACCAATAGGAGAGACAACTTGCAAATACTTATGTATAAATCAGATATAGATAGGATATATTAGAGATGATCCCAAAGGAATTAAGTTAGACTGGGAAAAACTTCCTGTAGAAGGTGGACCTTTACCTCTGGGATTTGAAGGAAGCCAGGGAGGCCAGGAGGTGGAGATAGGGAGGGATAGGGTACCAGGCATGGAGGATAACTGGCTAAAGAAAATGCCTGGAGTCAGATGGAGCATCCTGTTTGAGGGATAGCCAGGAGGCTGGTGTCATTGAATCACAGCCAAGGTGGAAGGGTTTGTGGTGTACTGGAAAGGTAGGAAGGGGCCAGATTATGAAGGGCTTTAAAAGCCAAAGAGAGGATTTTATATTTGATCCTGGAGGGTTGAGGTTTCAAGAGGCATTATTAGCATTTGAAGACATGGACAGCTCTCTAAGCTTTTCACCATGTCACTTCTAATTTGAGAGAAGTTCAATTAAATTCAGCAAATACTTGTTAAGGACCTACTCTATGAAAGGCATCATACTAGGGGTGGGGGATACATAGATGAAAAAATGACAGTCCCTGCCCTCAAGGAGCTTATAATCCAAAAGAGGAAAAGGGGTAGAGTATAATATGTACACAAATAAGCATGATATAAGGTAAGGCATGATAGGGACAAAAAGGAGCCATCCAAAACTCTCTAGGAAAGCATATGGAGGGAGAGGAGGTTAAGATAACACAACAGTACTTGCAGATGACAGGATTGTGGAGTTACCCTCCTACTGAGCTAGCATCTGGCTTAGCCAACACATGGCCCTGCCGTCTTGCTTAGGTGAACCAACTATGGTACATTTCCTCCTCAGCTGTGCATAAAGGTAACTTCTGGCTTTTCACATTTCAAAGCTGCCCATAAGTCATAGATCATAGAATTTGAAGTCAGAAACCATCTAGTCTATCCCCATATTTAAGCATATCTCCATCCAGCGGAGAAACATTCCTAGGTTTACAGTATTACAGTTGAGTTGTATATGTAGGGCTTTCCACACATGATTCTCAACCACTAGACGGGAAGGGCCATTTCTTTACTTCATTTAGAATTAGAACCTTGGTGGGACAGGAGCAGAAGATGGGTTAATAATGAGCCATTGATTTGCTCATAGATCCCACCAGTGAATGGGATCCCTGAACTTATATAGATCTGCATGCATATCCCCTAAACTTTTCCTTCTATCCCACCAGCAAATGCTTCCTTTTTATCAGTCTTCTCTCCCAGAGACTAAAAAAAAAAACCAGGTAGGGGATCAAATAGAAATCAGGCAGTTTAATGAAATTATTAAATCTGTCACGTGTATTTTCATTAATGGCTAACACAAAGCAAGCCTAAAAGACATAAGGCGGTTAGACTAAATAATTTCTGAGGTCCTTTACAACTCTAGATCCTAGGAACTAGTGAAAAGGGTCTCCCACTAGGCATGGTGGCTTTTAGTCTCCGCTGCTGGGGATGCTGAAGCTGATGGATTGCTTAAGCTTGGATGTTCTTAGTTGAAGTAGGGCAAAAGTTGATTGGGTGTCCTCACCAAGTCCAGCACCAGTATGGTGAGCCCCCAGGGGCTGAGAGCTACCAGGATGCCTAAGAAGGGGTGAAGTGGCTCAGGTCAGAAACTGGGGAAAGCTTTAGTGCTCATCGGCAGTGGGATCGAGCCCGTGAATAGACTGTACACTTCCAACCTAGGCAAGATAGGAAGACTGAGTCATAAAAGAAAGTGAGGAAGAAAAGAAAGAGAGAGAAAGGAAGGAAGGAGGAATGGAGGGAAGTAAGAAAGGAAGGGATAGAGGGAAAGAAGGAAGGGAAAGGAAGGGAGGGGGAAAGAAGGAAGGAAAGAAAAGGAAGGGAAGAAGGAAAAAAGGGGAAGGGAGGGAGGGA
>NW_020954604.1:10857650-11033858 GCF_900497805.2 Vombatus ursinus | reverse complement strand
GGAAGGGAAGAAGGAAAAAAGGGGAAGGGAGGGAGGGAAGGAAGGAAAAAAAGAGGAAGGGAGGGGGGGAAGGAAGGAAGGAAGGAAAGAAAAGGGAGGGAGGGAGGAAGGAAGGAAAGAAAAGGAAGGGAAGAAGGAAAAAAGGGGAAGGAAGGGAGGTAAGGAAGGAAAAAAAGAGGAAGGGAGGGAGGGAAGGAAGGAAGGGAGGAAGAAGAAAGGAAGGAAGGAGGCACAGGATACCTCCTGATACAGATTTGGATTTCTTACACAGCACTCTGTTGACCCACTGAGCACCCCAGTTCTTCACTTCCACTCTGGTTCTTTATTGAGTTTACTTTTCTTTTCACTGCTCCATCCAGTAGTTGAATTCTACCCACAGAGCTCACTAGCGGATAGGACCCTACACTTATAGTTCTGCACAAATATCCCCTAAGCATTTCCCTCTACCCATCCCCAAAGACCCTTCCTTTCCACACTCCACTACCTCCCCTGCCCCAACCCCTAGCAAATGCTTTCTTCCTATTAGTCATAACAGGAATTACTAAATTTTTATATGATTTGAAGCAGGTCACTTTCCCAGTCTTGACTTCAGTTTACCCATCTGTAAAATAAGAGATCTGGGAACCTTTGGGGATAAGGATGAGGGGCCTATGGTGGGGGCAATCACTAACAGTTTTGTGTCTATTTCTTCTTTCTCTCTCTCCAACCATAGGGTGGTGAATGTGACCCCCGTGCCTGGGGACCTGCTAAGGGAGAACACTGAGGACGTTTTGCAGGGCGAGCATCTGAGTGACCAGGAAAATGCACCCCCTCTTCTACCTGGGCGGCCCCTGGAGGGGCTGGGCCCCATCCCTCATCCCACTTCCCATCCTGGGGTCCCTGAAGCTGAGGTCTGGGAGGAGACTGACGTCAACCGCAACAAGCTCAGGATTAATATCAGCAAAGTAACCACCATGGGGGATAGCCCAGGGGAAGACCTATTTCCCCATTCCTCTATTCCTCTGTCTTCCTATCTCCCACCTCTCTATTTCCCGATTACTCAGTCTCTCCATCCCCCTGTGCTCTTGTCCTCATCTCTCTGTCCTCTAACTCATAATCCTCCTATTATTATGCACCATTCCACATCTCCTCGTCCCCTTTCCCCCAGTTGCCCTTTCTCCCTACCCTCCTATTTCCCATCTCCCAGGAAAGAGGGCCTCTCAATCCTTTCATCTCAATATTCCTCCCATTTCCCTTGCACTGGAGAAGAACCATCCCATCTCCTGGAGTATCCCCACCTCCTTGAGAAGGGGGAACTCTGCAGGAGACAGTGTCTCTTCCCAACCTCCTACCCCAACCCAAAGCACTCCTTTATCCCCTCCCGTCAAGCTCTGGCCACTGTAGCCTACAGACACCCCACTCTCCCTTGCAGACACAGTGTGTGGTGGAGGAGGAGCAGAGCCGTGGAGTGGGGGTCCCCAGCTCCCCAGTACGTGCACCCCCAGACTCCCCAACCACCCCTGTTCGCTCCCTGCGCTATCGAAGGGTCAACAGCCCTGAATCTGAGAGACTATCCACAGCTGATGGGCGGGCTGAGCTACATGAGAGGAGGTGGGTCTGGAGGCTGGGGGAGGGATCTGGGTTGACTGGATTCAAAGACTCAGTCCCCTCCACATTTTCCTTCAGCTCTTTCTCATTTAGCTCTTATCTGGGTTTGGGATAGATCATACAAGGGAAGGGGTGTTGGTTTACATAGTGGCAACCATGCATAAATCCTGAAGGATGCTGAGGGAGACAAAAAGGGATCAGAGACAGGGGATAGGGTAGTCCAGGGGTTAAACTGGGACTGTAGAATGGGGTGGGTTAAATATGAATGAATAAACGAGTTAACAAACGAATGAATAAATGAATGAAATGAAAAAGCATTTACATTATGCTAAACGTTGGAGATACATATACTAGTAAGCATGGTAAGAAGTGGGACTAGGCATTAAGAAGGAATTTGGATCCAAAGAAATTTCTGTTCCTTTTAAAAGACTTCTTAAAGGAAGAACAGCCAAGGAAAATCTTTGGGCTAGTGGACAAAGGGAAGAAGGAGGTCTTATTGTGTGGAGAAAATATATTAGGCTCCCTTAGGATCCAGAGCAGAGGAGGAGAAGTATTTGTGAAGCCCCAGAGTCGAGGAGGCCTGATGCCAAAGTAGCCTAGAGACAAAGATGGTGGAGATCCTGGAGAATGTTGGTGGAATAAAGAGGGTCTTAGATTGGATGAAGCACCAGGTTAGGGGTAAGGGCTTGGAGGGAAATCTAATGGTGTGTTTTCTTCTATGTTTTCTTCAGCATGACCTGTCCAAAAAAGGTGCATTTGTGATCCTCCAGAGGGCAAGGATAGGGAGATGTGGGTGGCAACTGATCCAAGCCTCTCTTGGGCACCATGGCTATAGGGTAGTTGGGGCTACTATGATCTGCTAACTTCTACTGTAATCCCATCCCCTAATGTGAACCCCAAAACAGTATCTTGCCTCCTTTTCAGAGGATGTAAAGAGACAATATGTCAACCCCTATAATTGAGAAACTCCTGTGTGCAGAGTCTGTATTGTGGTAGAAACAAGAAAAAAGAAGGAAATTTAGTCCCATCAGGTGAAGAGTTTACAATCTTTTGTAGAATCTCAGAGATAGGAAAGGGACTTAAAGAACATCTAGTCTAGCCCCCTCATTTCAAAGATGAGGGAACTGAGGCACAGAGAGGAGTGATTCAGTTGATCATTCACACAGTGAACACATTTCACTAAACCACCTTTGTCTCTCTCTGTTTCTCTTTTTCTCTCTCATATTCACATAAAAAATTAATTCCCTTCCAGACATAGGGGATGAGGAGAATAGATTTTGAGGAGGTACTGACTGGAGTTCAATAAGGCTGAGTGGAGACAGTGTGCTGTTAGGGGAAAGCGCTTGATTGGTCTTCAGGAGACCTGAGTTCCTGTCTTGGCTGTGCTGCTAATTAGCTTGGCATTCATCATTCCCTCCTCTATGATCCTCAGTTTCTTCATATGGAAAATGAGAGAATTAGACTAGGAGACCTCTCTTATCCCTTTTAATCAGGGAGGGCTTTTTGGAGTAGGTGAGTTTTAAGCTGAGTTTGAAAAAACCAAGGGTTGGAGGAGAAATCAATTCGACCTTTGGACAGAGGCCAGTAGTAAGGCTGGAAGGGACAGGGAGAGAAGGTGCAGATTAATTTGGTTTTGAATGGAGGCTCCGATAGATGATATGGTTGAGGTTTGGGGGAGCTTTGGAGAGGAGACTTGAAGGCTAGGCAGAACAATCTTGATTGCCTTTTGAAGGGCATGTGGGAACAAGGCCATGTTCAGACCCAGTCCTAAAATGTAGACACCCCATGGAGTTTTCATCTTTAGCATCCTTTTCCTTCTAACTCCCACCCCCTCCTATTCTGTAACTCATTTCCACCAGGGTGGAGTGCCCCCATTTCTCTCCTTCCCCCTATCAAAGTCTGCTTTCAGGTAATGAATGTGAATGAATGAAAAAGCATTTATTAAGTGCTTATGATGTGCTAAGGTAAGGGTTTAATATCATTTATATATTCATGTCTATTTACATTTTCATGTAAATTCAAGTTACTGACAATATTTGAAGCCTTATAAACCAATAAAATGGATAGCTATTCATTGAGCCCCACTATTGGGAGGCAGTATGGTATAATGGGAAACGTACTGGATTTTAGTTCATGTCCTACCGCCTCTCCACTGATCCTCTCATTCACTATCTGTGTGGCTTAATCTGTTGGGGCTTCCATTTTTTCCTCTATAAGATGAAGTTGGCCCAAATGATTTTTAAGGTTCCACTGAGTCTGGAATACCTAGGTGTATAAGACTCCAGTTATTTGTGATTCAGTTGCAGAAATGCATCATAAACAGAGGAAAGGTTTAACAGCAAAAAAGTTTAAAGAGCAATTCAACCAAAGAGTGTAGCTTTTGCAGAGTATCAGCATTTGTTAATACCAAAAGAACCGTGCAACAATAGCTGTTGGGCTCTAAAGCAGAGATCAGTCACATTATTCTGTGAGGTTTAGGAAAGTGTTTGGATCAGTAGAGGTGGGGTGGATATTCCAGGCTGTCCAAAAGCCTAGAGCCAAGGCCTAGAGGTGAAAGAGAATATAAGACATCAGAATTTCAGGATTGAGAACTGAAAGGGGCCTTAGAGATCATCTAGTCCAATCCTCTTCATTTTACAAAAGAGGAAACTGAGGCCCAGACTTCCCCAAAGTCACAAAGGTAGTAAACAGCAGAACAAGGATTTGAACCCATATTTTCTGACACCAAATCCAGCCCTCCTTCCAAGATATGTTATTCTACCATGAGCAGGTTAGTCTGGTCTGAGCAAAAGAATTGTATAGGGTAGTAATGAGAGATATACCTGGAAAGGTAGATTGGGGTCAGATTATGGTGAAGTCTCAAAGGCTTGGCTAAGGAGTCTGAGCTTTATCCTGTAGGTAGGAGGGAGCCAGTAAAATCTTTTGAGTTTGGGGAGGAGGGGAAAGGAAGAAAATTAATTCCACCTAGGATGGATTAGAGATGGAAACTAGAGATTGGTGGGCTGGGGTAGGGGAGTAGGTTGGAGGTTTCTTCTAGTTGGTTGTATTCAAGCAAAGATTGGATGACCATTTATTTGGTGTATTGTAGTAGGGTTTCTTTTCCATGTATGAGTTGGACTCTTTCAAGTTCTGGAATTCTGATTCCAGATCAGACCCAAATTTGTGATTCTGAGTAGAGAGGCAAGGAGATTAGTTAGGAGGAGTTTCAGGCATGAAGACCTGGAATAGAGTGGCAGCATTTTTCATGTCTAGGGTGTATTTCTCTGACTCCTGAAATCACACCAGGTGGGTACAAGCCTTGGCTAACTAGGAGCCTGACACTATTGGCAAGCTAAGCTGGGCTGGGATGGTAGGGGTGGGTCTAGAGCTGGGCAGAGCAGGGCAGGGCCAGGCTGAGCCCCCAGGGTTGTGTGGCTTTGCAGGTCTCGGATGGACCTTCCGGGTTCCCCTTCCCGCCAGGCGTGCTCGTCCCAGCCTGCCCAGATGCTGTCGGTGGACACGGGCCAGGCGGACCGGCAAGCCAGCGGGCGCATGGACGTGTCCGCCTCGGTGGAGCAGGAGGCCCTGAGCAACGCCTTCCGCTCTGTGCCACTGGCCGAGGAGGAGGACTTTGACAGCAAAGAGTGGGTCATCATCGACAAGGAAACGGAGCTCAAGGACTTCCATCCAGGCGCCGAGCCCAGCACGTCGGGCACGACGGACGAAGAACCGGAGGAGCTGCGGCCCCTGCCCGACGAGGGAGACGAACGCAGGCGGCCAGGGGCCGGGGCCGGGGCCGAGGCCGTCTCAGTGCGGCCCCGAGGGCGCAGCATGCAGACTGTGGCCGAGGAAGACCTCTGGCAGCAGCATCAGTTGCAGGGCCCGTCAGATCCCGCCCTGCCTCCCACCCCGGGCAGCCCTTCACACTCCTCCCTGCACTCTGGACCCCGGCCGCGGAGGAGGGAGTCGGACCCCATTGGCCCACAGAGACAGGTAAGATCACCGCTCCCCATCCCTGCCCCCGGCACCTCCTCAGCTTTCCTTGAGGTCCTAGGGGTCTCTACTACTGGGAACCGATTGAGAGGCAAGAGTCTAGGAGGCTGGCGGCAGCAGTTAGACTCAGCCTATTGACTTGCCTCCCGACTTTGGTGCCTGATACTCAGGGAAGCAGCACAGCAATGGTGAAAAGAGCTTTTGGGGCCGGGGAGTCAGCACATCTGGGTTCTAATCCCAGCTCTGCCGCTAACTGGCTGTGTGACTTTGAGCCAAGCACTACCCCTCTCTCATGTGTAAAATTGAGATCATCTTGCTTGCCCTGCCTTTTCTTGGGTTGTTTGACACCAAATTGGGAGTAGTGAATGTGGAAGTGCTTTGAAAGGATGAAAGGTGAGATACACATTCAGCAAATATATGAGTTATTGATGGGTGTCCAGTGTTATGGGGATACAAAGAAATGTTAAGACATAGTATAGTGTCTGCCCTCAAGGAGCTTAAAGTCTAGATTGGAAAGAGAGAACAGACTCTGATCACATATTGTTTTCTGCTGTTATTTAACTTTTTCAAAGGGATAAAATGCCCAGTGAGTGATGCAGGCAGTAAGTGCTTTAAGGGTTCAGAATGAGGGGTATGTAAATCACTATAGGGTAGGGCCACCAGTAGGAACGAAAACCTGGACTTTGAAGGATGGGTGGATCTGTAGAGGAGAAGAGAGAGAGAACTAGTATGGAAACAGGAATATACAAAGGTTTTTCTTTGGAGAGAAAGGAGCGAACAGATAGTATGGCTTGGAGTAGAAGCTAGCAAAGGGAGATTGGTAGGTAGGGGACAGATTATGGAGTGCCTTTAATGCCAGGCCAAAGACCTTGGAATTTCTCCTGTGGGTAGAAGGGGGTGGTATTTATTATTATGCTCTGAGGAAGCACAGGTGTCAGGGTGACCAGGCATGCAGCCAGCAAGCTGAGCTCCTTTCTTCTCTGATACCCACATGATCAGCTGCTCTCCCCAGGATCTTCCTACCCACTGTGACCTGTGGGGTGCCAGTGTGTCAAGCTGTGTGGCCAGCTCCTCTTCTGTGCCTCTCAGGCAAGGAAGGTTCTAGTATAAGGGGTTGGGCAAAAGAGAGACATCTGTTCAGGAGATGATAGGCTCCTTAGGAGGTGCCAGGGGAATGTCAGGAGCTGCGAGGCAGGAAGCCAGGCTGTATGCGTCAGTGCTTTACTCCCAGACTCTGGGGGACAAAGGGTCCTGTGAGGTTACTGTCCTGGTCTATGGTTCACTGACTTGATCTCATCTTGCCCCACCCTTAGGCAGTAGAGGGTTCCACCTAGAGGGCAGGTCTCCCAGAAGAGTTAAAGCATGTTACAGAGATAGGGAAGGAAGAAAGGAAGGCAAGAAGGAAGGAGGAAAGGAAGAAAGAGAGGAGAGTAAGAGGAAAAGAGGGAGGGAAGAAGGGAAAGAAGGAACAAAGGAAGGAAGGGAGGGAGGAAGGAAGGAAGGGAGGGAGGAAAGGAGAAAGGAAGGAGGAAAAGGAAGGAGAGAAGGAAGAAAGAAAGAAGAAGAGGAGGGAAGGAGGAAAGAAGGGAGGGAAAGAGGGAAAGAAGAAATAAAGGAAGGAGGGGAGGGAAAGAAGGAAGGGAAGAAAGGAATAAAGGAAGGAGGGAGGAAAGAAGAAAGGAAGGAGGAAATGGAAGGAAAGAAAGGAAGGAGAGTAGGAGGGAAAGAGGGAGGGAAGGAGGAAAAGAAATGAAGGAAAGAAGAAAGGGAAGAAAGGAGGAAAGAAAGAAGGAAGGGGGATGGAGGGAGGGAGGAAAGAAGGAAGAAAGGAAGGGCAGGAAAAAAGGTAGGAGGGAAGGAAAGAGAGTAGGAAGAAAGAAAGAAGGATAGGAAAGAAGGATAGGAAAGAAGGAAGGAGGGAAGAAGCATTTATTAAATGCCTACTATGTACCAGGCACTATACTAAGTGCTTTACAAATATTATCTTATTTGATGAGGGTGGGATAGCATTCCTTATAGATTTAGCCCCTGCAAATGACTGCCCTGACTCTTCCTTGAGACCCTTCCTGAGCTTTCCTCCTCCCCATCTGTTGTGCTTCCTCCCCAACTGAAATACTCTTCTCTTTTCTTTGTATGTGATTTGTCTACACAAGAGGCCCTGTCCCTCTGGGAGCATGGCAAAGCAAAATAACAAAGCTGGGAATTTGGGTCCCATTCCTCTTCTGCCTCCTTTTCTGCCCCCATTCTTGTCTCTTTCCTTGGTGCCCTTTCCTTCCTCTCCATATTCCTACTACCCAGCCTCTGGGACCAGGCTCTTTGTGCCTCCCAAGGTGGTACATTCAGTGTTAATTGCTAATGGGAGCTAGTGAAAGAGACCAACCTCCCTGTCTCCAGACTGACTGGTCCTGATGTGTTCATTCTACCTTTGGTCTTTTGAAGATAAAGACCCCATCTCTGCTTTCTAGATCAGAGAGAGGCAGTGTGGTTTATTGAAAGATACCAGGTCTTTGGGAATCAGTGCCATCCATACACATCCAGAGTGACTTAGCCTGTCTGTAAAATGAGGACATTAGACTAGATGATCTCTAAGGGTCTCTGTGGCACTCTTAACATTCCATGAATCCTATTTTATTTTAACTCTTATGATGAAAATTTGAGGCTGTTTAGAAGTGGGTGATATCTGAAGTTGACGGATTGACCCGTGCATGCACACCGACACACATCCACATATTAGTTCATGCAGGCCTGAGACAAGTAGATCTGGGGTACAGATGAAGTCTTGTGATGTCTCTCAAGTCAAACTGTATTAGATATTGTCCTGGGCCAGAGGAGCAGAGGGGCCTCAGTTTTCTCACAGTCATCTCTGCCTTAGACTAGTACCTTAAATTCAAGAGACACAGACTTGGGTGGGGTGGCTCTGGGGAGGGAGGATACTCCAAGTCTGAGAATGACAACCTCACAACAATTGACATTAATAGTGATGGATTTGGGCAAGGGATTGAACACACTCATTATTAACTCTTCCTCAGATCAGTAAGTGCTTTTGAGGGGAGGAAGGTGGGAGTTACATGAAGGCTTAGACAGGGGATATTGAGAGAAAGGGCATTCACTTTCTCTCTGTCAGTCTATATAGTTAGAGAAGGGAGAATCTGTGTGAATGAAAGGGGAGGACTTACAGTGCTGAGAAGGGTGGTCCAGGTATCTAAAAGTAGGGTGGATTAACTAGAAAAAAGAGAGGATTGGGCTATGAAGGCAACAGATAGAACCAGGGCTGGCTTATAAAAATGAAGGTGGGATGGGAGTGGTAAATGAGGAAGAAGTCGGGATCTTCAAGAGGGAGGCTAGAACTATTTCCTAGACACATCTGAAGGCCTGTTTTGAGAAAGTGGCAGAGCCATTGGAGTTTCTGGGAGTACACCTCCCTCCCCCCGCCCGGCATCTCCCCTTCCCAGCTCCCCCCCCCCCTGTGTTCCAGCTGCTGTCCTAACTGCTTGACCACCCTTGGGGTTTTATTTCTATTTTCGAGAGCCAACTGTTTTCTTGTAGTTCCTCTGACTCATGGTACTGGGCCCTCCCCTCCCCCACCCTCATGCTGAGCTTGGAGCCTCAGGCCATGGCCATCTGTCTGTCTCTTTCCAGAAGTGGGGAGAAGGGGAGATAGAGTGGTGTGGTTTTGTGCTTATGTCTGTGTATGTAAAACTCTGGGAGCAAAGGGATATAAAAACGTGTTGTTTTTCTGTGTGTGGTTGTGTTTATGTGCACAAGTGGATTGGTGAGTGATACTCCTATGTCATGTAACAGAATGTGACAGTGTCCATGATTATGTCTGTGCATACATGTGCTATTTTGTGTAGGAGTGACTCAGTTTTCCCTTCTATAACATGAAGGTTTTAGATTAGATCAAGAGTTCTTAATCTGGGGTACATGGATAGATTTCAGGAATTCCATGAACTTGGACAGGAAAAATTATATCTTTATTCTCACTAACATCTAACTGAAATTTAGTGTTTCCTTTAATTACAAATATAGGCAACAAAGCACAGTCATATTAAGCTTCATCAGACTGCCAAAGTCATCCATTATACAAAAAAGGTTAAGCACCCTTGGACTAGAAGATCTTCTAAGGCCCCTTCCAGCCCAGGCATTTGGGGTTTCTTCGTGTGTACCTCAATGTTTGGATTATGTGACAATGGTCTACATGAACTAATATGCCGAAATGTGTCCTTGTACGTGCACGGATCAATCCATCAACAAGCACTTACTAAGCACCTAGTCTATGCCTAGTACTCTGCTAGGGATGAGGGTTCAAAGACAAAATGAAACGGTCCTGCCCTCAACTTACATTCTATCAGAGAAATAGATTCAGATATAATATATGAACATGTACAGATTTCTTGTGTAGACAAATCACATACAAAGAAAAGAGAAGAGTATTTCAGTTGGGGAGGAAGCACAACAGATGGGGAGGAGGAAAGCTCAGGAAGGGTCTCAAGGAAGAGGTCATGTTTGAGCTTAGCTTTGAAGGAGGGAATATGTCTGTATCTGTATGTGTCATAGGTACAATAGGCATATGAATATGTATATTTGTGTGTGTCCGTGTCCACTGCACATGGATACATCAGAAAATGGTCTGTGTGTGTGGAATCTGTGTGTGGGCCAGTATACAGGGCAGATGTGGCAGTACCAGTGTAAACTTATACATATCAACTGGTGTTGTCAGGGTATGCCCTTAAATCATTCTGTCTGGGTCCGTGGGTGTGTTGTGCAATTATGTATAACCTTATCTGCATGTAGGGTCATGGACTACTTGACTAACAGAACTGACAGAGCCCTTTGAGGTGAGTGTGTGAAGGATAGTACAAGGTCAACCTGTGGGGCGGCCTCTGTAGGTAAGCAGGGTCAGTGGAGATGTTTTCTTACCACCTTTTTTCTCTGGACTGGTAGTGGATACTTGTGGACTCTGGGTACTCCATGCTGTGGGGTCTCTCTCTCTGATGTTCCTAAATGTACCTCCTCTTTGGGATCACTCACCTGACTTTTCCTTCCTCCCCCTCCTCCCCACCTCAAAAATTTTTCTTTCCTTTCTGTGAAGGGTACTGGGTCCTGAGCTGGGCTTTTTTTTTTTAATTTTGGGAGTTCTTGATGTGACAACATAGTGTCTGATGCCCTAGGGGGACTTTTGAGTGGCTGGTTGTAGTACCCTTTTGCATGGGCAAACCACCTCATCCATCTCGGCCTCATTTTCCTCATCTGTAAAATGAAAGGGCTGAACTCAGTAATCTCCAAGGTCCATTTTTCAGATCTGTACTCCTCTAAGCCTTTGATTTCATCACCCCAGATGAGACCTAGAAGGTATGAGGTGGGGAGAGGGAGCTGTTCCAAGACCTTGATACAGAAATACCGGTACCTGTCCACTCACAGTCCTGTCCCAGTCTCACTTGCTTCCATCCCGGTGCTGTCCTCTCAACCCTTTTCTCCATCAGTTACCATGTCTCTCAGTATTTTAGTCTACATAATTTGCTGACAACTGTGTTGGAGGACCTGCTCTAGACCCTGAGAACAGGTCCAGAGAAAACAGTTCCTGCTCTCAGGGCTCCAGGTGTGAAGGAAACACATGGTTGAGTCTTTGGGGAACTTAGTCTTGTAGGAAAGACCATCTTTGGGGAACTCCCAGTCTAAAGGGGTAAACACAGCCCCTGTCAATTCAATTCAATTCAATTCAGTAAACGTTTATTAAACACCACACTGTCTTAAGGCTCTCCCAAGTCTAATGGTGAACAGCACCCATACACTCAGGCTGCAGACATAAGATGCACTGCCTAGCAGAGGAAAACTTGACTAGAAACTCTTCTGATCATTCCCAATAATGTCAGAAGAATGGGAACTGCTGAGAAACAAAGCCAGTCTTGCCTGTCACTAAACCCTGTTTTTGGTTTGGAAGTTTGGGAGTGACCTCCTGTTATGTAAATTTCCTTATTAAAATGATCATTAAAAAGGGTAATAAATACAGTCAATTCTTGGTTATCTGAACAAATGGGGGAGCAGTAACATGGATATTCCCCAACAGTATATAATAAAGAAATGTTATTTTGACTTTGGAAAGTAATATGTGATTGGGGGTTGAAGTTGTCACAAGATTTTCCTTCTTAAATCTCTTTGCCTCAGGCTGTTATTACTGTATGTCTTTGTTTCCTGGAACCACTTAGACTGGGTTGGGGTAGAAGAGTGAATCATTCTGCAATTTTACTTCCTATGTCCCTCAAGGTCATCCAAAATATAGCTTATAACATTGAGGAATTCTGGTTGTTCCTGAGAAAAAGGGGTCCTCTGGCTCCCAGGGTTCAGGAGAGTGTCTATAGTCATTGGGGTAGCCCTGGATGATTATACCGCCCTTGGACGAATCTTTTGGCACCAGGAGTCTGAAACCCACAGAAGTGTTTGAGGGCCATCAAAATAACTACTGCCTTTTATTCAGGGGCTCTTGTGGTAGGTCATTCATTCATTCAACAGTCATTTTCAGCCTATTACGTGTGCGATGTTGAGCAAGTTACTTAACCTTTTTCGTCTTTAGTCTTTTCATCTATAAAGGGGCGGAGTCTATTTAGATATCCTCTAAGGCCCCTTCCAGCTCCAGATCTAGGATTCTATGAATAGATAGTATCCAAGGTCCCTTTAGATCTATGAGAATTCTATCTTTCTAGTTATATTTCACATTTTTGTTATTGTTATTTAATTGTTTTTTAGCTATGTCCAACTCTTCATGACCCCTTTTGGGGTTTTCCTGGTAAAGATATTGGAGTGGTTTGTCATTTCCTTCTCTGGCTCATTTTATAAATGAGGAAACTGAGGCAAATAGGGTTAAGTGACTTGCCCAGGGTCACACAGCTAATAAGGATCTGAGGTCAGATTTGAACTCATGAAGCTGAGTTTTTCTGTCTTCAGGCCTGGCACCCTATCCGCTGCACCACCAAGCTGCTCATATTACTCCCTCTATGTGCTGGCTAGACTAAACTACTAGATGTTCTCTGATATCATTCATTCGTGCAAATACTTGGGTGTGCCACTCTACCCACCCCATGCCCTCCATGCCTAGAATTCATTCCCTTCTTAGTCTTTGTCTGTTAAAATCCCTATCTACCTTCAAGGCCCAGCTTAGTTACCACCCCATCCATGAAGTCTTCCCTGATTCTCTCTAGCTAAAAATGATGTCTCCCTCAAATTTCCTTAGAGCACTTTTTATAGAGCTCTCCTTTGCCCAGATTTGTACCATGAGTATGAAGACATATTTAGGCTCTTAATAACCTTCAACTGTCCCTGTTGAGAGCATGGCATGAGGAGATCTACAATGTACTGATCTGATGGAGAGGCTTCCTAATCTATCCTCCCCATTAGACTGTAAGCCCTTTCATCCTTTGTGGCATGTCAAGGACCTGCATTTGAATCTTGTGTGAGATCCTATCTGTATGAATTTGGGCAAAGTACTTCATGTCTTAAATGAGGGGGTTGGACTAGATGGTCCTTTCTGGATCTAAATCTAAGATCCTATGATCCTACTGATGTGTTGTATTATGATTTTTTTGTAGTGCTTAATAAATGTTGAATTAAGTGTCTACTGTATGCATTCGGGAGATAAAAAGATGAGTAAGGCATGGAGCCTGTCCTCAAAGAGCTTATGGTCTAGATTTTTTTTTGGAAGATGTCAATTCAAATAGAGCTAACACTAAGTTATGCACCTGTGAATCGTTAGCAGGGAAGTCTTCATCCCTGGCCAGCTCCCAATCAACTCAGTCAGTCCTTGTGGATGCAGAGACTGCAGATCCATTAGTATACTATATCCAGCCTGAGTCAAACAAAAAGATGAAAGAAAATCTTCTGTTGGGAAACAAAACAAAATTCAATAATAGATATTTTTTTCTGTTCTGCTGTTGAACAGACTGCTCCTATTATGCAGACTGCCCTTCCCCTCTCCCATCAACATGGGAAATGGAGAGTTGATTATAGTAAGAACTTAGTCTCAAGAATGATGTCCTCCCCGCCCAGCACGTGCCTCTGGGCATTTTCTATAGAAGCCTTTACTTCATTCCACATACTTTCACATTGGCTACTTCCCAGCCCTACTTCTCTTTAGGCCTTTTGGTTCCCTGTTGCTGTCCTCATCCTATATTCCCCACAGGGACAGTTGAAGGTGGCCTAGCACTGGGAAACAGGACACCTTGATCTTCATTCTTATTGCAGCTGTGTGGCTGGAGTAAGGAAGCTTCTCTTTGAGCTTGGAAAAGGGGCACAAAACTTCATATTTCATTGCTAGGAGGGAGGCAGGGTGTCCATAAAGATGGAGGTGAAACCTGAGGTAGAACTTTCCAACTGGAATGGTGGTATGGGCCCTCAAGCCTGAATTGACTAACTGAGGAAGGGTTAGTACTATCTAGGGGCTCTCCCTCCTTCTCCCCATTAAAGTGTATTTTCCTCCAATTTCTTCAGCTGAACTCCAAAGAGAAGGAAGGAAGGAAACTTTCAATCCCTGTCTACCAAACCCTTTGCCTCCCCTTGTCACCCTTTCCCTGCAGTTCTCAACCCAAAGAGAGTAGGCTGAGGCAAGAGAAGTATGCTCCCAGTATATTTTCCAGTATTGTGTTGGAAGTTGTTCCTGAACTGGAAACAAGATTGTATTCTATCCTGCCCCCCCCCCCCAGCACTTACAGATCCCTTTTCTGGCATTTTGTTCCTCCTATTCACAGGGTGGGGAGCAGCTTAAACTTTTCTCAGCAGATCCATTAGAGGAAACATTCAGAAGAAATCCTAGATCAAATTCTAGAGGCCTTGCTCTTGCCTGGTGCTTTCCTATGGCCTTGGACACACTAACCATACCTTCCATTAGAGCCTGGAAACAAGGCTCCATTCTGAGGGTCTCAAGGGAGGGGGGACAGAGGTGATAAGTGATGGAGGCAGGAAGTGGGAGGGGGAAGAATGTTCTTAGTGAGAGAGGCGGAGGGGGTTGGAGCCAAGTGTTGTACCTCTGAGTGAAGTGCCCCATGGCTCAAAAGAAGGCATCCTGGGCCAGGCTTCTGACTTTAGGAAGAGGCCATATGAACAACAGGAGTATGCATGGGTAGGAACTTTCAGAGGAGACTGAAAGAGAGTGAGGAGTGAGGAGCCAGGCCAGAAGTCATCAGTCAGGCCCTAGGGCATGGTTCAAGTCTCATCTACTGTTAGCTATGATCACAGTCACAATAGGTAGGGAAGGGTCTGTTTATATAGAGCAGGACAACCTCTCTTCAGTTGGTGGGAGCATGCATCTATCTCTGGTGCCTGGTCATGGGGTGGAATTCCCAATTCTCCGAGGTGTATGGATTGAGGAGTGATGATATCATGTGTGATGTCAGTAATCAATAATCAATCAACCAACCAACATTTATTAAATGCCTACTATGTACAGGCACTGTACTAAGCTCAGTAGAGGAGAAATAGCTAGGGGAGGGGCAAAGTGCTGAAACCTTTGGGGAATCAAGAGACATATGTCAGGATTCAGGCAGGGCTGTGATAAGTGTGGATAGGGGATAGAATGGCCCTTCCCAGGGGAGGTGGGGGAAGGGATGGAACAAAGCCTGAAATCAGGGAGGGCTTTGATGCTGTGTTGAGGATATCCCCAGAGCCATGTGATGAAAGCAGTTTAAACCATCCCCAAGGTGTCATAGTATTGTGGAGAGAGCCAGACTTGAGTCAGGAAGATCCAGACTCAAAACTTCCCTCAGACACTTACTGTGTGACCCTAGGCAAGTTAACCCCTTTGCACTGAAGACTTCTAAGACCTGGTTCCAGCTCTAAATCAGCACTATGACTAAATGATGGGAATTGAGGACTAAGTGTCAGCTGTTCAAAGTGGCTAAAACTGGCCATTCATACACACCAGGTAGTCTCAGGCACCCTTCTAAGGACAATGGAGTTGGGGGTGGGAGGTAGCTCCTGCCTGACTTTTCCCGGGATGAGGGGAGATAACTAAAGCTGTCCAAGCCACAGGACACTTCGTAGTGGCTTGGCTCCCTGGACAGCAGGGAACAGTATGGGAGCAGCTGATTTGGTGGGAAAATGCCCCACTTTCACATTCTCCCCCCCCCTCCACTTTTCTGGCAGCACATCTATCCACTTCCCTGTTCTCTCTAGGGTAAGTGAATCAGGTAGAATTCAGCACCATGGACTGTACTTATTGAGTTCAAAACCCTTACTGGCATTCTTTTCTGGGTGGACCAGAATTCGAAACAAGGGTATGCTTGGTCCCTGAATTTAGGGAATGTGTAGTCTATGAAGGAAGACAAACCCCGCACATGGAACAGTTTAAGAATGACTGTAACAGAGTCGACTTTGGAGTATAAAAGACCATGGTTTAAGTCTTGCCCCTGACAGGCTATGTGACCTTAAGCAAGTTATTTAATTTCTTGGAGCCTTAGGCACGAAGACTGTAACTTGGAAAGCAGGTGCTGATTGGAACTGATAGAGAGAACTACAACATGGAGGGCTTCTTACACGGATGAAATGAGAGGAAGGGGAAGGGGAGGGGAAAAGACAGACAGACAAAGATGGAGACAGAGAGAGAAAGGGGAGAGAGAGAGAAAGGGGAGAGAGAGAGACAGACAGAGAAGGAGGAGGAGGAGAGGAAAGGAGAGGATAATGAAGAGGTGAAGAAAGTACTAATCTTGAAAGTTAATAGACCTTAGTTTAAACTTGGGTTCCACCAACTTACTAGCGTGACGCTGGCCAAGTCACAGACCTTTCAAGCCTTGGCCCAAGTTTCCACCTATACAATGCAGGTAATTATATTTGTACTCCTTATTTCCCAGGATTGTTGTAAGGTAAACTGACAATGTAAAAGCGCTATGGAAATGTGAGTTATTCTTATTACTGCAAACCAACACATGGAGAAATACAAAGGTGCATAAAATATTGAATAAATAAGTCCTTAAGAGGTTCCGTGCAAAGGGACCATGAAAGCCAGGTGAGGTTAACCGGGGAAGGCTTCGTGGAGGAGGTGAGTCTGGGAACTGAGGAGGTGGTTAGCTGTGTGATTCGTGCTGTAGGCGGAGTCAGGAGAGGATGAAGGGGCTGGTCATACACATCTGAAGGAGGTGATGGAGTGTAGACTGGGAGGGAGGAGTCGGGGAGGGAGCTCCGAGCACAAGCAGAGGTCCGGAGGCAGGCTTTAGTTAGCGAGTCCTGGTCCAGCTGTCCCCATCCCGTGTTCCCTGGGACGCCGGCGTCTAGGGGGCTGTGAGCGGCGTGTTGGCCCCCCGAGACGGAGCTGTCGAGTCTGTGCCTGACACCTCTTTTCCCTCCACTCTTCTTGGTCTCTTTCAGTTGGAGGAGGACAGACTCTCTGGGCACTCCCTCCCGAGGTACAGCCCCCTACGACGACTGGCGTCCTCCGTGTTCTCCTCCTCCACGCTGGAGACGGAACATTACCCTCACCCCGGCGGCCCCGGCTCTGGCTCCCTCATTCAGCGCAGCCGCTCGGCCGAGAGCAGCCCGGTCCGGGCGCCCCACCGGCGCCACGCGCCCCTCGCGCCAGGCAACCACAGACTCATGCCCTCGGTGCTCCGAATCTCCAGGTCCCAGCTACAGCAGGTGTGGGCCCGATTCACCCACAAGACCTAGGCTGGGCCCCCCTCCCCACCAGAGGGGGCAGGGCGGGGAGGGGGGCGTGCAGAGGGAGGGGGGTGGACAGAGAAGGTGGCTCCTTCCCAGAATGCAATAATCACTCACACGCGCACACACACACACACACACACACACACACACATTCACACATACTTTTCCTTCCCCATTCCATCATGCAATACATGCCACCCCCCAATAACATTGGCTCAAGGTACTGTAACATTCCCCCTCCCTGACCAAAAAACCATCCACCATTCAGCCCAAACACGAAATGAAGGTCTCTTTCCACCATCCCATTTCTGCTCCCCATTTTTCCCTTTGTCCAGTACCGACAGGAGGTGGGGGTGGGGAGGGGGAATCAGTGGTGGCAGTGATTGGTGTAGTAAGCCAGGTCGAATTAGGATGGAAGGCCCTGCTCCCAAATCCCTTGGATGCAAATGACTGACTGTCCAGAGTTCAGTGGAAACGAAGGTGTCAGGGAGATGGGACGTCCCAGACCTCAGGGTCAGTCTAGGGTGAGGTTTTTCTCTGTGCCGTTTGATCTGTGATCTCCAACGTCCGTTGCTGCTTTGTGAATTATCCTCCCTCCACTTGGCTAGGTGGAAGGCAAGACAGGGACGTGACCTAACCATGTGTCGCTGCTACCCTGTATCTGACCAGTCAAAATTTCTCCCTCAGAACAGGCAACTGAGTCACAGCCAGTGTCTAGGAGGCAGTGTGGGGGTGAGGATATGTGCCACTGTCCCAGTTTGGAAAAGTTGGGAGTGAGGACTTCCCTATTGCTCCCCATGGTATTTCAAGGCTCAGGGAGGTTCCAATGGAACAGTCCCTAGGACTTAGCTCCTCCTCTTGTGTCTTCATCCTAGGGGACAGTATCTTCCAGTCACCTCCCAACCCTCAGCCTCTCCTTTCAGGTACTCCTTGGAAATACTGGGGTTCCTTGGGATCCCAGCAAAGGTGCCTCCCCACTTCATACCTGCCAGTGACATCCAGCACCTCCACCCTCAGGAAAAAAGAAAGGGCAGTACATCTGAGTGTAAGAGAGGACAGGAGTTTGAGGCTGGGGCTCACTTGAGAGGTTTTTCCAATGGCAAACATGTTTATTTCAGAGAAGCTGATGCTAGTTGTGTGTGTGTGTGTGTGTGTGTGTGTGTGTGTGTGTGTGTACTGATGCTTGCCCTAGCATGTTGGGGAGGGGGAGATATCCCTTTATTACTGAGTAATTACCTCCATACTATCATTTCCTCAACCCTATCCCCTCCCCCTCCCTTATTGGCTCATTTCTCGACTCCTCACCTTACCATTGGTTTCTGTCTGGGAATGGTGGTCCCAAGGGGAATCTGTAAATGAAAAAAAAATGAGGGGGCTGGAAGAGATGATCACTGAAGTCTTTCGAAGCTTTGATATTCTATTTTCTAGGACTCCAAGGAACCGAGAACCTTTCCCTGGTACAGAGCCTGTTATAGGGTCATTGGTCCCTTGGTGGTGGGGAGTCTTTAGGGACCAGGCCACTCTCCATTTGTATTTTCTGGTGACTGATCCTGATTTCCCCTAATTTCCCTTGGACTCAGTTACCTCATCTGCAAAATTGGGAGGTTAGGTTCAATGACCCCTAAAGTCTTTTCCAGCTCTAAAGTAATAATCCTGTAATGGTTCCATTTCAGTGACTTGACTTTCATTCTCTTCCAGTTCAGTGGACAAGCCTGGGGTTGTGTGAAGTAGGGATTTTTCTCTTACCCTTCCATCCTCTTCAGAAGTCCCTTTCCAAACCCAGGAGAGAGCCAGGGGTCTCAGATTTGGTTTCTTTGGATTTCTTTGTCTAGAATCTTAGAATCACAGTGTGCTGGTGCTGGAAAGGATTTTAGACATCATGTATCCATTTCTCTGCATTCTCTCCACTTCCCACTAAATCTTATTCCAGCAAAGGAGCTTCTAAAAAAAAAAAAAAGCATTCTCCACTGGCAGCCCCATTCCCTCGAGCAGTCTTAGGTCTTGGGTTCTCTGCCTCCTACCAGATTTGTAACTCCACTCCCAGGCCCTGACTCTGTTGCCCTCAAAACTTCCAGATGCTTTCTGTGGAAAGTAATGGATAATTTCTTCTGTGTTCCCTTCCCAGGACATGGCAGGCAAAGAGCCTCCAGGAAAAAAAAGCACAAAACAGAGGCAGGTAGATCATCAAATCCAAAAGCCATCCCTCCCTAGGATAAAACCGGAGGATAGAGATGCTCTATAGCCCTTAACCTACTCTGTCCTTCATCTCAATGACCCACTCACTCTCTCAATTCTGGCAAACCCCTGAGCTAAATTCCCAGTAGACTCTCAAAAGACTTCCCCTCACCTACACCTATTTTAAAATTTTGCTTACCTCGAGGTAACCACCTTCTATCTCACTCTTTGCTCTCTATTCAAGAGAATATTGAATATACCTTAATTCCCATGAACCCTCCCTTTCAGTCCCCTAACCTTCAGAATTCCATTCCTGTTAGCCCCTTGTCTCTGACCACCTTGAAGGTTCCTCCCCTTGTCTGTGAGACCTATAATAAAAGTACCTGCCCTTCCCTCCATTCCCCCAGAATTCTCCCTTAAGATTGCTTTTGACTGAGGATTCCAAAGGCCTGGGCTAATTGGAATTAGGTCACTTTGATTACTGTCAGTGTGAAAGAAGTCAACATTGTTGGAGGACATTCTATTAACTAGAATTCTCCATTAACCGATCCTTTCATATAATTGTAGTTCAGTGATCGATGATGTTATCCCCACAAAAATCATGAATAGTTTCTAAATCATCAAAGATTAAATTTCATTCAGAATAGTTTTAGCATTTTACTGTATTCCCTTTGGGAAGCAGCAACCTTATTCTAACAATACCTTATGGTAAGGTAGGGAAGCCTTTTTTTTTTTTAAACAGTCAATCAAGAACTCACATAATGTAATCCAGTGCCCAGACTTTCAGAGTAGTCTACTTGGGAGGTCATTGGTCAAAACACATTGGAATTCCTGTTTAGGGATTGCTTTTGGAGCCTGGGGCCCTTCCAGGGTGACATCCCTGGATTCTTTGAAGACGGATTTACTTTTCTGTAAATAGTCAAAAATCATTCTGAGCCAATTCTGCAGAGTGGAGTAGGCAGTTAGGCTAGGGAATGGCTGGCCTGTGTGACCAAAAGTGGGGTGTGACTACCTAGTAAGGAGGCAGAAGATTGTGTGATTTTTAAGCAGTTCTCTGAAGGCAATTCCCTACATGGAATGAGCCCAGCCTTTGCTTGGATGAATTTTGGTGTGCTTGCTTGAAAAAAGCATGTTTCCATCTTTTTACAGGCATGTTCTTAAACAGAACTGTTGGATTTACCAGAGCATCTCATTTCCTGAGGTTGCTAAATAACTGGGAACTTACCTAATTTATTGGTTTATTTATTGAGTCTTTCATTTATTAACTTAATTATTTATTGATCTTTACTGGATTATTTATATGTAGGGGGCCTGGGGTTATATAGAAAAGAGAACTTTTTTTCTTCCCCTTTTCCCTTCTTGTTTCCCCAAAGGGATGGAATAGTGTGCGATGTCTTCCTTCCCAAAACTGACCAGCAGCCTCTCCCCTTTCTCCCTCCCCCAATAGGAGGTGAGGACATTCACTGTTGATTCATCTTTGAAAGAGGATAAACAGAGGAGGTTTCACCCACATTATCTGCATGCACTCATCTCCTGTTGCCCTGGGAACAGTCTTCCACTTCGGGGAGAGTTTTTACCCCCTTATCTCGGTCCCTCACTTCCCACAGTGACTGAAAGTTGCAGGACTGAGAGGCAGAGGCCAGAGGTCAGAATGCAGTTGTACCCTAGTGGGAGTCCAGTCAAAGTGAAAGAGTGGATGTTCAAAACCAGACTTTTGTATTTGGAGATAGCCTCCAGGGCAGGATAACTGATTTGGCATTTGATAAAACACTTAGATCCTACTGAATTCTGAATTTGAGTTCCTTGGCTAAGTGACCAAGGCACTAGGTTGATGTTTCTTTGACCTCTGAACAAGCTGTCTTTCTGTTAGGGGGCAGTTTGGTGTCCTGGAAAAGACACCTGGCTGGGCCACCAACTCTCCTTGTGACCTCAGCACTTTACCTCTCTAGATTTCTCTCCTCTGTAAAATGAGAGTTGAATTAGATGGCCCTTTAAGCTCCTGACAAATCTGATGACCCCATGATTCTGTCTTTTCTTAAATGGGTGGGCCTCAGGCTTCTTGGAGAGTGAAGGAGCCCAGCCTTCAGGGTTCTGCAAAGGAGTTGTCTTATCCCTGACCCACTCAAACCAGGTGGGCTTCTAAAGAGAAGCTCAAGCTTTTTGGCCACACAAAGCATGTGGTTCATAGGATCTTAGAGGTGGAAGGAAGATTTTAGATGTCATCTAATTCAACTCTCTTATCTGATATAGAGAAGAAAAATCCAGAGGAGGTTAAATGACTTGCCCAAAGTCACACGAACAGTCAGTGACAGAGGTAAGATTTGAATGTAGGTCTTCACACTCGAAATCTAGGGCTCTTTCTACCATCCAAAGCTACTATGCCATATGTCTGTCTATGTATGAAGGCATGTATGTGTGTGAGCAGGTGCATGCTTGAGGTTTATGTGAGTGTGTTCTGTGACTCCATGTGAGTTTTAACAGATACTATATGATCTTCCTGGTATTTTAGAAAGGTCTTAACAACTCTTGGTCCTGGGGCAGGAGTTAGATGGGCAGGATGGTTGCCAACCCTTATAACCCCATCTCCAACCTTCCTGGCCTTCAAACACCTTCAAGTACCAGGTCCACTCATCCAATCCAGATGAGGGGAAGATAATGAACAAAGGAAACTTAACCACTGAACTAATGAGTGAGTGGAAGTTGGAACTCCTGGACTATTCCTAGTGAATTATTAACCTTTTATACCCTGCTTAAGGGGATTTCTACATGCAACTGCTTAAGGGCTCCTGATCTCCCTCCATTCCTTACTTTGCCTGTTCTACCCCAGGCTGGGTCACTGGGGCTACCTATCCCAATGACTTCAATTTGGGCCTGGGGTGGTGACTTCACCTATTGCCTGCCAGGCAGGCCATGGGGGGATCTGGGGGTCTGAAACATCTCTCCTGCCCCTTCCTACCCCCATTCTAGCCCAGAAACAGGGCTAGTACCTGGTACCCAGTCTGGTGTGTGGATCCTTGGATGCTGGGGCAGCCATAGTGAGATCTATCAATTGTATTGACTTTGGAGATGATCAAAGGAAATGACTTGGGGGGGGAGGAGTTAATGCTGATCTGGATGAGAGGTAGGAAGCTCATCTCTCTCCAGTTTGCCAGTATCCTACCTAGCTTCCAGGGCTGTCTCCTTCTCTCGCTGTGTCCCCTGTATGGTTCTTGACTGGGATGAGCGGGAGAGGGGTATAGGGGGAGACCCTGGGGAAAAGTCCTGTTTTCTTTACACCTTTGACAGGATTCAGTCCAACCTAAAAGATAGGACCTGGGCCAGTGACCCTTTTGCTGGTGAGAGGCCCCAGTGTGCTAGAAATGCTGGCATTGTAGAGTGGTCACAGAGGTCTAAGGAGTGTCCAGTATCAACTTTCATTAAAGGGAAAGAACAAATTTCTTCTGCAAAAGCCCTGATTCCTAAGCCAGAGAACAGACCAGGGGGCTTTATTTCCCTCAAAGTAATGACTAATATTTCATCACTTTTTTTTTTTTAACTAGCCCCTCATCCCAGTGGGTCTGGCCCCCTTCACATCCCCCCAGACTTTTCTCCACAGTTCTAACAGGGAACCCACACTAATTAAGTACCAGACCCTTCCTATTTACCTTTGCACCCAAGCCATGGGGCAGGTTCAGTTAAGTGTGACAGTCTCCATTTTCTCTTCTTTTTTTTTTTTTTTTTTAATTCGTCTCCCAGCCTGTCATCCCACCTCACCAGCTTCTGCAACCCTGGAGTTGGGCAGTGGGATGGTTTAACTTGACCTTCCTGGATGGGTTTGACAGGCTCACTGTCCCCCTAATACCCAGGCCACCTTATGACAGAAGATCCAGTCTCCTTTAGGCTTTCAACCAACCTGAGCATTGGGGAGGGGAGTGCAGAAAGGAGGAGGGTTGGTACCCATCACAATACCAGGAACATAGCCACACTGTGGGGTTCAGGGTAGCCAAAGGTCAGTCCAAGGCATAGAGTCCTTTAGTCTTGCTGACTTTTGGTGGAAGAATAAAGGGCTATTATCTAGGAGGGATGATGTTTGGAGATTGTAGGGTCGGTTTGGGATTTTCAGGTGCCCTTCTGTTGGGGGGAAACTTCGAGTCCCATCCCCTTGCCTGGCACCGTCAGCTGTGTGTACGTGGGGGTTCCAAGGAGGCTCTGCTCCAATGCACGTATTCAAGACGGTCCCCCAAACTTCGCTTTTTCCATTGGGGCCTGCAGATGCTTAGGCACGACTGGACAGGAGGTAGTGAGGGTGGGGATGGGGAAGTCGGCTTTGCTCACTTCCGAAAGCCCCAACTCGAGTTTTATTTTCTGAGCGACTTGTAATTCTGCTTGGGCCACAAAGCTCCGCCCCCCCCCCCAATTTCCTGACATCTCAACCCCCTGCCCCGACGTCAAGCTAGAGATTTTCTCCGCCCTCTTCAGCCCAGACAGCACAGAGGCGGTGGCGTTTCTGGGCTGTTTCCCCAAAAGTTCATTCACTGTAGTAACTTTGTACTCTGCCCCCGCACCCCCGCCGCGGCGATCGATCGCATCACGAATGTATCTTGTGTCTTTTTAACAAGCTGCTAAACCAAGCCGCGTGACCGGGGCTAGGGACGCTGGCGTGGGAAAAGAGCGTGGAGCCAGGGCCAGGGGATTGGGATGGGGTAGGGGAAGGGGAGGCTTTCTCCTTGAACCCGTCCACATGCCTGTGACGCAGGGCTGCAGCTTGCCTACCCTCCCCCAGAGATGGCTCCCTCAGCTCTCTCCTGCCCCAGGCCTAGCAACCCATTTCCCTCACACATTTTTCCACAGCTTCCGCCTTGGGGTGACCTCAGCCCCCAAGCTGGCAGTGGGGGTTCTTTCTCATTGGCTCCTCCCAGAGGAGTTGGGGACCTGGCTGCGCCTCCTCCCCAATTGTCTGCTGCTATTTGTATATATGTTGGTTCCCCCCCCCCTTTTTTTTTTGCCCCGTCCTTGTCTTTGTTCTCACTCTCCTCCTTCCCCCGTCCAACTTGTTTCTTTTGGCCTCCAGCTCTCCTGCCTCTTTCCCCCGAGTGGGGCCTGGAGGGTTGAGGAAGAAGTCCCCCCCTTTATTTACGTGCTTCCAGGGTGGGGAGAGGGGGAGTTGAGCCTGGGGAAAGAGTTTTTGGAAAGGGAGAGGGCGTTTTCCTGGCTTAATGGGTTTCTCTCCCTCATCTTCCATCCTCCCCCAATCCTTTCTTACCTCACCATTCAGAAAAGCTGGGTCACCCCTTCCCTTACATCTTTCCGCACCCCCCACCCCGCCAAAAAAAAAAAAATTGGCCTTGCAATTGGATGCCAAAGAGCCTAGAGTGAGGGAGAACGAAGCTCAGAGCCTGGGTCTCTCCGAGCAGTCCTGGCCCCCACTGGCCATGCCCACTGTTCCAGAATCCCCATCCCGTCTCCTACTTCTCCTCCCCATGGAGGCCACTGGGGGGTTCCCCTAACCTTCCACTCCTCCCCATAAAATGAACTCAGGGACCAACATCTGCTTCCTTTGCACTTGCTCCACCACTGACCCCCTCCCTCCCTCCCCACTTTGAGGGGTTGGAGGAAGGGGGAGAGAGACAGGGGTCGGGGCTCCTTCGATCTGACAGTATTGAGCAAGAAGAGGGTCTGCCCCACATCCCTTCATCCCCATCCTCATTCCCATCGACCATTTGGGAGAGGGTGTTGTTTGGGAAGCTCAGCCCAGTTTTCTCTGAGGCCGGCCATAAGCACCCTTCTTCCTCTCCCTGCCCCCGCTCCCTTCCTCAGCAGACACCTGCTGGCCAGAAGGTCCCTTCTTGGCCAGGAGGGGACTGGGGGTGGGGGGCACAGGAGACATGAATCTCCCAAGAGGTCCTGAGCCACAGCTGTTTTATCCCTGAGCCTCCTCCCATCATCACCCCAGCCCCTCCCCCAGCCTCCTTTTTTAATGCAATAATACTGTATTATACGCTTGCACTATTCCCCCGGGGCAGACTAAGCATGCGAGAAACAAGAAAAGAAACAATTGGAAGCTTCTTTTCTTTCTTTCTTTCTCTTTCTTTCTGTTTCTTTCTTTCTTTCCTTCCTTCTTCGGGATTCTGCCCTTCCCTTGGTGTACATAGCGGTATTGAGAGCGGCTCCGGGCTCTGGCCTCTGTATAATAAAAGCATGCACTGAGCGCGCTCCCTCCCTCCTCTCCCCTTAGCCTTCCCCTCCGCTCGTCTCGCTGGGCTGCCTAGGACTGCGAGTACTGTACAAATCCAACACTTGAAGACGACACACCAACTATACAAACGCACACGCGCAAGGTCATGGGGGTGGGGGGCGGACACGGACACGCACCGACACGCACACGCGCGCGGGGGGGGCAGAAAGGGAGAGGGAGGAAGCGCCCTAAGGGCCCCCAGCCGCTGTGCAAAGGATTTTGTGCCTTTTTTAAGTCCCTGTATGTTAATCCAGACAATCCGGAGAGCTTGTATACTACCAAATCCTTATTAAAGACTCCTTCCAGGAATCTGCCCGCGTCCTGCCTGCTTTCTTTCGCTCTTTCCTGCCCCGGCTCTGTTCTTGCTCTCGCGGTCACCCCCAGGTCTTATCCGTCTCCTCAGGGCCACGGGTCCCAGGGATTGGGCTCAGGATATTAACTCAGCTGAAGGATGGGGAGATGGAGGTGTGTGTTAGAATGGGGAGGAAGAGGAAGGCTTTCCCTTGCATATTAACTCTCCCCCTTCCTGGTGAGCTTGGATCAATCCCCAATCTAGGGATGTTAGGTCCCTGTTAAGGGATGTTAGGCTCTTAACTTGCCACTTGGTGTGCAGAGACAAGCATTTCTTTTCATTAGTTCCATTGAGTTAACCATATATTTACACTTTAAATGTGAGGGATGGGAGAGTACTCCTCTGACCTATAGGCGCATACAAAGAATTGGGCTATGCTAGAACTCTTAATCTTATGAATTAGACCTATTTTCAGGAGTTAGAGAGACATTTGCTGGTCAGGGGACTTGGTGGCACCAGGTTCAATCCTGGTTTCCTTTTGTGAGGAGAGCAGAGGAGGGGCTTAGGGAGAAGGGGCCTTAGGCCCAGCAGGCTAGAGCTGGCACAGTGCCCCTTTCCCCCTCTTTGTCTCTGGGGTGGCAGCTGATGGCAGTAGCCTGCATTCCTGTTCTGCTCCCTGGTTTCTCCCAGCAAGTGGAAATAGGAAGCTGAAGCTAGTCAAATCTCTGACTCTCCCAGGGGAGCTCTGACCTTGTGAGTGAGTTGCAAGTATTGCTGAGACTGGTACAGCTAGGAGTGGAGAGGGAGAAATCTAGGGAGTAGGGAGGCAGAGAAAGGGAAAGAGAAAGAGAAAGAAGGGGAGAGAATGGAAGGAAGGAGTGGGATGGGAAAGAAGTGACAGAGCATGGGTGAGTGAGAAAAACGCAGGGAAGGGAGAGATAGAGAACTGAGTGTGAATGGGAAAAGGATAGAGGAGATAAGAATCAGAGAAGGGGGAAAAGAAAAGGAGAAACTGAAACAGGGCAGAGAGGAACAAACAGAGCAGAAGAGGGTCCGTAGGGAAGTAAGTGGGGTGGCCATGAGTGAGTTACTTGTCCAGTGGGGGCAGGGTAGGAGAAATAGCTTGGGGGAGGAGGAAGGGGGGAGGAGAGAGGGGGGGAGGGGGGAGAGAGGGGGGGGGGGAGGGGGGGGGAGAGAGAGAGAGAGAGAGAGAGAGAGAGAGAGGGGGAGAGAGAGAGAAATCAGCTCTGCAGAGCTGACTGCCACAGTGCCCAGCCCCCAGGGCAGCCTGGACTCTTTCCTAGACCATTATTCTCCTCAGGGCAAGGAGTAAAAAAACAAACAAACAAAAATGTAGAAAAGAAAACCTCTTCTCCGAATCTGATCCTTCTCCAGAGAGGGCAATTGGGAGTGAATTTCCTAGCCCACCTCCACTAGGACATTCAGGTTTTGATTTATTTTATCCCTATTGTAGGTTCCCAGTCCTAGCTGGGGGAGATGGGGCCCAGGGTGAGGAATCAGTCAGTCAGCTGGGTGGACCTTTTCAAATAGTTTCAACTCATCTTATGTCTTAGAACTGGGCTGCCCTCTCACTGAGTCCAGACGGAAATAACTAGCTAATACAATCCTCAGTTGTGTGCTCCTAGACTGTCCTAGGGATGGGAAGGACATGAGATGCTGAGAAGGGCCCCGCTCTCAAAGGACTCTGTTGTCAGTTGGTGAGGAGCGTGGCTGCTGGAGAGTAATCATATATGGAGGCCAGAGGCACAGAGAAAAGGAGAGGACGAAAACCTAGGAAACCAGAGCTTGAGACACAGAGAACCTTGGGAGAAAAGGACAGATAAAGAAACAGAAGGGGAAGAGAGAGACAGAACCATTATGTACATTGCAATTGAGTGGAAAAAATGAGGGCAGATCCTCCCTATGCCCCCAATACCACACACCCCCTGAGACACCCATGAGGTACCTCCCTGCACTGAAGTGTAGTCTAAGACAAGCTATAGAGGAGTATAGAGGAGTGGAGGCTGCTTGGACAGATGTTCTGAAGTTGAGAGGGAGGAGCTGGGTTGTGGGCTTCCCTGGGACACAGCCCCTTCCCACTGTGCATGGCACAGTTTAACATGGAGTTGTAGTGAGAAAAGTGCTGGCTTAGAAATAGGAGCCCCATGTCAGAATTTTGGCTCTCCCATCTGTGTGACCTCAGGCAAGTCATTCACATCTGGGCCTCCATTTCCTTCTCTGTAAAACAAAGGGTTTAGATTAAGTTACCTCTAAAGTCTATTCCAACTCAAAATCCTAGCTAGCATCCTCTGATGTTCAGCCTATATCCCTAATTAGAGATCAGTACCCCGACCCCATCAGACAAAAGCTATTGAAGGGATTTTTGACATCTTGGCTCTCTTGTAAGCATAAGGAAGAAAAATCAGATGCCTTCCCCGGTTCAGTGCCCATGCTCATAGCTCCATTCATTTTGAAGTTTAGAGGATCTGAGTTCAAATTTAAGTTCATACACTTACTAGCTATGAAGCCCTGGGCAAGCTACATAACTTCTATCACACTGTTTCCTCATCTGTAAAATAGAAATAGTACCTGTTTCCCAGGGTTTTTGTGAAGATCAAGGGAGATAGTATTTTTAAAGTACTTACCACAATGCTGGGCACACAGTGGGCACTTAGTAAATGCTTGTTTTCTTCCTTCCTTTTTGTCAGAGTTGTAACAAAAGGGGCAGGGAATAATTATAGGCATTTGATTCCCAAGGCTCCTTTGGAGGTCAGACAACCTCCCAGCTCACTGTAGGATTTGGGGAAACACAAAGGAAGACATACTACACCTGGGTGAGAAAATCATGAGGATTCATGCCAGCTTTGGGATAGCCCATGGTTTACGGAAAGATATTTTCCCCTCAGGAAAATGCTGAGAATAGTGTCTGCCAGTCTAATTCACTTACTCCTCTCTAAGGGAAGGAGTTAGCAAAAAGTCAGTAATCTGTAATGGAAAGAATTCTGGAGTCAGAGGACCTGGGTTCAAATCCTGTCTTTGATGATTACTACCCATGTGACCTTGGGCGGGTCACTTCACTTCCCTGGGCCTCAGTTTCCTCATCTGTAAAATGATAAGGTTCTACTAGATGGTCTCTGAGGTTGTTTCTAGCTCTGGTTTTACAGATATCACTTCCCCTGTTCTGCCTCCACTGCCTTGCCTGATCTGCTCTAGGGCCCTGCTGGCTCTTTCCAGCCAGCTAAGGCCAGACCCCCAGAGTTGCTTCCTTCTAACCATAAAATGGCTCACTTCCACCAGAAGTGCTACTCATCATCGGGGTCAGAGGAGGGGGACTCACTGAACGGTAACCATTTCACACTGAGGGATGTAGAGTCGTAGAGTTAAGAGTTGGATGGAACCTTATAGTTCATCAAGTCAGGCTCCAGAGCCAATGTCATTGTAAGGTTTCTCCTGAGTGGGTGGCCCAAGGTTAGTAAAGACCCCCCAGTTCTCTGATCCCCCAGGAATCTCTCTAAAACACTATTTCCCAAACCATACTTAACAGAATTCTGTCATTCTACCATGTGGCTAGGAGCTCAGTACGACGTTTTCAATGCTAGCGGTGTTTTACTCCTTTTGATTATTAAATGTGAAATTGTATCTCGAAATATTTCCCCCCCTCCACAGCCATATAATTTCATCTGTGTACGGAATATTAGATTGGCAACTTTTCTGTCTTAGAAAATTGCCTGGGCCATCTCCTTGACCACGGTCACAGTCTAGTATGTGTTCATCAGCCACCAAGCATTTATTAAACATTCAAATACTATACCAGGCACTGTGTCAGAGGTGGAGAACTTGAACTCAGCTCTTCTTGACTCCAAGGCTGCCCTCTTTCCATTAGGCCATGTTACCTCTCTGTGTCTTTTTAAAATAAGCATTTTATTGATGTCCCTTTTTTACATCACTGTCATTTCCCAATGAGTTACCCCTCTCCTAAAAGAACTCTCCCTTGCAACAAAGAGCATGGTTAAATAAAACAAATTAACACATTGGATATTTCTGACAAAGAGTGCCTCATTCTGGACAACCACCTTGCCAAGAGAGGGAAGCATATTTTACTGTCAGTTCTCTAAAATCATAGTTAGTCACTGAAGTGATCGGACTTATGTTTTCCTTTCAGACCTAGGTTCCAGTCCCATCTCTGACATATACTAGTTGGGTGTCCGTGGGCAAGTCCCTTAATCTCTAGGTACTCTCATCCAGAAGCATAAAACACTCAGTCCCCACTGTTGCTGCTGCATCCAGATTAAAAGTAATTGAGAAATATTTAACAAATTAAATGAAAATACAATAGAACATACATGATGTTAATCTGTAGTTTTCTAAGTCAATATGTGGCCTACAGGGGTATTTGTGTAGTTTTAGTGGTCCTGTTTGTATTTGAGTTTGGCCCCAATGATCTGGGTAACTCTCTGAGACTATAAATAGCAGAGAAGATGCTGACCTGAATTTGGAGAGAAAACTTTCTCACCTGCGATTTCCCTTTACCAATGAAATCATAGTTTCGTTCCCTGTCCCTGCATTTCCATCTTCTCCTACCCAGAGGGTCATCTGATGTCTTTCAGTGCTGCTTTCCTTTGTGTTATTATGGGCATTGTTATACTGCTTTCCTGGCTCTGTTTTGTTCACTTCACAATGCATCAGTTCATGCAAGTCTTCTCAAATTTCTCTGAATTCTTAGTTGATTATTTCATATAGTGTAAGAATATTCCATTACATTCACATCCCATAATTTGTTCACCACACTGTCCTTCTTCAAAATGCTTACACAGACAAAAATAGGCTCTATTTCCTCTTTTTCTCCAAAATTTCCCAATCTCTATCCCTAAGGTATTTCATAACATCAAGGCATTGGGCCATCTTGTTCCCAGCACGTTCCATCAATTCCATCAATATGTTTCAGACCCAAACGTGCTCTGTGGTCAAATCAGTTTGGGAAACACAACTCCAAAGGTCAGAGAAATCAATGGTCACTGGTTTCCTCTTCATTCATTTGTTAAACAAACATTTTTCTAATTCCTGTTATTTGTAAAGCTTTTTACTGAACCTGAGGGCTGATGTAAAGTTAAATAAGTCTTGGTGAGTCAATCAGCAAATATTTATTAATTACCTACTATGTACTAAGCACAGAGGACACAAAGAAAGGCCAAAAAAAAAAAAAAGAAGTGAAAAACAGGGAAACAACTTTCAAACAGCTATGTGCATACTATATATATATGTAGTATAAATTGGAAGTAATCTCAGAGGGAAGCCACTAACAGCCTAGGGAAACCTTCTAGCAGAAGGTGATATTTGAGCTAAGTCTTGAAAGAAGACAGGAAAGCCAGGAGGTGGAGGTGAGGAGAAAGAACATTCCAGGCACGGAGGACCAGCAAGTGGGTCTCTGGATTTTAGAGAATGTGGTACAAAGTAAAGTGTAAGAAGGCTGAAAAGGTTAAAAGATGCCAGGTTATAAAAGGCTTTAAATGCCAAAGAGGATTTTATATTTGATCCTGGAGGTAATAGGGAGCCATTAGAGTTTATTGAGGGGGGCTTGGGAGAAAGTGGTGGTTGATGTGAACTTTAGGAAAATCACTTTGGCAGGTGAATAGAGGTAGACTGGAGTGGGGATAGTCTTGAGGCAGGGAGACCAAATAGAAAGCTTTTGAAATAATCCAGGCTTGAGGTGATGAGGGCCTATACCAGGCTAGCAGCTGTGTGAGTGGAGAGGACATGTATATGAGAGATATTGTGAAGGTAGAAATGGTAAGACTTGACATCAGATTCGATATGTAGGGTAAGTGTAAATAAGGAATCAAGGATGACATTGAGTTTTTGACCTTGGAGAATGGTGGTGTTCTCAACAAAAATAGAAAAGTTGGGAATTGGGGAAAGGTTTGGGGTTTGGGGGGGGCAGGGAATGAAATAATGATTTCTGTTTTAGATGTGCTGGTTTTGAGATGTCTATAGGCCATCCAGTTCAAGATGTCCCAAAGGCAGTTAGGGATGCAAGATTAGAGCTCAGGAGAAAAATTAAGAGTAGATATATAGATCTGGGAATCATTTGCTGAAAGATAATTGAATCCTTGGGAGTTGATGAGATCATCAAGAGACATAGTATAGAGAAGAGAAGAGGGCCCAAGACAGGACCCTGGGGGATATTCACAGTTAGTGGATGTGACCTGGATGAAGAACCCGCAAAGAAGGCTGAGAAGTAGTGATTAGACAGATAGGAAGGGCACCAGGAAAGGGCTAGCTGGGAGGGAGTGTCCCTCTGGAGGAGTCTCAGTATGAGCTAAGTGAGTGGATAGAGGCCACAATCCTTGGGGCACTCCTAGAGTCACCCCAAGTACTCCCAAGAAGCCAGACCACAGAGCAGAATGTCCAGGGGCCCAAGCCACTTGCCAACAGGGAAAAAAAGGCACACAAAAAAAAAAAAAAGAAAGAAAGAAAAAAAGAAAACTAGGGGCAGCTAGGTGGCGCAGTGGATAGAGCACCGGCCCTGGATTCAGGAGGACCTGAGTTCAAATGCGGCCTCAGACACATAACACTTACTAGCTGTGTGACCCTGGGCAAGTCACTTAACCCCATTGCCTAACCCCCCCCCCCAAAAAAGGAAGGAAAGGCAGAATTTCCCCAGATTACTTCTCTCCCAGCCAGAGATCCTCTTTTCTCCAGGCAAGTCTCCCTCTAAAGGGGGTACCACTGATAGGGAGGGAGTGGACATTCCACTAATTAGGGGCCAGCGTGTTGATTTGTTTTGCCTAACTACTTATTTATTATAATAAAGGTTTCTGGGGGGAGGGGGGAACATTCATTAGGAAGTGAAAGTGATTTTTAAAAAAAATATAGCCTCAATCAATTTTTTTCAAAGGAACAGTGCTGAGCTAGGAGGCAGGAAAGCCAGGTTCTGACTCTGCCACAGCATATGACTTTGTCATTGCCTTTTTCTAGATCTCAGCTTTTCCACCAGTACAATGGAGAATCCTCCCCAAACCTCTCTGGCAAGAGGAGTCATTCACAGATGTTAGGAAGGAAAGGACTCTGAGAATGAAAGAGAAGGAGATTATGTCCACAATTCCAGGGGGAGGTGGGACACCATGACCAAAAGCACTTCCTGTGAGGGAGAAGGGAGAAATGAAACCTTAACTGGCTATTCTCAATGAGTGACCAGTTTGTTGGTTATACTGAAGGGGTAGAGAAGGAGAGAGTAGCCTTGGGCAAAGACACGGGGAAGGGGACAGGGATTTTGGTGGCTGGTAACTGGAGGGCAGAAGGCATTCCTTCTCGAGTGATGGGCATGTCTAGATCGAATTTTCCCTGATCAAACCATCTATGAGAAGGTGTCCAGGAAACAGTTGAAAGGAAAGAGGAAGTGGTGACAGATGAGGAGGTACTCTAGGTCTGTGTCAGTCCAGAGACCAAGTTAGTCATTCAATATTTATTAAGTGCCTACTGTGTGCCAGGCCCTGTGTGCTAATTGCTGGGAATGCAGAGAAAGGCAAAAGACAGTCCCTATTCTCAAGGAACTCATGGTCTAATGGAGGAGACAGCATATAGTCAACTATTTACAAACAAGCTGGATGGATACAGGATAAATTATACAGGAGATACTTAACAGAGTGCAAGAATTAAAGAGGATTTGGAAAGACATTGTAGAAGGTGGGATTTTAGGTAGGAAGCCCGGGAAGCCAGGAGGAAGAGATAAGGAGGGAGAGAATTCCAGGCATGTGACTTGCATGAAGATCCAGTGAAGGAGGTGAAGAAGGAGCAATCAGATAGGTAGAAGGAGAACCAGGAGGGAGCAGTGTCACAGAAACCCAGGGAGAAGAAAGACAACCAGATTACAAGGACCAAAGGACCAGAAACTAGGAGAAAAGGGGCCAGAACTTGTGTCTGAGACCTGGGTTCTAGTCCTCTCTCTCTGTCACTAACTCACTGTATGACCTTGGACAAGTCACTTATATATACTCTATGCCTAAGCTTCCTGAACTGTGAAATAAGAAAAGGATTAGTCTAGATCATTGGTGTCAAACTCAATTAGAAAGGAGTCCCTGAGCAGCATATTGACTTAGAAAACTACAAACTGATATTTGTGTTGTATTTTTATTTTGTCAAACATTTCCCATTTCCATTTTAATCTGGTTCAACCCACTTAGGAGTTTTCCTGGCTACTTGCAGCAGACAGACAGGGAGTGTGACACCTCTGGTTTGGATGCCCTTTTAGGTCTCCTTCAGCTCTAATATTTCAGGATTCTTTGAGTCTCTTGGTCCCCTTAGCTAAGATTTCCTGAATCAGTGCCTATACGCCCCCAGGTCTGGGACCTCTATTCGAATTCACCTAGTCCTCTTTCTGGTGTTTTCTGGTGCAAACCTCTCAGGTACAGGGGCTCAGTCGATTTCTCTACTCTTGGTAAGAGTGAAGATTATGACTTGGGGAGGGGACCCTCCTGTAGAAGTCATCTAAGTACAAATATTTGTGAATATTATTTCCTTTTGTCCTCACAACAAACTTTTGAGCTATGTGCCTTGATTAACCTGTTTTACAATTGAGGAAACTGAGTCAGACAGCACTTAAATGGCTGTCTGCCCAAGGTCCCACAGCTAGATTGAGGCCAGATTTGGACTCAACTTCCTGACTGCAGGACTCCAGTGTTCCCTTGGGTTTGGAGACAACACATTTCTCAGCCTTGGTTTCTGGGGCTGAGTGGCCCTAGAGGATTAGAATCCTCAAGGACCCTTTTGACAATAACAGCTCACATGTTTCTAGCCTTTTGGGTTTACAAAGCACTTCCCCACAGCCCTGTGAGGCAGATAATGTATTATGAACACCATTTGACAGAGGAGGAAACCGAGCCCCAGAGAGGAGAAGGGGCTTATCCAAGGTCACATAGCTATTAAGTAGAAAAGCCAACATTCAAACCCAAATCTCTGGACTCTAAGCCCACTAGACGTTTTAACTATAGAACACCAACTCAAGTACTCCTTCCCCTCAACAGTTTTATGCAGATGAAACAACAAGATCATAATCTCATAAATTTAGAGCTAGAAGGGCCCTTAGGGGCCATCTAGTCATCATTTCACAGATGAGGAAACTAAGGCCCGGAGAGGTTGAGTGGCTGGACCAGGGACACAGAGCTATGGTGTCAGGCAGGATCTGAAACCAGGTCTTCCTAACTCCAAGGTCAGCACTCTTATCAGCTACATCATGAAATCATGTCTTATGGAGTGGAGGTGATCCTGGATTTTCAAAGACTAAGCCAGCACACTAAGTGTACTCTGGGAGGGCCTGTCAAGCTGTACAGCACCAGAGCCATGTCTGTGGTGCAGAATCCAGCCTAGCTAAGTGCAGACAGTCTCATCCTCAGAAGGTTCACCATCAGCTGGTGACTTTTCTTCTACCATAGTAATTCATGAAGGCCATCTGATAGGGGCTGTGAGCTGCATGGGTAGGGTGAGCACCCCTCCCTCCCTGAGGCGGTCCTAGATCTTTGAAGTGCTGGGTATTCAAGGGTTAATAATACTAATATACATATATATATATATATATATATATTTGTTGTTGTTCAGTCCTGTCCAACTCTTTGTGACCCCATTTGGGGTTTTCTTGGCAAAGATATCGGAGTAGTTTGCCTTTTCCTTCTCCAGCTCATTTTACAGATGAGGAAACTGAGGCAAACAGAGTTAAGTGACTTGCCCAAGGTCACACCGCTAGTAAGTGTTTGAGGCTGGATTTGAATTCTGGTCTTTCTAACTCCAGTTAGAGTTTCTAACTCCAGTTCTAACTCCACTTTCTAACTCTAAATTTGTGATCACCAAATTAATCGATTAACAAGTGTTTATTGAATACCTCCTATATGTTAGGCATTGTGCCAAGTTCTGGGGGATAAGAAGACAGAAATGACTCTGATTTTGCCCTTAGGGAAATTCTCTTCCTATAAGGGAAGATAACATGTACATATATGAGATGCTCCAAAAGTCTTGGTGCAGTTTTAAGCTTTAATAGCTTAGTAGCTACTAAAATCTTTAAAACTGCACCAGGACTTTTGGACCCCCTGAATAAGTACATCTGAGATAGAGAATAAGTAATTTTGGGATGGAAGCCACTGGCAGCTGGGGTGGGGGTGGGGAACAGCAAGAAAAGATTCCTGGAGGTCAGTGAGCTCTGAAGGTTCCTAGTCATCCAGTCTGCACTTTAAGACCTCCAGTCATGAGGAAGGCAGCATGGAACAGTGGAGAGGGGACTGACCTTGGAGTCAGAAGATCTGAGTTCAAGGACTGACCAGATTGCTGACTGTCACTTCCTTTCTCCAAAATTCAATTTTTTCATCTGTTAACTGAAGGGGTTGGACAATTGGCAGGGGGGAAGCAATCTCTTCCAGCTATGTGTCCTTCAGCAAGTAACTCAACCTCATCAAGACTCAGTTTCTCCATCTGCAAAATAGGAGTAATCATACTTACCTACCCCACCTCACAAAGGCTGTTGCAAAGAAATCACACTGGAAAATGCTATATAACTATGAACTGTTATTATTATTATCACTTTTCCACTTTTGGATAGTCCGAATTAAGAAGTCTTTCCCTATATCCAACCAAAATTTTCTTCCCTGCGACATCCCCCCATTGCTGATAAAGTGGCCGTCTAGGACCAACCAGAATGCCCCTAATCCCCTTTTCCCATGATAGGTCTCCAGTTGGCCGAGGGCCACCACCAAATCACTCTGTAGGTCTTCTCCTGTCTAAGCTAACTGTCTCCACCTCCTCCCTTGCCTCAAACTGCCTTTCTGAGTTATTGGCCAGAACCAAACATCCAGTAGCCAAGCAATCGTTCTAGGATCTACATTCTCCCTTTGAACTCTGGACAGATGCTCCAGGGTTAGGGATGCTAGTTAGGAGGGAAAGAGAGGAAGAAGGACAATGAGGGAGGGAGAAGGAAGGGGGGAGGGGGAAGAGAGGGAATGAGAGAGAGATTCTTCTCATCAATCAGCAAGCATTTATTAAGCACTTTTTGTTGTTCGGTCATTTCAGTCTTGTCCAACTCTTAATGACCTAATTTAGGGTTTTGTTAGCAGAGATACTGGAGTAGTTTGCCATTTCCTTCTCCAGCTCATTTTACAGATGAAGAAACTGAGGCAAACAGGGTTAAATTATTTACCCAGGGTCACACAGTAAGTGTCTGAGGCTAGATATGAACTCAGGAAGATGAGTCTTCCTGACTCCAGGCCTGGCGTTCTATCCACTTCACCACCTAACTGCCCTAATTAAGTACTTACTGTGTGCCAATCTCTCTGTCTTCTCCCTAGAGTCTAGTGCAGGGGTGGGGAACCTGTGGCCTCGAGGCCACATGTGGCCCTCTAGGTCCTCGAGTGTGGCTTTGACAGAATCAGAATAAATCCCCTCAATAAAAGGATTTGTTCTGTAAAACTTGGACTCAGTCAAAAGGCCACACCCAAGGACCTGGAAGTCCACACGTGGCCTTGAGGCTGTGGGTTCCCCATCCCTGGCTTGTGTCTGACATAGAGTAATAATGTCATAGTGTCTGACATACCGTAATAATAAAAGCTAGCAATGATATAACATTTATAGCAATGATATAAGCACCTTACATTTATTGTCTCATTGGAGCCTTACAACAGCCCTGGGAAGAAGGTGCTATTATTATCTTTGTTTTATAGATTAGGAACATGAGCACTGTATACATGGTTTAGAGTGATTCCTCTGAGTTGCGGAGGGAGGGAGGCCATGTAAAAGTGGCCCAGAGGAGACACAGATGATTATGGCTCTCTACTGGTCATTTGGGTTAAGTAGAGGCAGGTCATGGGAGGCCCATTGCTGGGCTACTCTGGGTTGGTGGAGAAAAAGGGGGATCCCATAACTCATCCAGTCCTCCCTGACTCCAATTGCAGGTGTTTTCACTGTCTTCACCTTTTGAGGTGAATGGCCTCCCCAGGGCTGTGCCCCTGAGCCTGCCCTACCAGGACTTCAAGAAAGACCTGTCTGATTACAGGGAGCGTGCCCGCCTCCTGCATAGGGTCCGAACAGCAGACTTCTCCCATGTTGTCCTCAGTGTCCCCTGTCAGTCTGTGCCAGCTCCCATCCAGCAAGAGGTCAACGGGAAGGGCCAGGAAGAGGATAATGAGGAAGAGGAAGAGGAAGAAGAGGAGGAGGAGGAAGAAGAGGAAGAGGAGGAAGAGGAAGAGGAGGAGGAGGAAGAGGAGGAAGAGGAGGAAGCAGCCTTGGGGCAGGTACTGGGGCTGAGAAGTGACTCCAGCAGTGAAGTGAGTGAGAAGAGCACGGACAGAAGCCAAGAGGGAGCCCCATCCACGTTACTTGCTGATGACCAGAAGGAATCCAGGGGCAGAGCATCCGTGGCCGATGGGGACCTGGAGCCAGAGGAGGGCTCCAAGACACTGGTGCTCTTCTCCCCGGGTGACGTGAAGAAGTCACCTGTCACCACTGACCTGGCTCCTGACCCTGACCTAGGCACCCTGGCTGCCCTGACCCCCCAGAATGAGCGGCCCCACCCCACAGGGAGCCAGCTGGATGTGTCTGAGCCGGGGACACTGTCCTCCGTCCTCAAGTCTGAACAGAAGCCCCCTGGGGCTGGTACTGGGGTGGGACCAGTTACAGGACCAGGGGGAGCTGTGGCGGCTGCCTCCTCACCCTTCACCAAAGTTGAGAGGACCTTTGTGCACATTGCTGAGAAAACCCATCTCAATGTTATGTCTTCTGGTGGGCAGCCCCTTCGGCCTGAGGAAGCCACCCTTGGCAATGGAGGGCTGGGCCCAGAGGCCATGCTGGAGAAGAGCGCTGTTGAGGAGAAGCCCCCTGTTCCCTTAGAGAATGGCAGTATTCTGTCTGGGCCAGACGGAGCAGAGATAGACAGCTGTGCGCTATCAGTACCACCTGGGGATGCACCCTCAGAAGTGGCTGGTGACACTCTGCCCAACGGCCTTGCCCCCACCAACAGGCAGCCCCCCACCATCCCACCGGAGCCCGGGGTCCCAGAGAAGACAGTCCCTGTGGCCCTCCTTGGCTCCCGACCCCGGAGCCGCATCCCCATCCTCTTCTCTGAGGAGGACACAGGCTCTGAGCTGTCAGCCTCAGTCTCGGCCAAAGAACGGTGGTGTAAGCGGACACGGCAGCCTGACCTCGCCCGCCTAGTGATGGAGAAGAGGCAGGGCCGCCTCCTGTTGCGGCTTGCCTCTGGGGCCTCATCCTCTGCTTCATCCAGTGAGGAACGGCGTCGGGCCTCGGAGACGCTGTCTGGCACGGGATCCGAGGAGGATACCCATGACTCAGATGACTCGGCCCCCAGGAAAGTGGAACGGGCTGTGGGCACGAGGAGCCGAATCCCTCGCCCGGTCAGCGTGAGGACACCCACCCCGGCACAGCTCAAAAGTGGGGGGAGTCCCCAGAGGACGCAACACCCCAGTGCCCCCAACAGCATGGTCCCATCACCAGACACAGCCATCACCAGCAGGTGAGATGCTTTGCGATACCAAACGTTTCAGGGGCAGGTAAATAATGCTATGTTCCATCTCTCCCTCCCATTGGTGCAATGCCCACAGGTGTGGTGCTGTGTGAAGGATCTGGCCTTAGTCTTTAAATCTTTCCAGGAACCCAACTCGCTTTTGGAACCTGTCCAAGGGACCTTTGCCATTTGTTTCCAGTATTTTCTCCTTTATCCTAAAACTTCACGGGTCACTGAGCCCCGCAGCTTCCTGGGCCCTGAGCCTGGCTTCTGAGTACAAAAATTTACTGCCTCCAATACTTAATTACCCTTTGCCCTCCTTCTGCCACTGCCCCATAATTAGATATTGGAATCCAGCACCCACTTCCTCTTTACCTTCTCACCCCTGGGCCTCCACACCCTCCATACCAGAGAATACATTTTCCAGGATTTAGTTCCAAGGAAGAAAAGGAATATACAAATTCAGAGATAATACTACCAGGCAAGATAATTAGATGTTCAGCTGGGTAATATTCTATTTCCAAATGGTTCTATGTAGCTATAGTTTCCTGAGAACTAACTTTGCCTATGAGTCTGTCTAGGTCTGGGCTCCCTGTTCCCTTGTGGCCCCCCAAAAGAAAGGCTTCTTTGGCCCTAGAACTCCTCACCACCCTCAAGCTAATATGGGATTCACTTACCTGGGCAATCTGAAACTGTCTCATTAATCCATCCTAGGATGCCAGGTCATGATCAGACAGTTAGGAAGCATTTGGGAGATGGAGGGAAGGACAGGAGGCTTTTGACATTTGACCCATATTATTCCCTCTGGAATCATGAGCTAATTAGATATCTCCCCTCCATCCAATCAAGGGAAAGACAAGGAAATTTTAAAAAAGTAAAACATCACCTAAAAAAATAGAGAACAGCACTAATTAATCAACCAGCATTTATTAGCCACCTACTAAATGCCAAGGTGCTGGGGCTAGAAAGACAGAAATGGAACCACCCCTGCTCTCAAGGAGCTTGCATTCTATGGTAGAGACAACATGTGCTCAGACTACTCTCAAAGTAAACAGAGATGAGCCCGTCCATCCTCCTGGAGGGACCCATCCATCCACCGGGGTAAGCCATGAGGATTCAGGGAGCATTGAGAGAACAGCCCACCAGTATGCCATGCCTTGGGCCAGTGTCCAGTGACTTCAGGCCACTAAAGAGCAGGTTGTACAGCTTACCCTGGGGCACATACCCCATTACTTTGCTCACTCTATCACCCTGACGCCCTCCCTAATACTGCCCCGTTAGGTGCCCCTAGTGGTGAGCACCCTTATCTGTCTGTATTATTAGCTTCTAAGTCCAGCGTATTCCAGATGTATCATGGGAGGAGAAGAGCAGAGAGGGCGGCAAGAAGGAACTCAGGTTAGAATGTTCATGTCATGTCCATTGTCTTAGGCTTCAAAGAAGCAGAAGTGTAGTCGGAAAAGCACAGAAATGGAAGTTCAAGTGTTTTGCCGCAGAAAAGAGAGGGTTAGACTAGATGGGGGGCCGGTCAGCAGTCTCGAGGCCACACATGCGGCCCTGTAGGTCCTCACGTGTGGCCCTTTGACTAAGCGCCACATTTGACTAAAGGGCCACATGTGGCCTCGAGGCCGCAGGCTCCCTTCCCCTGGACTAGATAGTCTCTAAGGTAGTTTCCAATGCAAAAGTTTGCGGATTTTATGTGAAATTCTAGCTCCTAGCTGCTTCTGGCAAATTCTGAATATGTTCTCTTACATTGTCTCCTGTTCTTCCCTCTCTCCCTTAACAGGCTCCAGCTACAGAGATCCCCTGGGCCTCCAGCCACTGCTGACCTCCGCGCCAAACAACCTCCTGCCCACTCAAGCCCCGGCTCTACCCCAAACCGTGCCAGTCCCCGCCGCCCCAGCCATGTCCCTCCCTCCCGTGGCCCAGTCCTCCCTTCTGTCAGACATCTCAGTGCTTCCCCAAGGAGCCAGTCTCTAACCCGGAGAGAGAGTCCCTCTCCCTCCCACCAGGCTAGGCCAGGTGGCACCCTACCACGGGGAGCCCCCCTGGCCAGGGTCCAGCCTCAGGCTCTGGGTCCCGGGCAGCCTGATGGCCCCCCCTCACCGGGGGGCCCCAAGAAAGGACCAAGAGGAAAACTCCAGACTTACAGCCCGGCAACCAAAGGCAGAGCGGGGGCCTCAGGGGCCTCAGAGGGCAAAACCGGGGCCAGATAATGATGCCTAGCTCTCAATCCAGTCCGGCTGGGTACACCCCCAACCTTCACTCCTCCCCCCCAACCTTGGCCGGTGACACTGGATCAACTTCCCCAGCACAGCCTTACATGCCAGATATTTGAGCAACCCACCAACTCTACCAATTCCCTCCCAAACACCCACACGCAGGCACGCATCCACGCACACACACATACATTGTGTTGGCGCCTCTTAGGTAAGCCCCATCCCTTCAGTAGGCCACCAGGAGCCTTTGCTGCCTGGGCAAAAGGGGGCACTTCAGAGGGGAAGATTCCTCCTCTTTCTCTGGTTGCCTTCTACCTTCCTTACGATCCTCTGCACCGAAGGAACCCTGAGGCTGGGGTGGGCTGAAGTTCTTATTCCCCGAGGAATGAGTGTCCTTGTTCAGACATCCCAGGCTTCTCTTTGCTGCCCTAGTTGCTACTGGGGGCTGGAGGGAAGCCTGCGGGTTGCATTGGTCTTGGGACCACCCCCAGGAGTTTTGGGCCGGGACCGGAGTCAGCCACACTCTAATTCCAGATCCCCAGTTTTCTTCATAGATTCCAACATCCCTGAGGCCTCCCATTCATCCATCCCTAGCCATGGCTTCATTCTTCATCTCTCTGTCCCTGGTGGGGCTCTGTTCATGCTCCATGGATGACCTCCCCTTCTTTCTTTCCCTCTCCTTCCCTTTTCCTTCCCTGGAAGGCTTTAAATCTCAGCAGTGAGAATTCCCTTCTTCACAGGGGCTAGGCCCCACTGCCTCTTAAGACTCAATCCAGTCTGCACACCCTTTTTTCTCCGAAAGGTGGGAGTACCGGGGGCCTCCCTTAGCTATCAAAGAGTGATTTGGGTTGGGAAGAGAGAGCAGGGTGTGGGGATGGAGGGGTCAGTCCAATCACTGCTCCATCTCTGCATCAACTGACCCTGATTTGCTTTGGGTGATTCGCTCTGGATAATGTCCTTGTCCTCCCTGGGCACAGTCCTACCCCCTCCCTGCCCCTCTAAGAATAAGGGTGCCTCATTAGGACCTGCCACCACAGACAGAAGCCAAACCGTACCCCAGGAGAACCCACCAGATTGTGACCTGGCTTTGTGGGTGAGTATTTCAGGATAGTGGGCTGGCGTGGGCCTTTAAAAAAAATATCTAAACCCCTCCTGGGGTCACCTAGTCCAGGGCTCAGAACTTAACCCGGACCCTGTTATCTAACTTTAATCCCTTCCTCACCCTATACAGTGCTGCTGATGTGGCACATTTCATTAGAGAATGCATCACCCAGGAAATTTTTTTAAGGTGACTATTTATTGAATATACAATCATAAAAGGCATTTTTATTGGTCAAACAAGTTTAAAAAAACCCCTAAAACCTAATTTAATTTTAAAAAAAATAATAATTAAGCTTTATTTTAAAATATAAACTAAAAATGAGGCATAAAATATCAATTTTTTATATTAGGTTGTGCCCAGATACTAAAAACAATTTAATTTTCTAAAAAAAATTAACAAACTTTATTTTAAAATATAAACTTAAAAGGAGGCAGAAAATACCAAGTTTTATGACATTAGGATGTGCCTGGACACTAAAACTTAAATTGATTAAAAAAATTTGCAATTAAACTTTATTTTAAAATGCAAAAAAAATGAAGCAGAAAATACCATTTAAAAAAATTAGGGTGTGTCTAATGGGCTGCAGTTTATGGCTATCTCTCTCTGTCTGCCTTCAGGGGTGAGGGAGAAGTGTTGTTCCTTGTACTATCTATGTTGACTCTTCTTAGATTTGAAGACTACCCAGTATTACATGCAGTTATTAAAGCACCTACTAGGTGTCAGGAGAGTCAGGAAGACCTGAGTTCAACTCCATCCTCTGATACATCTGGCTGGGTGACCCTGGGCAAGTTACCTTGTCTATCTCTCAGTGGAGCGGGAGTTCCTGACCTTAAGTTTCTGGTAGCAATGAAATCATAGATATAGACAATATGTATGTATATGTATGCATATATATGTATATGTTCATGAATATATGCACACACCCATATATATTATATATGGGTGTGTGAGAGAGGTATAGTAGTGATGGGGTAGGCTGGTGAGCAGGGTTCTCTCGGTGGTCCAAATCATGCTCACACCTTTAACTTTTCAGAATTGATCGATGCTCTGAAGATGGGGTAAAAGGGAGGAATCTAGCCAAGCTTTGGGAAGATTTCAATTAGTCATTCAACAAACACTTACTAAGTGCCTCCTTTGTGCCTAACACTGTACTAAGTACTCTGGGGAGATACCAAGTAGCTCACTAATGCCCCTCTCCTCTCCTGTCCACAGGTCTGCAGAGAGGGCATACTCTATACAACAGGTCTACCCAGCCCCTCCTTGCCCGGCCTCTCCCAAGGGGGCCACCCTACCCTTCAAGCCTGGTGCTGTTTCTTCTGTCTCTGAACCTAGTAGTAGAGGCAGGAGACACTGGACAGAAGGGTACACCCTCCCAGGCGCTCTCCCCCAGTTGCCTGAGGGAGCTGTCCATAGGAGAGAGGAGGCGTGTAAGGAAGAAGGTTGGGAGGGGAAGAAGAAGGTTAATACTGGCCCTCCTTTTCCTCCACCCCCTAGGAATAGCTCTCCTTTGAAAAGCCTTCTCTGAGTGGCCCTCCCTGAGGGAGTCCCCAGGCTGGCCTGACTCTGGCCTGATCAGATCTTCTCATTTTGCCTGCTTACTTCTCACTCCTGACTTTCTGCTCCCCCCCTTCTTCTCCAGCCAGGGATGCATCCAGACACTATGAGAAGTGTTAATCCTGAATCCTCCCCAACCCCAGCCCTGCTTCCAGGAGAGAGAACAGATAAAATAGTGTTTTCCCTCAGAGCACTGAGATAGGTCTGGTCCATCTGGGGCTACCTCAACCTGTCCTAACCAATGCATGAAATATCTTAGGGCAGGGATCTTACCTTGAGCTGGTGGGAGGGAGCACAGACAGCTAGGACTCCTGAAGCTACCAGGCAAAAAGAATGTAATGTCCTCTTCTCTCCTCCCTTGGTCCTTTCCCCATCCCTCCTATTTCCTACAGCTTGCCTGTAGGACTGTTTAGACAATCCACTGGGAGTTCCAGTTGTTCATCCACCCCTGAATGGGGTGGGTGCTCTGGGGAAGAAAGGAGGGAGATTCCCTGCCAGGCCTGTGCTTCAGAATCAGGAATGGCAAAGGTGCAGGGCTGTACAGGTTCCAAAAAGCCCTTTCTCCCCCTCCTCAATTATATCCCAGTCAGGTCTCAGAAGAATAGCATTATGAGCTTCATAGGCCAGGGTCAAGGTCAAGGCAGGTTGGTAGCATTGTATCTCATCTTCAAGAGAGTGAAATAGAAGGCATGAGGACCCAGGTTCTTCCTGCCCTGAAAGAAAGAACAGTTTAGTAGAGAAGACAGACACAGGACACAGACTTCCCTTCCCTTCAGTGATGGAACATTCTAACACTCCATCCATCTGTTTTAGGGAACCCTGATTGCCAGAGAAAAGACTGAGGATTCAGGGTTCTCTTCTCCTTCCCCAGAAGAAATGGTCATCTTCTAGGAGCATTTTTTTTGTCCTCCTCCTGCTCCAGAGATCTATCCCTGCCATAACTTGTTATCCGCTTACCCCATCCTCAGCAATTGATCCTGGTCCCATACCTTCAGCCCTACCCTCAGATTGTGAGAGGGTAAAAGGTCTGTTGAAAAAGTATGCTCAAGAGAACTGTTAACCAGAATCCCTTGGTTTGTTTTCTTCACTCCAGAGAAGTCTGGGCACCAGAGATGGCATAAGGGGCAGGGAGGAAGCAGTAGGGAGGGCCACCCTGAGATACCAAGTTGGTGCCGATCTAGGATCTATATAGGAGGCCTATGTATCATCGGAGCCCAGGGAGAAGCCCAAATTTAGGAAGACGATCAAGAGGAGGCATAGGTGGAGACAGCTTCCACATCAGCCATCAGTAATTGGCCATTTCCAAAGCGACTAGATCCAATTTGCCAAGTGTTTGGCACATCATGAGCATGGTAGACATCCTTGGGTAGGGCAACACCACAGTCTGCCCACTCCCAGGGATGTCGATAGAGGAGCCTGGAGAAGGTGTCTCAAGCATGGCTACCTCTCAACATGTCTTTTTGAGGTTCCTGTCTATCCCAGCCTGGGGCAGAGTAATCCAAATGAAAAGTTGAGGCTGATCCAGGACACTCAGGAATCTCCCTCCCTCCTCACCAATGACAGAACCTCCTCTATCTTCCCACCCACTGCCTAGCCTGGTCCCAGTCTGAAGCTATCCCATACTTCTCTAGATTCAGCCAACAGGAGGATGACCCCAAGTACCAGGGCATAAAGAATTATGCTACACCCAGGGGTTTGGCAGAGGGAGGGGTCGTACCAAACCCCCTCTCACATACATATACTGAGAGTATCTCTGACTGACAATCCAAAAGTCTTAGTGGGGTGGGGTTATGACCCTCTCTGCTGCCACCCCAAATATGAATGTAAGGCCCACCCTTGGGGCCAAAGTCTACCCAGGTCAGATCCTTAAAGGGAGAGAGGGAGAGCCTGAGCTAGCCCTCGGAGACTTGCTGCCTTCTTTCACCTGGAACACGAGCTAGTCAGACACACCCAAGTCTTCTAGGGGTGGAAGGCAGTGGGAGACTGGAAACGCAAGCATCTTTAGGACTCTAGCCCTCCCAGTGACTTCAGGCTTCAGCAGCACAGAATGTCACAAGGAGCGTGAGGGAATGGGTCAGGGCTGGACTGGTTTTGGCCCTCAATTCCAATTTCCATCCCCTGTCTTCCCCATGCTACCAGGGTCCAGAGCAAACATAATTGCTATGGCTCCCTCTTTCAAAGAACCCAGCAGAGCCCTGCCTATTCCTTCTTCCCAGTATACCTCTCTACCACCACCCAATACACATATCCCAATAAGGTTGGTCTAATTAGTACCTATCCCCTCCTTCCTTTGATACTCCTCCCTCCCAAATGAGGTCTCCCTGGCTCAGAGCCCCTCTCGTCCCTTCTTTCATCATACATATGCCTTTCAGAAGGAAGAGCAAGCCTGTTTTAAACTCAGAAATGGGGTTTCCTCTACATAGTCCCCTCCTCCCCCAGAAAAGAAGGAACCCTTCCCCTAACCCCCACCTAGGCCTGGCTGGCCCCACCATGCACTTAGGGGATGGTAGGTTGTGTGTCAAGGCACACAGAGTGCTCTGCCAGCATTCATGAGATAGATCTCTGGTCTAAAGTCTCTCACTCCAAGAGGAAGTGGGTCGGGATAGACCTCAGGCTTCCTTGGCCTTTCTCAGCGCCTACTGTTTAGGGATGTGTTGGATCTGGGGGAAGGTTTGGCCACCCTCCTCCAATCTCTACGCTCTACTGAAGAAGCCACAGAAGAATGTTTACATGCCAAACAGAATGTAACAATCCCCCACCACCCCTACACACACACACACACACACAAACACACACACACTGCCTACAGTCATTGCATGGCCTCTGCCCCACCTGCCTGGCCCTGTCCTGCCCCTGGCCTTGGAACTCCAACATGGCCCATGCCCCCAGCACCACCTCCAAGCCACTGTCATAATTAGATCGGGTCTTGGAAGGGAAGTAGCCATGCCATTAAAGCCTGTTGACCTTTTAGCTGGCCTGGTCTCTCCTTCCCTGCAAGGGAGCTGCTGAAGGGACCCCTGGCAGTACTCCCTGCTTTCATTCCAGTGTCAGGGAGTCAGGGTTGGAGGAGGGGGGTATCTGTTTGTGGAGGGAAGTGGGGGGTAAGGGTATCTGCTTGGGGCAAAGACGGGCAGAGGGGGCACGTGCCCCAGGGTCTGTCATTTATCTGCTCCAGAGCCCAATCAGGCTACCATAAATTGACCAAAGTTCCCTGGACCCTAGGATGCGGGAGGGAGGGTGGTGAAGTGGGGTAAGGCTAGAGGAGTCAGGAGGTAAATTTGCTACCTTAGTATATGCTTACTTGTTCCCTTCCTTTTAAAAATAGTCCCAACCTTGATTTCATCTGCATAGGGAGTTCCCCATGTGGAAATTCACTTCACAGTGACAGATCATCCATAATTGATAGTCTCTGGAGAGTTATTGGGGGTGGGGCAAGTGGAGGGTGCACCTCTCCACCAAGATGAGTATTGATCTGTCATCCTCAAATTAATCTGAATCTTTCCCTTACCTCTGTATATCCTTAGCCTGTGCCACCTTTCTGGGTAAAGGATTTCCTCCCTGTTGTGTGCAGCCAGACTTCTTTGTAGGTGAACTAAATTTACTTCTTTCAGACTACAAGGGGGCCCCTTTATTCAAAGATAGGAGAGTTTAGTCGGATAGCTAGGTGGTGCACTGGATAGACTGCTGGACCTGATGTCAGCATGATCTGAATTCAGATCTAACCTCAGACACTTACTGCCTGACCCTAAGCAAGTTCCTTAACCTATAGCTACATTCCTCCTGCCTATGCCTTTATGACTTTCTAGGCTTCAATCCTATCCCTTCTCAGCCTCCATAGTAGTCTACCAAAATGGCCACAACCTTTTGCTTTGGTCCCCACCTTCCACATCCATTCTTTTGCTTATTTGAGGTCCCACCTGCACCTCCTCCATTTCTTTTGTGTCCCTCCTAAGGTATGGTGACCAGATCTGCACATAAATTCTATGCAATCAGACCAGTATATAGGGGTCCTCTTGGCCTGAGACATGCACCTCCACACTCAGAACCTGCATTCCAGTTGAGAGTGCCTCCCTCTGCTCCACCTTCACCCCCAGGCCTGGGTGTTACCAAAAGGTCAGAAGAACCCAATTCCATCATACTCTCAGGAATTCCAAGTCCTGTTAGCCAGACACAGATATTCCCAGGATTAAAGCTGGGCTTGAGTCCCCTGAAGTCACTCGAATGGGAAGAGAAGTGGGCATGGGGACTGAGAGAAGGCATTCTCTGTCTCCAAACCACAGGGCTTCAGGAGTAGAAGTCTTTGCCTTGTCCTCAATCATGGTGAGAGTCTGCCCCAACATCTACAAGCCATTCCTTTTTGTCCCCCTGGCAGCCCCTTCTCTCTTCGGTGCCCCTCCCATTAAGGAGCTGGAGATACTGAGACACAGGGCGATCAGAACCGGGATTCTCTGGGCAAGGGACATCCCTGTCTCCTGTAAGGTCTCAGTCTTCATTGGAAGACTTATGAGACTTCACACACACACACATACACACACGCACACACACACACACACACACACACACACACACACTGCTGATACTAATAATAACATTTATATAGCGCTTTAAGGTTTCCAAAGTATTTAACATGTTAACTTATTTGATACCTACCTGTCATAGAGAGTGAAACTTTCTGGCATTAAAAATATGTACATTTATGGAAAGTAACCTAAAATTGTGTCCCTTGTTATACCCGAGGATCTTGTTTACCTTCCCTAGTTTCTGCTCTGAGAGAGGTTAAGTGGTGAGTAAGGTTGGATTTGGGCTGCTTCGTAGGACAAAAGGGAAACCCAGAAAAATACCGTCCTCCCCCTCCCTCCTTCCACACTCTCTCTCCCCCGCTCCCTCCTCTCTTCCCCTTTCTGTCTCTGCTCTCTTTCTTGCCTTCCTCCTCCTTCTTTCTCTCCCCTTTTCTCTTTCTTTCTCCTCTCCACATCTCTTTTTTTTTCTTCCTCTCTCTCTGGCTGTCCCCCCCTCTCTTTCTCTCCTTTTCTCTCCCCACCTCTTCCCCCCTGTTTCTCCTTCCCTCTTTTCCCCCTCTCCTCTGAACCTACTTGATGAAGGGGAAGGAACTACAAGGAGAGGCACCAGGGAGCACTTCAAAAGAGAGAGGAAGATGGATAGGGAAGATTTCTCTTACTTGCAGCCATCAGCAGCTTGCAATAGCAGCAGGACCTTCTCACCAGACTCCTGCCTGCTCCTGCCAAGGTAAGTTGCTGCTGCTATTTCCCCTAAGACTGGGCCACGGACCAGATGCCATACCCGGAACCTTTCTAACCAGAGAGGGCTCTGAGGTGGATAGAAGATGGCTAAGGGCTAGGACGGCAGAGAGAATCAAGGCGGGTAGCTAGAGTTGGATGGGTTTATAGACTGGGGAGGAGTACCTGCTTAAAGGCTTCAGATTCAGACCAGTCTTTCACTCAGCCCAGTTTCCAGACCAGGCCCATTTCCAAACCTAGGGACTCCTTTTGTGGTTCTGTGGCCAGAAGACCTACCCTTTATATTCCCCTTCATTCCCATATCTACCATCATCCTGGTTTCTGATTATCATATCATGAATTTCCTTACCATCACCACCTTCAGCCTCCCCATTATAATTGTCATCTCTTCAGTCAGCATCCTCATGACCACCTTCCCATCAAAATCCTCTTGCCACTATCACTATCTTCTCCATTAGCATATCATCATCATTACTGCCCTCATCGTCTTCATAACTATCCCCATCATCTTTCCTATTAGCATTCCCATTCCCAACATCACCATCTGCCCATCCCTGATGTCACTACCACCATCATCATAATCTCCATTTCCTATTCCCATCATCATTCCCATCTCCTGTATCCCATTACCCCTATAATTCTATCTAATCCCTCAACCTCATTAGCATTATTCTTGTGACCGTAAGTATCATCTGCAAGGAAAATGGCATCAATTAAGAAGTGGGATGACCCTGGATGGAATCCATAGTTTCTTTAAAAAAAATTCTTAATCTTTACCAATCAATCACCCCAAAGTTATAGTCCTCTCCTACTGCCAATATTCCTCACCAAGGCTTTTTCCCTTAGCTTGTCAAGTCAGAGGTTGTATTTTTGTCAACAGGATTTCATTAACACTGAAGGGAAAGCCAACCAAATAAAAGCAAACCTATAGACACAAAATTGATGAGTCGTGCAACACAGGAATTTTGTCCTAGATACTATACCCTTTGATGGTGATAATAACTTCTAGTTTCTCAGCCTGTTTTGTGACAGGGCCAGTAGCCATGTTCCTTCCCCCTCTCTTATTCTAAAGCTAGTGAAGTTTCTGTTCCTCCCTACCCATTTCTGCGGTCAGGGCTAATAAGCATCCAAAGTCCTCTATCATAGCAAGTCTGACCCACGCAGAAATGGGGGGAACTCCATGGCTCACATCATCCAATTGAGAACACTCCAAAGAATCTTGCTAGCTTAAAAGACCTATACTACACACTTTATAACTATACAGATATATAATATATATATATATATGTCTATACACACACATACATATAAATACACTGTTCATCACCGAATTAGAATTCAAAAGACCTGAATTCAAACCCCAGCTTTGATGTTTATTTCCTAGTTGAGCTGAGCAAGTCACTTTTAACCTTTCTGGGTCTTAGTTTCCTCACCTGTAAAATGACTGGGGTCTGCTGGGGTTCCCTTGAGATCTGAGGGTTTTTAAAAGGATTTTGCTATGATTTGGGCCTGGGGCTGGGTGGGAAGAAGGTGAAATAAAGCAATATTTCTAGAGAAAAGACTTCTGGCTTCCCTGAGCAACCCAAGAGGTCCTATTGTGGCCCCCTACACTGATTAGAGCACATCTAGAGGCTGACGTTCAGTTCTGAACACCATATTTTTGGAAGGTTATTGACAACCTGAAGGATATCCAGAGGAGGACAATTAAGACAGTGAAGGAACACCATACCACGTGAGAGCTGGCGCTCTAGGGCACGTTACCGGGCTGACACCCTTACCCCCACATCACATTTATGACTATCTTTGTACAAGCCATATCCCCAGGAGTCAAAATGTATGCCTCTGGAGGCTTTTTTAATCTTTGCATCCCTGGTGCTTTGCTCATCTAACCATCCACCTTGATATAGCCATGCCTTCTGGCTGCCTCTTGATCTGATGCTTCTTGATCACCAGACTTCCTGAGACCATGCCCTGAGTTTCTTCATTCACTTGACTTTGGAACCATAGCTGTGAGGCCATGCTCTGCTGACTGAAGAGTCAGCCAGTACAAACACACATGGTCCCACTTGACCCAGCAGACCCCAGACCATGCTTCACATTCCATCAAATTCTGCCATAGCCATCTCCTTGCCATCCACCAGGCTGACCTGTGGGCACCTCCCTCCCCTGCTCATCCCCATTCCCTGCTTCCCACCTCTTTCTCTGGAAACAGTAATTAAAGCAATATTGCCATTGCTTCTGAAAAAGGCTTGTCAATTGACTCCTTCTTGGTGCCTCTTACCATGCCAGTGACTTCCCAAACAAAAACACCCTTCCCGGGCCACTATTCTATCATACCTGTTATTTCACCTACTAGAATGTTAACTCCTTGAGGTCAAGGACTGTCTTGCTTTTGTTTGTGCTTAGCATAGTTCCTGACACATAGTAAGTGCTAAATAAATACTATTCATCCAACTGACCACCCATTCCTTTAAAAACAGATGTTCCAGGGCAACTAGGTGGTACAGTGGATAGAGCTCTGGCCTTAGAGTCAGGAGGACATGAGTTCAAATCCAGTCTCAGACACATGACACTTACTAGCTGTGTGACCCTGGGCAAGTCACTTAACCCGAATTGCCTCACCAAAAAGCAAAAAATAAACAAACAAAACAAAACAAAAAAACAGATGTTATTAAAAGCTGGGGATACAAATACAACCAAAATAGAAAGACAGTCCCTTCCCTCAAGGAGCTTACATTCTAATTGAGGAAGACAAAACATAAAAGGAAGCTTAAAAGGAGTGTGGAGGAGAAGGAGGTACTGGGGAAAGGGCTTATTGTCTAGGGACTGAGGGGTGACTGGTCTGGGGCCCTTCCCCAAAATGGAGGTTCTGGGACAAAACCTCATCAATGGAAGAAAGGGCACACAAGAGTAGTACAACTAGAGCCCAATTAGTGAGAATAATGACTCTCTTGAAATGGCCGAATTATTTGAATTTGCATTGCATATTTCCATTGGGCTGGAACCAATTACCATATTTTACATGATTATAATTTCTAATAGTACAAATTCAAATATCAGCAGATTCATTATTCACACTAATTGAAACCTATATGTACTAGTGGACTTCAATGTCCCTCTCTCAGAGTCAGATAAATAAATAAAAATCTCTTTTTGTTGAGTATTCACAGGTAGTTAACCCTCTAATTTCCTTAGATTGGGGGGGGAGGAAGATTAGAATCTCTTGCAATAAACAATGTGAATATGGGTGTGATGTGCAAGAAAAAAAGCTTAACAATTAGAGCTATACAAAAGTAGAATGGGCTGTAAATAATAATTAAATAAATAATGAGTTCCCAGTCACTGGGGGTCTTCAAATAGAGTCTGGACAGCTACTTGTAGAGGATTTTGTAGAGAGAATTCCAAAGTTTAAAATGTCACAAAACTCTACATACACTCAGACTCAGAGATGTCGCCAATAGGACTATCATTCAAGGTGGCCAAATACAAAGAGGAAGGTACCATATATATAAATTGATTTATAATAACTTTTTTTGTAATTGAGTTCCCTTTGGTTTTCCAAAGTAAGTCTGTAAGCCTACAGAAAGGCAGTGTGTCCCTGTATTAATTATCCAGCAAGAGAGTACTACATGAGTTATTCACCAAATGGAACTTCATTTGAGTTACCAACATAGCAGGCTGTCAGTTTCTCTCAGTAGTGTGTGTGTGTGTGTGTGTGTGTGTGTGTGTGTGTGTGTGTGAGAGAGAGAGAGAGAGAGAGAGATAAACTTTCCTCTGGCCACTAGATAGCTCTTGATCTATAAATGCCTAAGCTTTTCCTCTGACCACGAACCCACACTTCAGTGGAGGTGCTAAGCAGTTTGGGCTAACCCTTAATGACCAGGTCCAAAATCAGTCTAGGAGATTGCTTAAAAGATCAAATCTACTATTTGTAATATGCTCATGAAGCCATATTTTGTCTGGGCTTCCCTCTCTCTGGTCATAGCCTCCTGAATTCACAAGACTCAGGGACTTAGCATATTGTGGTCATATCGTCTATTGTACATAGAATAAAATGGAAAGGAAATAGACCAAATACTCCTATATAGAACTATATGTTTCCAGTCATCTCCTGCTGACCCTTCCAGATCTTTTAATATATGGTCTGGGAGATGCCCTGGCCACACATACCAGCAACTAGTGGTAAAGGAAGAAAGAAATCAGCTGTCAATATCCTATTTCAGGATTTTGGATTAGGAACAAGTAGGAAAGACAGTGAGGAAAATTGGCCTCCCTCATCTTACCAGCCAAGAACTGGCAGTCTTCTCACTTCACGTCATCTCTGGTTGTCTCACTCTCAGGATCTGAACCTCCTCCATGGCATTAACCCCTGGCTGTCTTGTTCTCCAGACATTACGGTTTCAATGTGTCACTGGTCATGTTCTTTGTGGACCTTCATCTGTACCCACTGACCAGCTGCTCACCCTAATCTCTCCAAAAAGTCCAAGTTGGAGGTTAGCAGAAGGAAGAGAGGAAGCCAATCTTGTACACCACAGTATACATATTCCCACTTTTCCTCTCAGAGGACTTCTCCTCTTTTGCAAGGGCGAGTTCACTGAAATCCCTAGTGAAGGGATCCCAGAAGGGCATTCATCCTCTACTGGGCCAGGGTCATCAGAAACTGCTCTGCCAGTCTTCCTTTCTCTCAGTCATCACCCTGGGTCCAGGGGCAAACACTACAAAGAGATAAGAGGGCAAACAGGAGCACATGGTACAGTTGCAAAGAATTGAAAGAGAAGTGGGTGCACATTGATTGGGGGGAATGATAGACTAACAATAAATCATGGCCTATGACTGTAATGGGATATTATGGTGCCTTAAGAAATGATGATTATGAAAACTTCAGAGAAGCTTAGGAAGACTTAGACGAACAAATGCAGTGCAAAATGAATGCAACATAGAGAACAACTTACATGATGACCATAATAATATAAAAAACAATATTTAAAGACTTCAAAACTCTAATCAATACAGTGACCACTGGGGACTCCAGAGGACTAATGGTGAAGCATGTTTTACACTGATAGACTACAGGTGAATGAATGAAAAAGCATTTTTTAAAGTGCTTACTATGTGCCAAGTATTGTGCTAAGTAAATAGAAAAAATGATATAGCCCTTGCTGTCAAGCAGCTCATAATCTAAGTGCAATCCGTGGGATGGATGGCAAGGCCCAGGGGCCATCAGTCTATGGGAACTGGTCAGATGATAATGCCTGGGGTCTGCAGGATATAGAGGCAGGGAAAACAGTAAGGCTAAATGGTCCTCCAACTGACCAGAAGTCATAAAAGTTGGTCATTTTTTTTTTTTTTTAGTGAGGCAATTGGGGTTAAGTGACTTGCCCAGAGTCATACAGGTAGGAAGTATTATGTGTCTGAGGCCAGATTTAAACTCAGGTCCTCCTGACTGCAGGGTCAGTACTCTATCCACTGAGCCACCTAGCTGGCCCGAGTTGGTCATTTTCAATCTCATCCAAGCCTTGTGAACAGTCAAGCAGCCCTGAAGGGTTCTGGGCATCCTGATAGGGGGAGCATGGAGGAAGGAAAGGTGACAGGGTATGTCTAGTGATGGTAGGTCTTCCCCACACTCTGCCTTGGATGGGTTCTAGGATCTGGGGCCCATGGCCAGGGGAGTAGGGGTGGGGTGGGAAGCAAGGAGGGGAGAACCTTCCCAGTGGGCAGTATGGCTTCCCATCGCTCAGTTGTCCTGGATGGATTCTAGGATCAAAGAGAGTAGGGGGAATTGGTGAAGGTGTGAGACCAGGGATCCTGAGACCAATACTGATAGATGCAGAATGAGACATATATTACCGGAGAAGATCAATGTGAAAATTTGTTTTTCCTTGACTCTCCTTATTTGTTACAAGGCAGGGTTCTGTGGTGGAATGGGAACTGAGGAACTGGGGACAATGGAAGAGCAGAAAGCTGGTTGGGAGACATGGTGGATAGTCATTTTGAAGAAAGAAAAAAGGAAAGAAAGAAAGGAAGAAAGAAAGAGGAAGGAAGAAAGAAAAGAAAGGAAGGAAAGAAGTAAAGAAAGAAGAAAATGAAGAAAGAGAAGGAAAGAACAAAAATGAAGGAAGAAAAGAAGAGAGCATCAATAAAACTTTTTTAAAAAAAATTAAAGAATTGAGGTATAGGTTAGATCAGATACCCACTGAGATCATTTTGGAATGTGTGACATCATCTCCTTGAGCCTCAGCTTCCTTAAATGTAAAATGAAGGTTGAACGAGATCTAAAGTCTCTTCCTGTTCTAAATCCCATGATCTTATGATGTTATAGTCACCTTGGGTCCGATTAGTCCTGGGGACCCATTGTCTGGCTTCAAGAATAGTAAACTATAATAAGCTCCTTAGGGGCTTTTTTTTTTTTTTTTCATTTTCTTTTGGCAGCTAGATGGTATAGTGGATGAAGCATTGAATCTAGAGTCAGGAAGACCTGAATTCAAATCCAGCCTCAGATACTTATTAGCTGTGTGACACTGGGCAGTCACTTAACCTTTCTTAGCCTCAGCTTCCTCATGTGCCTCATGAGTTCCTCAACAACAGCACCTACCTCATGGGATTGTTGTGAAGACAAAATGAGATAATACTTGTGTCATGTTTTGTAAATGCTGTTCTTCTTGTTGTTCAGTTGTGTCTGATTCTATCTCTACAAAAGTACTGGAGTAGTTTGCCATCTCTTTCTCTGGTGAGTCCCCATTTTCTGTGCTCTATCCACTACCATCAAGCTATCCCTATATAAATGTTAGCTATCATTATTATTCCATATCAGTATCCCCAGGGACTAGGTGCTTTGTATGTAGTAGGCACTTAATAAATGGTGGTTGAATTGAATTGAGAACAACCATAACTTTCTGCACTGACAGGCAGTGATAATTTGTATTTATTTTTCATGTTCAAAGCTCTGGCCCTTCCACTGGGTCCAGGGAGGAAGCTGGCACTTCCATGAACATTATGCCACCATATTACTGAGGCTGTCCATTCAGAGTCATCAACTGGTTATGATGATATATTAATTATTCTACTAACAGTTCATAGCACTTCACTGTTTACAAAGAGTCTTGCTGGCAACATTCTTGCAGGGAGGCATGATTATTCTTATTTGGGGATGGAGAAACTATCAGAGTTTACCCAGTATCACACAACCAGTAAGCTGCCAAGTTGAGCCTCAGACCCCGGGTTGGCACCTCCAGGCAGAGAATGGGACCTGAGGAAAGACTGAAAGGAAGAGGGGTGGCTAAAAGGAGCTAGGGAGACTAGGAGGAAAGAGAGCTGAGCTGAAGGCCAGGAGTGGATAAGGAGTCCTGGGGTTGAAGGGACTGGGGCCAGAAATAAATTCCTGGGAATGATGGGGGCAGAGGAAGCAGAGGAATGAGGATACTGGAAGACAAAGCTTTGAAGTATAATAGAAAGGCTCTTGCTAGAATGTGCTAGGACCTTGGCCCAGGATCACTGAGACAAAACGATGCCCACAGGGAGTCAACCTTGGGACCAGGGTCAGTGGCCCTGGGTCTGGGCTTCTAGACACTGCGAATGCCATTGGCCCTGAAACCCTTCTGTCTCCTGTCACTTTAAAGACATCCAGGTAACTTCAGGGAACCAAAGACAAAGGGCATACTGCACAGATTGGCATGATGCCCAGGATCTCCCCACCTTTGCCCTAGCCTGAACCTACTGCATGAGTTCACTTATTCAGGCTGGGAAAGTAGAGCCTTTGAGCTCTACTATGGGGCATGATGGGGAGGAAGCTGAGACATTGGGATATGGGCAGCCAGTGACACTGAGGGGGAGAACCGGCGCTAGGGGAACCTGGAGGAGGGTTGAACATTGGGAGAGAGGGAAACTCTAAAGGGTAGGAATGAACAGTTTCATTTTTGCCTTTTTGTCCCCAGAGACTTGCATGGTACAAGACACAGCAGGTGCTTAAAAAGTGTTTGTTGAATGTAGCAAAGGCTACACCAGTGTTGGGGTAAAGGGTTAGCCAGGCCCTGGGAAAAAGAGTGTCAAATGGGGATGGTCTAAGTCTTAACTCTTAGCATTAGCACCTTCTTGTCCACTCCCTTTGACCAGCTCATACCATGATGATAACCAAGAGTTTATTATCATTGTACACTGAGTATTTTCTGGACCTCTAAGTCTTGGGGGAGAGACAAAAGGCCATCTCAGTGTCCCTTCTCAGGTCTGACCTCCCCTCTGCTCTCCCTCCTCTTTTCCCCAATGACCCCTCCTGAATAATGTCTCTTGCCAATGTATTGATACTGGGCTAAATAGGTGAGTAACAACCCTGATATGGGTTCTTGGGGGGGGGGGGGTGAGAGTAAGGACATAGATGGCCCTCAGCCTGCCTATATATCCACCCAAGCAGCTTCTCTCTACCTTAGCCTAGCCCAGCCCCCAGAGTGGGCGGGTTCTCAACTCACCCAGGTTGCTGACTCTTAGATTTCTCCCAGAGTCCATGAAGTGGATTTAACAAGTAGGTGCCTGACAGCCAGGGACCCATGTCCAGGTGAGAGACATGGCCTTTGAGGAGATCCTGAAGGAGGTGGGTGGCTTTGGCCCCTTCCAGATTCGAAATCTGTTGCTGTTGGCACTGCCCAGGATTCTGCTGCCTCTGAACTTCCTCTTGCCAATTTTCATGGCTGCAGTGCCCATCCACCATTGTACCCTGCCAGCCCAAGACCTTCTCAACAACCTCACCCAAGAGACAGCTTGGCTGGAAGCCTACTTGCCCCGGGAGCTTGATGGTAGCCTCAGCTCCTGCTACCGATATCTCTACCCACACTCACTCTCCAACGCTAGCCAAGGGGCAGGGGAGGACCAAATTGTGCCATGTCCTGAAGGCTGGGAATATGACCAATCACAGTTCTACTCCACTATTGCTACCCAGGTAAGATTCACTGTCTCCTGTCATACTTGGACATCAGGCTGAGAAGGATTTCTTAGAATACAGGATCTCTCAGGTCCCACCAATGCTAAGAGTCTATGGATACTTGAGAAGGGTAGAAGGGAAGAGTGACTCATATCAGTCCAAATGCGTGGAAACTTTAAGAATGAAAAGGATACCCTATTCCCCTACTTACATATTCCCAGGAAAGAGGCAAGGGACCAGATCCAGAGCTGGAAGGGACTCATTCCTTCATTTTACAAAGGAAGCTACTGAGCTCCAGAGAAGTCAACTAATGACCAAGGTCACATAGGTAGTAAGTAGTAAAGCCAATATTTGAACCTGGGACTTCTGGTTCCAGACCCGGTGTTCATTCCACTACCATATGCAACACAAGGAGAGGGAAAGATGGCAGGAGCTAAGGACATAGGAAATACTCTTGAATGTGTGAGCAAGAGTACAGTGGGATGGAAAGAGTAAGACATTAGGAATAAGGGATCTAAGGTCTAGTCTCACTAGCTTTGTGACTTTGGGTAAATCATTTACCCTCTCTGAGCCTCAGTTTCCCTCATTTGTCAAAGGAGGTCCCGCTAAGGACTCTGCCAACTCTGAAATCCTGTTAGGGTAGGGATTATGTCCTTTTAAAAAAGTCTTTAGTAGTCCCAGCCCCTAGCCCACTTCTTTACATAAAACAGTAGAATAATAAATGTTTGTTGATTATCAAATCAAGAACAATGTAATAGACTTATCCCCAATCCTTGATCTGGGATAAAAGTAGGAGGTGGATTATATGATCTTGGTGGGAAATAGAAAGAAAAGCTGGTTCAGGCCATGTCTTTCTACCTCCCTGTGGGATAAAGGCACGAGTGGGAGGGGAGAGCATACTCCTTGGAGGCAGGGTGGTGGATGATGGACTCCAGAGAGTGGGAGGCTCCAGGGCAGCCCGAGCCACAGTCCTGTGTCCTCTATGGATGCCAGCATAAGTTGTCTAGGACAGTGGCCAAGGCAGACAGCAGGCAAGATGCAAGTCTCTGCCTAGGGACGCCCTACAACCCCTGCCTCAATCTAGTGGGACCTAGTGTGCGAGCGAAAGGGACTGAATCGCGCCATCTCCACCCTCTTCTTCATTGGTGTGCTCGTGGGGGCCGTGATCTTTGGATACTTGTCTGACAGGTACAGGGGTGCAGAGGGCCTGGGGTGAATAACCAGGGAAGTCAACTGGGCTCTGCAACCTAACCTGCACCTTCTGGGTCCATCTTGGCCAGACCCAGGCCCCTGGTGCCATGCTGTGATCTCTTTCTGCTTAGGATGTGCCCTCCCACTGCCCCACCCCCCCATGCCAGTATAGTCCCACAGCCTAAGGACACACCCCTTCATCCCCTGGCTAGAAGTATGTTTTGGGTTCCATGACTTATTTCCCAGGCAGAAGTCTCCATTCAAGGGAGGAGGGAGCATTGCCTTCTTGATCCCTTGGAAGGCCTGATTCCTGTATGACTCTGATGCCAGGTTTGGGAGACGCCCACTGCTCTTGGTAACCTACGTGAGCACGCTAGCCCTGGGCCTGGTCTCCGCCTTTTCTGTCAGCTACATCATGTTTGTCATCACTCGCAGCCTCACAGGTGTTGCCATAGCAGGCTTCACTATAATTGTCTTGCCCCTAGGTAAGAGCCTGCCTGGGGGTGGAGGGCTCCAGGGCACACAGGGAGGAGGGACGGAGTGAGAGGTAGCATGTTCCCTGCCCTGGTGTGGGCAAAGGGATGGAAAGGGTCTGATTAGATGACTGGACCATGGCCTGGGGTCCTAGTGGAACCAGGATTTCTGTAGGAATTGAAGATTTCTTTGGGAGGGGGAGGATCAGGTTGGGAGGACGGGAAGTTTCTGAGGGCCAAGTAATTACAAACTCAGGTCTTTCATCTGTATTTCTTTTTCTTTATCTTTGTCTCTCTCTTTTTCTATTTCTTCTTGTCTGTCCCTGTCTCTGTCCCTATGTTGTCTGTCTCTCTCTCCCTATCTCTGTCCCTCTTTCTGTGTCCTTTGTTCTCTCCCTGTCTCTGTCTCCTTCCCTTTTTTTCTGCATCCTTGGTATCTGGACCTCTGTGCCTCTGTCTTTCTATCTGTCTCTGCCTCTCTGTCCCTGTCCCTCTTTCTACATCCTTCGCTCCTCTCTCTCTCTCTCTCTGTCTCTCTGTGTGTGTCTCTGTCTGTGTCTCTGTCTCTGTGTGTGTGTCTCTGTCTCTGTGTGTGTCTCTCTGTGTCTCTCTGTCTGTCTCTGTCTCTCTCTGTCTGTCTCTCTCTCTCGCTTGCTCTCTCGTTGTCTCTGTCTCCCCCCATACCCTGCACACCTTCCTGCAACCCAGAATTAGAGTGGTTAGATGTTGAACATCGCACTGTGGCCGGCGTGCTCAGCAGCACCTTCTGGTCTGGGGGGGTGATGCTGTTGGCGTTGGTTGGCTACCTGATCCGAGACTGGCGCTGGCTGCTGCTGGCTGTGACCCTGCCCTGCGCCCTGGGCATCCTCAGCCTCTGGTGAGATGAGTGCACGGCTATGGGGCATTGAGAACTGAGGAAATGGGGGGAGGGGAGAGCCATATAGCCCACTGTGTTCCAAAGCAGGACACTCACGTGGGTGATCCGCTGGGTGGTTTGAACCATCTCTCCCTCACTCTTCCATTCTCTTAGAAGATGGTACCTGCACACCTTGGCATTAAGAGTGGGTTTCAAAAAAAAAAGAATGAGTTTCCCTAGACTCTTAGTTTTCAGTCCTGGGATCCCATCCTTACATAAAGGCTAAGGCCCAGAGACTAGTTTGATTTGGGGTACCCCTGTTCCCCACCCCATCCCTCTGGTCTGCCCCTCTCACTATCACGGGCTCCTCTCTGTTTGGAGTAGTCCACCCTCTGCCTCCTGCCCCCCCAGGTGGGTGCCTGAGTCTGCGCGATGGCTTCTGACCCAGGGTAGGATAAAGGAAGCCCAACATTATCTCCTCCAATGTGCAGCGCTCAATGGCCGGCCCCAAGCTAGGGAAAAACTAAGCATTGAGGTAAGGTGGAGCTGGGGGGGACAGTCTTGGTCATGGTCTACACCACCTTCACACACACCCCTTGGCCCTTTAGAAATGGAGGGAAGTCCAATAGACTCGGGGAGCGGGGGCATAAGCATCAGACTCTCCTATGACTACCATTCACCTTTCATTTGGATCCTTCATGAACACTGTGTCCCCCAGCCCCCACATCCATAGACACACAGGCGGGTAGTGGAAAGAGCTAGGCGACACGGGTTAAGTAATCTAATGGTTACTGATTATGTGACCTTAGACTGATTATGTAACCTTACTTCCCTTCCCTGGACCTCAGTCCATCCCAACCCCACCCCCAATCCTCCTAAAATGAAGGTACTGGATATTAGGGAAGCAGAGTGTGAGGCAGAGAGGTTTCAAAACTGGAAGATTAGTGGTACCATTAACAAGACATGGGGAAGTTAAGAGGAAGACAGTTTTGGGGGGAAAGATATTGGGCTGAGTTTTGGACTCCTTGAGTTTGAGGTGGTGTTGGGAGGGTGGTTCAAGGAAGAGATGGATTTAGAGGAGACAGAGGTCTTGGGTCTAGCCGGCCCTGCCATCTACTTGTTGTTCAGTCATGATTTGACTCTTGGCAACCCCATTTGGGGTTTTCTTGGCAAAGATGCTAGAGTGGTTTGCCATTTCCTTCTCCAGCTTATTTTGCAGATGAGGAAACTGAGGCAAGCAGGGTTAAGTGACTTGTCCAGGAACTCATAGCTAATAAGTGACTGAGGCTAGATGTGAACTCAGGTCTTCCTGACTCCAGGCCCAGCACTCTATCCACTGTGCCACCCAGCTGCCCCCTTGCCATCTACTGCGTGGTGGTATGACCTTGCCCAAGTCACTTCCCTTTCTGAGAAGAGGAAACCTCAGTTCTTCCTTTCTCTGTGTCAAGCATTTATGAAATGCTTTCTATTTGCCAGGCAATGTCCTAGACACCAGGGAAACAAAGAAAGTATAAAAACAACAAAATGGGAAAAGACAAACAAATTTGTAAAATTAGTGAGTTGTGTGGCATGGCCCCTGAGGCAGCTCTCAGCTCTTCCATTCCAGGATTTTGATTCTGTACGTCCCCAAATTCCCACAGCCTCCCTGATGATTCTCCTGGGTAAAGTGGGGGCCATCGCCGGTGATCTTGACCTATGTCTGGCCACTAGACTCTGGTGACCCTGGAGGAGAGAGTGGGGCTGGTGACTCTGCACAGCTCTGCCTCAGTTAAATCCAATTCACTTGCAAGTCAAGACATCACCCTCCTGATGTCATTGGTCCTCTTTGAGAATGAAGGACGAACAACAACAATCTGGATAAATCCCTTTCCCTAATCCCAGGCCCTGAGTCTGGTGGCTGAAAGGGAAAAGGTGGTTAGAAGGCCTTCTTACCTGGACTTGTTCCGGACACCCCGGCTCCGGCACATCTCCCTGTGTTGCATGGTGGTGTGGTGAGAACTGGGGCCCCAACCCGAAGGGGGTATGGCTGGGCTGGACCCCCCTGCCTGGGTTCTCTGAAGGAAAAGGGTCTATCTTAAAATGACTGGTTCTAGAAAAGTCCAGCCTGAGAGAGGGTGGGACTAGGGAGGACCCAGAACCAGCCCAGTTCCAGGGCCCGGGGTAGTAGAAAGGTCTTGTTGGTGGGGAGGGTGTAAATTGGTGAAGGAGGAGTGAAGAAGCAGAGGTCCCAGGGGAAGATTACAAAGAGGGGTACAGAGCGGATTGTGTGACGGGGTGCCTGAAAGGAAGACTGGAGGATGAGGGAGTCAGCAGGGCAGTGAGGTCTGAAGGAAGGAGGCATCTGAGAGGTAGGTGTCAGGGAGGATCTGGGGAGGGGAAGGAGAAAAGAGGGGAATCTGGGGGGAGTGTGTGAGCCAGGGATTACAGTGTCGCAGACCCTCCTCCTCCCATCATCACAGGTTTGGGGTGAACTTCTCATACTATGGCCTGAGCCTGGACCTGTCAGAGCTCGGGCTGAACATGTACCAGACACAGCTGCTGTTTGGGGCAGTGGAGGTGCCCTTCAAGATGATTGTCTACCTGTCAGTACGCTACGCAGGGCGCCGCTTCACTCAGGTGGGGGCCCTGCTGGGCACTGCCCTCACTGTGGGCGCTAATCTGCTACTGCCCTCCGGTGAGTCCCCAGGAATTCTTCCTTAGACCCACTGCACTGCCAGATTCCAGACCCCCCCTGGAGTGAGCCCTATACTCTCTCTGAGATAATATTTGTAAAGGGCTTAGTGTAGTGCCTGGCGTATAGCAGGTGCTTGATAAATAATTGTTTCCTTTGTCCCACCTTCCCTTCCTCCCTTCCTCCTTCCGTCCCTTTCTTCTTTCCTTTCTTCCTTCTTTCATTTCTTCCTCCCTTCCTCCCTCCTTTCCTCACACCCACCTTCCCTCTCTCCTTCCCTGATTTTCCTTTTCCCTCTTCCCTCCCTTGGAGGCTAAATTTTCTGCTCTTGTCGGGGATCTTTGATGCACTAGAAAAGAGTCCTGGACTAGGAGTGAAGACCTCTAGGTTCTAGTTCTGCCTTGACTACCATCTGATTCTTTGACCTTGGGCAAGTCATTTCTCCCAGTCCAGCCCTTAGTTCCCTCATCTGTAAAATGGGCCTGGGCTAGACGATCTCCAAACTTCTTTTAAGGTCTAAATCCTACGCTTGTAGCTGTGATCCTTCTAACTTTTCAAAATTCTATGGCTCTATGATTCTGAAAAGCCTCACTCTCCTTGTGAGATGCCTGCTACCTGCATCCCTCCCCGACTTCTCCCCTCCTTGACAAGCAACCCAGAGAAGGTCCCCAGTCACTCCCCAGCATTCTTCCCCCCCCCCCCAGGGTTGGTGGCATGGAGATTAGTCCTGAAAGTGACTGGAAAAGGCTTTTCAGAAGCATCCTTCACCACTGCCTACCTGTTCACATCAGAGCTGTACCCCACTGTACTAAGGTGAGTCTGGGACTTTACCACCAATCTTCACCTCTTCTCATTTCAGTCCTGTGCCCCAGCAGAGCTTCACCTAGGAACACCTCTCCATATTCTACCCTACTTCTCCACCCTCTGAGATCTCTCTCTTTCTGTCTCTGTCTCTCCTCTCTGTCTCTATCTCTCCCCCCACTTCTCTCTTCTCTCTCTGTCTCTTCTCTCTTTTCCTCTTTCTCTCTCGTGCACACATTTACACACACACACACACACACACACACACAAACACACACACCACTCTATCTAGACTTTGCTGCCCAGGGCCATACCCAGCAGGTGGTATGCCCAGCAAACATCAGAACTGGTCTAAGTACCTGGAAGGAAACAAGCCTCTGTTGTTAGGTCTGTCTCTGTTTAGAAGAGTATGGAAATCTAGGCTCTTCCTCCCCACTGTGCCTACTATATGACCTTGAGCCTCATCTATAAAATGCAGTTAAATTGAATTGAAATCAATTGAATTGAACAAACATCTGTGAGGCTTAAATGGGTAAGATCTACAAAGCACTTTGTAATTGGGAAGGACTACACTGGAGGGTTTGCCAGAGAAGGATCAGGGTAAAGGGGAAATATTGAACCTCAAGAAATGACTTTGGAAGAGGATAGCTCTCTTCAAGCATTTAAAATATTGTTAAGAGGATAGAGCACTAGTCTTGGAGTCAGCAGGACCCGAGTTCAAATCTAGCCTCAGACATTTATTAGTTGTGTGATCTTAGGCAAGTCACTTAACCCCTCCACTCCACCAAAAAAAAAAAACAAACAAACCACCCCCCCCAAACCACCAGAACAAACAAACAAAAAACACAACACTATAAGAGAATAGGGATTAGAGTTGTTCTGCTAGGTCCCAGAGATTGCGATTAGAATTAATAGGTGTTGGATAGAGCACCAACCCTGGAGTCAGGAGGACCTGAGTTCCAATGTGGCCTCAGATGCTTGACATTTACTAGCTGTGTGACCCTGGGCAAATCACTTAACCCCAATTGCTTTGCAAAAAGAAAAAAAAAGAATTAATAGATAAAGGTTCAAAGAGGCAGATTTACGCTCAATTTAAGGAAAAATTTCCTAACAATTGGAGCTATCCAGAAGTGGACTGGACCAGCAAGGGGCAGGAAGGGGCAGAGTAGTCTTACCCTCACTGGAACTCTGTACAAGGTGTCCCAAAAGGCTTAGTGAGTTGATAAGCTTAAAACGACATTAATACTTTTGGGACATCCCATATGTGAAGGCTAGAGTTGTCATAGATGGAATTTCTTCCCAGCTTTAAATTGGCGTGGAGTTGACTGGATCATTCCTGAAGTACTTTCCAACTCTGGGATTCTGGGACATAAAGAGCAGCTACTGATGTGGTTTGTTCATTACCTATTGGGCACTTGGATAGTAGGCTCTGCCTGCCTCTCAGGGTCATGGGAGCAGACTGAGAACACAGGACCATGAATGGGGTCAGACCTCCCTGCTTCAGCAGTGAGCCAGGAGGATGCTGGGTGCAAGCAGGGGTTAGCTAGCTCCTAGCTGATACTAAAAAGACATGACATTCAAATACCAAGCATCAACGCACCCCCTCCCTACCTTTACTCCATTTTTTAATAATATATTTTATTTCTTCCCCAATTACATGTTAAAACAATCTTTAAACTTTTTTTTAAATTTTGAGTTCCAAATTCTATCCCTCTCTCCCTGAGAATGTAAGCAATCAGATATAGGTTATACAGGTGCCTTACTTCGCTTTTAAAAATAGGTGGGGGAGCAGCTAGGTGGTGTAGTGGATAGAGCACTGGCCCTGGAGTCAGGAAGACCTGAGTTCAAATCTGGCCTCAGTCACTTAACACTTACTAGCTGTATGACCCTGGGCAAGTCACTTAAGCCCATTGCCTAGCCAACAAACAACCAACAACAACCAAAAAAAAAAAAAATAGGTGGGAGTCTTTCCTCTTCTTGAAAATGATTGTCCTTTTAAGACCTCTATTCCTATTCAGAGCCATCCTGGTATTCATTTTAATCTGACCTTGTCTGTTTATAGGCAGGTAGGTGGTGCAGTAGGTAGAGCACAGGCCCTGGAGACAGGAAGACCTGAGTTCAAATCTGACCACAGATACTTACTAGTTGTGTGACCCTGGGCAAGTCACGTAACCTTGTTTGCCTCAGTTTACTCATCTGTAAAATGAGCCAGAGAAGAAAATGGCAAACCATTCCAGTATCTTTGCCAAGGAAGCCCCAAATGGGGTAACGAAGTGTTGGACATGAATAAAACAACTCAGCAACAATAAAACAACTGACCAACACCACCAACAACCTGTGTATGGGTGTTAGGAGAAGAGGGGAGGTAAAAAACCTTATCCAGCACAAAGCTTTGGTCTTGAGGCTCAAATGACATGAGTAAGGGAATTTCCTCTATATTTTATATATAGTCTCAGAAAGTTGCCCATGGCTAAGAGAGGTGTGAAAGAGGATTTGTCCACAGTCACCATAACTACTAAATATCAGAGGCATGATTTGAACCTAGGTCTTCCTGATTGCCAAACCCTGTGTTCTACCTATGACATTGTCTCTGAAATAAGATATTGAATGAGAAAATGCTTTGGAGAGTGGCTTGATGGAAAGAGCTCTGAATTTGCAGTCTGAAGACCTAGGTTCTAATCTTGACTCTGACTAGTCATATATTTCCCTCTCTGGGCCTGAGGTTCCTGACCTCAAAAATGAGGGGGCTTGGACTAAATGATCCCTTTCAATTCCTACCAGTGTGAGAGATATGGAAGAGGACTAGGATGAGATGCTAGATTTGGAGTGGTTTAAATCTGACCTCTGCCACTTCTTAGCTATGTGACCTTGGGTATATCTCTTAAAAATCTCTTTGAGCCTCAGTTTCCCCATCTGTAAAATAGGGATTATATATATATATTCTCATTACCCAGGGTGGTGGTGGTAAGGATCACTTATATGTGTCATCCTCTCTCTGAGACTCAGTTTCACCATTTGCCAAGGACTAGATGATCTCTTATAGCTCTTTATCCTGTTGAACCTCTGTAATTGGTGAAGAAGGTCCTGCAGTTTATCATTTGATCCATGATAAAGTGGGCAGGTTGTCCATCAGTTGGTCAGAGGTGGGTGGTTTGAGGCTCACCACCTCCCTCTGAATCCTCTGTTTTCCTGCTTCCCTGGCACAGACAGACAGGCTTGGGACTGACATCTCTGGTGGGCCGGTTTGGGGGCTCCCTTGCACCACTGGCCACCTTGCTGGAAGGGATATGGCCCCCACTGCCCAAGGTCACCTATAGTGGGATTGCCCTTTTGGCTTCGGCCACTGCCCTCCTGCTGCCAGAAACACGCAATGCAAAGCTTCCTGAGACCATCCAGGATGTGGAGAAAAAGAGGTATATTGTCCGGATTTGGGTTGAGGGGATTAGGGATGCAGTGAACCCTGAGACTTTGATGAGGAGCTTTTATGGATCCCTACATCCTCACTTTCAAAGGAATACCCCCACTCTGCTCCAGACTGGGCCAGCGAGAGAGAAAGAAGAAGGCTGAGGGAGTGCAGGGAGGAGGGCCCAGATGAGGGCAGGGACAATGCGTTGCCCACCTCTACTGTATGGCTTACTCTTCCTCAGGACCTTGTCAGACCTCCAAGAAGCGGGGATATCCATGAAGGCACTACAAGATTAGGACGGAAAGCATCACAGTATTGGGCAAAGAGCAGCAGATACGGGACCAAGAATCCCGTCTCCGCTAACTGCTATGAGAAATGGCTTCAGTTTCCTCATCTGTAAAATAAGGGGACTACATTAACTCTCCAAGGTCGCTTCCAGCTCTGAATCCTACGATGCTACAAAATGAGCAATGATACCATCTCTTTCCAGCGAGGAGTGATGGCCTGACAGACCCCACCCCCACCCCAGGATGGGCAGAACTGCAGCCACAACGCATCAGGCTACCCTAACACCCTTGAAGAGTTGGGACAGACTTAAGAACAGCCTAGCCCTAGCCCCTTGACATCCCCAAGAGCCTCTGCTTAAATACCTCTAGTAATGGGGCTGCCCACAGGGCATCTCCCTGATGCCTATTTGGGGTGTGTGGATAAAAGGGCTCCCCTTCTCCATTCGGGGGACATGGCTACTGGGCAGGACTTGGGGGAAAGAAGGTTGGATCAGGAGTCAAGAAAACCTGGTCCTAGTCCCAGTTCTGTTATGTAGTCCGGTGGACCTGTTTCCTCCCTCACTTGTAGAATGGGATAATACCACCTGCCCAGCCTACCTCACAGGGCTGTTGTGAGGATCAGAAAAAAGAATACATATCAAGTTCTTTGGAAAGTGTAAGGCCCTTGTATTGTAAGTACTCTGGTCACCTGGAGCAGCTGGGCACATCCACAGCCCCGTCTGCGATGAAGCCCCAGTTCAGGGGGGAGAAAGGCAGGAAAGGCAGCTACGGGGCCTGGGATGCTTTGTTGGTCCCCGGAAGAAAAGGGCTACCTCCTCTCCATGGATGCTGCCGCCTGGAACTGCCCTACTAATGTGACTGCCTCACACTCCATCCCTAAGGAGGAACACTCAGTAGGCTTCTCTCTATTCCCCTCTTCCCAGCCAGTCCTCCCCTGCTATGCCCCACCCTGTGCCCCAGATTCCCAGGCCTAATGCCAAGAGAAGGGAAAGCTGAGATTAAAAGAGCAGACTCTTTTATTGGGTGAATTTCAAGGAAGGGGAGGGAGAAGGTAGAAGCACAGGGACGCCTAGAGAGAAAGGTGGCCATTCCTTGATGTCACTGAAGGGAGGGGATGGCACTGCCACCAGGGCAGCCCCGGCATGATTCCCCTTCTCCCCAATTCTTCCTCGTGAACTTGGGCTTTTCTGAAGCCAAGGTCTAGGGAACATGCTGAGTTTCACAGGAAGAGGAAGGGCATCCTCTCCCTCTTCCTGTACTACCACCTCTCATCCCTACATCATCAGATGCATGGCAGGTGCTATGGGGATAAGTGTAAGCCAGCAACCAGGATGGGGAATGGGGAATGAAGCCTGGAGGCTACCTGGAACACTGACCCCTGTCCAATCTGAAAGGATGGAAATCTCTGACCCTCTTGTTCAACCTGGGAGATGGAGAGAGCCTAGGAGGGACCCAGGACAGGGAAAACACATTCTTCTGTTAGCTTCTCAATCAGATTTCAACTCTATGGAGTCATAGATGTAGCAGCCCACGTCACCAATGTTCACACCTGGAGGGGTAAAAGAGTAGAGTCACCAAAGGCACTGGGGGGGAGAGACACTGGGGGAAAAGGGAAGAGGGAGGAGGTATAAGTGCAAGAGGGAAGGGAACTAAGGAGACAGTAGGAGAGAAGGGAAAGGAGGGCAGTAAGGAAGGGAGAGGGTAGGGGACTGGGGAGAAGTGGGCGTACACGAAGGAGTAGGCATTTTAATATACAAGGGAACTACATGCAAATCATGCATAAGCTATGCAAATGAAATGCATATCAGCATGGGGATTTCTGGGGTCGGGGCTCCCACCTTTGGGCCCAAACAGGTATCCGTAGCAAGGGATGTGGCAGTACGGGAAACCATCATGCTGGGAACACAGCGGGAATTTGGTTTAGTCCTACTCTAAATTCTTCTGCCCCACCTAGTCTCCACTTTTCTTCCAGGGCTCTCTCCAGCTTCCTGAGTCTCCCCTGCTCCCACTCCTCCTTCTTTCCCCTTCAGAGGTTACCTACAGCTTCAGTCAAATCATCTACCTTTTCTGAGCCTCAGTTTCCCCATCTATGAGATGAAGGGGTGGGACTAGATAATTGTCTCTCATGTTCTGTGGCTCTGAGGTTCTAGGAGAACTCTGAGACCCCTCCCCCAACTTTGCCTGTTTCTGACTCCCAATCTTCCCATGGCTCTCACTGTCCCACCTGCATTAATCCCTTGGCTTACCTCCGCATGGCTCCCTGCTGTTAGGGTCTTACGGCAGCGCTGGCATCGGAGACAGGGCCGATGCCAGTTCCTGCCCAGGGACATCACTTTCTCAGCTAGTAGAAAGAGAGGTCATGGTACCCAGAGGATGGCTAAGGGGTTGTTCCCTGTGCCTGGGCAGGAGTAACAGGAGGAGGAGGGCTCTGATCCCCCCTCCCACTCTCATGCAGTCTCTCCCAACCCCATTCCTGCCCATCCCAATGGCCCAGATCTGCCTCTGACCCCCTACTCCTACCTGAACTCACCAAAGTAAACAGGGTTCCCACAGCCAGGACACAGAGATGTCTCTCCAGCATATGTCTTCACCTGTGTTGGGCCTTAGGAAACAAAAGACTTTGGCTGGGCCTGGGGCTGGAAGCAATCTGCCCAAAGCCCTTTCTCATCATCACTGGAGCTGGGCAAAGGGATGGTCTGCTGAAGGGGCTAGTGCTTCTCTCCATTAAGAGCCCAAGTTCAAGGGGTGGAAAGCAGGGGCCTGACCCACCCATGAAGTGTCCTACTCCATCATCCCATCTTCCTGCCACACACACACACACACACACACACACACATCCTATATCTCAATATCATCCCCTCACCCACCCTCCTTCCTATCCATCAGGGGCCCTGGTCATCCTCCTCTTCGATGCCAAGGTGCCAACCCCCTCTCGCCCGCCTGCCTGGCCCCAATCAGCAGCAATTCAATCCGCAAGAAACTTGAGCTGGACATTGGAGCTGGGGCTCAGGGCAAGTGGTGTCAGGTGTTGAAGAACATGGTGTCACTGCCGATTTGGGCTGGGGAGGAACGGCAGGGAGTGGAGGCAGAGGGGACAAAAAGACGGGGCCGTGCACGTATTCCCACATCAAAACTCCATACACAGGCAAAGAGAAGAAGGGGAGAAGAAGTTAAAAGACAAAGATCACTATTGCCACATCTTTCCATAGCACTGGACTGAGTGACCTGGGTTTTATCCCAGATTAGCCACTGAATAGCTGTGTGACCTTAGTCAAGTCCACTTTAACCTCTCTACACCTCAGTTTCCTCATTCATAAACTGAGTGGGAGCTTAGGAATGAGGAAACTGAAGACCTTACAAGAGAAATGACCTGTCCAAGGTCACACAGATACTAAGAAGCAGATCTATAATACAAAGTAAAGTTTCCAACTCTCTCTGCTATGCACTAATTTGATTCTTCCCACTGCCTTGAAGTGTGCCACACACAGATGATTAATAATATATTATAATAATTATATAATATATATACATTATGTAGAAATATAGAAATAAAATTAACATATAAATACATATTATAACAAATACAACATATATAATATGTACGTATTATATAGAAACATAAAATAACTTTGTAAGATAAATAGTACATTATTATAAATAGAAAACATATATTCTATAAATATATAAAATAAAATAAATATTATTATAATAAATATATATTGCACACGGGAAGTCTTCCAGGTGTGTCTCTGAAGGCCCTCTTCTCTTCTTTCTGGGATATATTCTGCCCACAACTGGGGCTCCCATCCCTCAGCTGTGACATAGAGTATGTGAAGGGGATTAGGCAGGAACGGTAGGTTGGGACTATATAGGGGTGGGGTTTAAATCCCCTGCTGAGGAATTTTGTGTTTTCTCTTACAATAGGAGAAGACACAGGGATAACAGGAAGCCCCTGAACATTTCTGGGCAGGAAATGGAGCCCTCAGTATTGTTTCTTTGGCAGATAATTTTGGCAGCTTTGGGATGGATAGATGGATGGTCAAAGAGAGAGACTACAGTCAGGGTGGCTTTTACAATAATAGTGAGGTAAGGAATGAGAGATGAGAAGCCTGAGCCAGAGGCCATCAGAATAGAGAGAAGGGGATGAATTTGACAGTTGCTTTGAAGATGGAATCAATAAGATTTGATGACTCATGGCACATGGGGCAAGTAAAGGAAAGGGAAAAATCAAAGCGCTCCAAGGTTGTAAAGCTGGGTGAGCAGAAGGAAGGCATTCTCAATGGAAATAGGGAAGCTGAAGAGGGGGGAAGGATGGAGGGAAGGGGAGATTTAGGTCAAAACATACTAGTTTCTGTTTAGGACGTGTTAAGATGCCAATGGGACATCTATGAGGAGTTGTCCAGCAGTCAGTTGGAAATATAGGATGACATTTCGGGGGTGGGGAGATCAGAACTGGAAACAGATGCCATGAGAGCAGAGAAATCACCCTGTCCACCTCACAGAACTGGCATAAGTACCCAATGAGAGAGACTGGGAATGGATTTGTGATCTCATTGGTAAAAGGAACTCCAAAGTGAGCAAACTCCCTCTGCCAATTCAGGTCAGCACCTTCCAGCCCAACCCTCTTACAGCCTTAGAGCAGAGGTATCAAACTCTGACAGCTCCAATCAGATTAAAATGTAATTGAGAAATGTTTAATAAAATAAACAAAAATATAATACAGCATACAAAATGTCAACCTATGGTTTCCTAAGTCAATATGAGGGCCACAGGGATCTGTTTTGTATTTGAATTTCATGCTGCTGGTCTTAAGAGAGTTGCCCAGAGCATAGAGAGATTTGCCCAAGACCACACAGCCAATATGTCAGAGTTGAGCTCCAACCATGTCTTTGGAAAATATGACAGGAGGTGGCACAAATATTGCTATTATTTCTGACCCCAGAGATGAGGGTGGGTGATGAGGGTATTGGAGTGGAAAACCTCCTTTCCCAGTAATTCTGAACTCCCTGCTACCCCAGAAGGGGCAAGAAGCTGAGTTAGGGGTAAAGTTTTTCTGATGCTATATACTCCACTTACTCCAAAAGGGCACTTACTCCTCCTTGCCCTCTTGGCCTGAGGGAGGCCTGTCCTGCTCCTAGGTGGACTAAAGCTGCCAGCAGTCAAGGGCATGGTGGTGATGGTAGTTGGAGGACGGGGAAGATCTTCGATGTAGGTGCCCACCCCACCAATTTTGATTCCTGAAACCCAGAACAGAAAGGAAGAAGAGAGTAGGGGGTGAGAATGGGGGTGTCCAAGTATCCTCAGAAGATGCCCCTTGCCCAGCCCCAATGTCCTTTCTAGGAGCTGCTCCCTGCCCCTTCCCAAACCCATGGCTCCAGTTCTCAGGACCATCTCATCATATCCCCTCTTTTCAGGTCAGGATGAGACACTGCACTCTACTGCTTTCCTTCCCTCCCTCCATCCCTTGTGGGGACAGGCACTTACCCTGGGGTCCAAAGAGAACTGCATAACATGGTTTGTGACAATATGGCTTTCCATTATGCTGAATTCAGGGAGAAAGCAGGAATTGGAAAAAGTGGTGAAGTCACTGCAGAGATCCTATGGAGAATTCGCAGGAGACTCCCACCTCCACCCCATGTCCCTTATTTTCCAGCTGAGGGAAAGGCACAATCGACTCCAGTTTAGGGTCCTAAAGCCCCGATCCTCTCTGGACTGCCACCTCCATAATCTAAAGCTGTCTAGGGAGTCAGGGAGCACCTGTTCTCCATAATACCCAAAGAGTATTATGACTTATAATTGGAAGATGCTGATCACTCTATCCCTTCCAATCTGGCCTGGATCCTACAATTAATAGAAAAGGAAAGGGAATTTATCTGCTCCCAAATATGACTGGCCTGGGCAGGTACCATTTGGGGGTTCACCCAGGGCCAGCTGGGCACTGGGCTGACTCATGACCAACTGTGAAAGGAGAACATCAATGATCAGAAGACCAGAAGTTCCATTTAACCTTCCCTCCCTACCAGCCCTCCTTCTAACTCAACTCCTGGACCAGGATTTAAAATTAAATAGGGGTGAAGCTGAGCTTCCCTGTTGTCAAAGTTGATGCTAGGTGGTGAGAGGGTGTGGCATGGGAAATGGCAAACGATTAAAAAGTTCTTAGGGGCTGGAGGAGCTAGAACTGGGTTGGAGGTATGGGGGAAATGCCATAACTACAATGACAACAATAAAACATTTATATCGTGTTTACTATGTGCCAGATACTGTACTAAGAGCTTTACAATTATTATCTTATTGATCCTCATGACAACTCTGTGAGGTAGGTGCTATTATAGTCCTCATTTTATAGATAAGGAAACTGAGGCAAAGAGTGGTCATGTGACTTGCCCAGGGCATGCAGCTAGTAAGTTTCTAAGGCTAGATTTGAACTCAGGTTTTCCTGACTCTAGGCCCAGTGCTCTATTCACTGTGTGCCTTAGGGAGAGATTGACTTAGGGACAAGGGAGGGAGCTAAGGGCAGTCACATAACAGAGACACGATCCAGGCACAGAAAGAACAGCCAGGCAGGGCATTCAGGGCTGATAATCTGGACAGCCCTTATGCTTATCTCTCTACCCATTTGGGTCATACCAGCTTCTCTCTCCTCCCCTCCCTTCTCTTCTCCCACACTCCCAATAGGGGCCTCACCTCAGCATGTCCACCTGCAGCTAGGACATTGTGGCAGCGCTCACATTTCAGGCAGAATCGGTGCCAGTTCTGACCCAGGGAGCTCACCTTTTCAGCTATGTGAAGGAACAGAGTGGACAGTGGAGTGTTAGGATCTCGGTTTGCAGCTCAGCCCCTCGGGGACGTTAGTAATGTGATGAAAGGGGACAGATGGGTGTTGTAGAAGAGAATGTTCTCATTAGCCCTTTCTTCCTCAGCCCTTGAGGAGTCTTAGGGGACTTGGTAGAGACCACTCCTCATTCTCCCACTCTACCTAAACACTTCCCCTTACAGTGGGCCCAATATTTTGCAGCTTTGCCAGCTCCTGATACCCAATCTTAGGGCCAATTAACCCAAGAAGAAGTAAAGAGGGCCTCCAGGGTCCCAGCCCCATTCCTGGGAGTCTACTCCAGGCAATGGGGGTTAGGGATAAGAGATAGATCCCCTACTCCAGCCCCTACCCAGTCAGCCAGGGATATCATACAGTACCAACCGCAAAGGAGTGGAAATCCTGGGGCCTCATATCCTTTCCCATCCCCTTTCCTTTCCTCAGGTCCTGGGACCTCCCGGGATCTATCATATCCTAAATTACTTCCTACAATTGCCTCCCCAAATAACCCCTCCCAGTGTCTTCACCAAATTTTCATCCCACAGTCCCTCCTATGTATAACTCATGGTCTCCTCCATACTTTGCTCCCAAGATATCCCCAAAACTTGGTTACCAGAGTCTTCCATAACTTCTTTATATGCAGGATTTCCTCCACAAGCTGCCTCCCAAGGTATCCCCCAAATTCTCTCCATTCCAAGAACTCCCCAAAACTCACTCCCAGAGTCTCCCTCAAATTTTCTAAACTTCTTCAAACTTTGGTTCCAGCATCTCCCCTAAACCCATCCCTGGGTCTCTCCCAGACTCCCCTGGCCTCACCAAAGAACACAGGCTGCTGGCACCGCGGGCAAGTCCAGCTCATGGCTCCCTCCCGTTGCAGAGCTGCTCTGGGCTCCGCGGCTCCAGGCGCCTGCGACTTAAACCCACTCGGGCTCCCTTCCCTCCCCGCCCACTGCTGCACTCCCCGTCCTCATTGGGCATTGGCTGCTGTGTCTCAGTTACTATTGGCTGTTGGGAGTTTTAGCCTCCTCTACCTGGAGACTCTGGGCTTCTTTACTGACATGCCGGAATGTGAATTTTCTTGAGGTGGGAGGGATAGAGGTTGCTGGAGGTGATGGACATCAAGTCGAGGTTCAGAGGTGGTGTGAGGGTTCTGTAAAAGCTTCCCTCCCTGAGGCTGGGACACCAGTGTAATACTCCCCTCCAGGCAGGCTGAGGAGCAGCTCATCAGTGTGGAGGGTGTGGACCCTGTACCCAGGAGGAATCTGGACTACCAGGATGAGAATCTACCTGGAATTTTGAAGACGTGGAGAGAAAAGTGTGTGTGTATAGAAATATCTGCAATACCAGTAAAACAGGAAGATAAGTTCAAAGGTGACCTGAGACACTTCGTAGCTGTATGACTCTGGGCAAGTCACTTAACATGTTTGCCTCAGTTTTGCCCTATGTGAAGTGGGGATAATAATCTACCTCCCAGGCTTTTTGAGGATCAAACGAGATAATAATTGTAAAATGCCTGACACATAATAAACACCATTTAAATGTTAGTTATTTAAAAAAAATAAATGTTTGTTATTATTATTATTAGTGGATAGAAACCTGACCCCTGAGTCAGGAAGAACTGGGATCAAGTCCCTGACCCTGACACATACTTGCTGTGGGACCCTGGGCAAGTCTCTTAACATCTAAGATTATCAATTGCACATCTTAGGCAAAGGGAGTTTCCTTACTGAGAGTTCCTTACACTAATTCAGGCAGTTCCCAAATTTTGTCTCAGGAGGCCTTTATAGACATAAAAATTATTGAAGACCTCAAAGAGCTTTCTTCATTTGGATTATGTCTATCAATATTTACTCTATTAGAAATTAAAACTGATAACATTTTATTTATCAATTCATTTAAAATAACAATAAACCCATTACATATTAATATAAATAACATTTTGAGGAAAAATAAGTATATTTTCCAAAACAAAAAAATAGTGATAATAGTGACATTGTTTTACATATTTCTGAAATCTAATGTTTAGCTTAATAGAAGACAGCTGGATTCTCATATCTACTTCTTCTTCTTCTTTTTTTTGGGGGGGGGGGTGTGAGGCAATTGGGGTTAAGTGATTTGCCCAGAGTCACACAGCTAGTAAGTGTTAAGTGTCTGAGGTCAGATTTGAACTCAGGTCCTCCTGACTCCAGGGGTGGGGCTCTATCTACTGAACCATCATACCTACTTTTGCATTCAATCTGTTGCAATATGTTATTGTAGATGAAGTGTATGAAAAAAATCTAGCCACACACAAATATGAAGTTGGAAAAGGGAGGGGTATTTTAATAGGAAAATAATATCAGTATTATTCTGAAAATATTTTTTACCTCATGGACCCTCTTAAAGAATCTCTGGAATTCCCAGGAGTCCACAGTCCATACTTTGAGAACTGCTGTATTAGTTCATAAGGTCTGAACAGAATCTCTGTGAGGGCAGGGAATGTGTTGTTTTTGTCTTTGCAGCCCTAGTACAATGTCTTACGCATAGCAAGTACTTAATGTCTGTCAAGCTATTGGTAGTTTCTTTAATATTCATAATGCTTAATATGGACCTGGAATTTAATAGGAAAACAGCCCATCTTTTCAACATTAGTTCTCTGGTAGTGCCATTTGGCTGTGAATCATGGAACACCCACAATCTCTGAAGATTCAAAATTGTGGGTGCCTCCAAAGGGCAATGGAAATACTCAGGGTGGGTATAAGAAGGCTGTGGCATATTATTAATGATGACTTGCACGTAAGAAGTGCCATGAAACATATTCATCAAGAACATTTAGGACTGGAAAACGAGGTAGGCTAGTGAATGGGGAGACCCAGGAATGACAGACAGCCTGAGTACTGTACTTATATGCACAAAACAGTAGAAGGCCTCCAGTAAATTGTGTCAATCCTTTAAGGAGCATTTATGGAAGGACTTGGACAAGAATCACATGGAATGAGAAAACATGGAGGCATTGTAATCTCTCTGCCTTGGTGGTGGGAGCACCTTCTCCTGTAAGATCCTGGATCTACCCAACTTTCGAAGAGTAACAACCCTAAACGTCTCTTAGTTTAGGAATAAAATATGCCTATTCAAAAAGCCCATACTAGAGCTCTCCTCTAATGCCTCATCTTGGCCAGGAGATGCCTTAGAGTTCCTGAATCCACTATGAGCAGAGCACAACCTTTGTTAGATGTCACGAAGCTGGAAATGCATTGATCTCCAGAGCCATAACTAGGGCAAAGCAACTGGGGCTTTGTTCCAGGGTTCTAAAATTCAGAGGGCTGAGAACACTTGTACTCTTTCTGCAGCAGAGAAGCAATTGAACTTAGCACCTACATGTTGTTGTTGTCTTTCAGTCATTTTTCAGTTGCATCCTACTCTTCATGACTGCATTTGGGGTTTCCTTGGCAAGATACCCAAGTGGGTTGCCATTTCCTTCTCCAGCTCATTTTACAGATGAGGAGACTGAGGCAGACAAGGTTAAGTGACTTACTCAGGATCACACAGCTAGTAAATATATGAGGCTGGATTTGAACTCAAGTATTCCTGACTGAAGCTCTATCCACTGTACCACACAACTGCCCTAGCACCTATATGGTAAGGTAATTAATAAAAATAGGAAAATACCAGATGATGAGCTTCCTTTCCTGATGCCAGTTAAACCAGGGGAGCTCCTCCAAAGCCTCGTCTTGTCTCCCCCCCACCCCGGGACCTGAGCTTCTGAGAAACCTACCGACAGCAGCTTCACAGCATCCTAGCATCTGTTTCCTCCTCACACAGGGCTGTGTTCCCTTGTCTCCTGCCAAGAGGACAAGAATTCTACAACAAGAAAACAAACTAAGACAAAAACCCAAATAGTGAAATATAAAAATAGATCAATGTTTTATAGACCGGGGCGGAAAAGAATTTCAAGTGCTTAAAATTATCTTCCTCCTTCTAAATTGATTATTAGAGATCTACTGGTCTCATTGACAGATTGTGTGTCTGTCATTTGAGGATCAACCTAGTTAAATTCAGGGAGGGGGTCACCTGATGATTTTTTTTTCTTCCACAGCAATTCATAAAGACCTTTGACTTGGGGCAGCTAGATGGTGCTCCATGGCGTTCTATCCATGGAGCAACGGATAGAATACTGACTCTGGAGTCAGGAGGACCTGAATTCAAAACTGACCTCAGACACCTGACACTTACTAGCTGTGTGATGTAGGCAGGTCATTTAACCCTGATTGCCTCACAAAAACAAACAAACAAACAAACCTTGACTCAGGCATGGAGGAGTGGTGCTGGACATCCACAGAGGGAGAAGCACCCTGCATCTGATGTTTAATTGCCTTTTTGAGTAAATCAGTCCACAACCCTGGCTTCAGTTCACTCCTCACTGTTGTTGCTGGACCTTTGGTCTCCAAGAGGACCAATGACATCACCAAGGTGATGTCTTAACTGGTGAATGAATTGGATTTAAGTGAGGCAGAGCTGCACAAAGTCATCAGCCTCACTCCCTCCTCCACAGTCATTGAAGTCCAGGGACAAGACAAAGGTCAAGATGTCTGGTGATGGCCCCGGATGCAGTGGGTGGCCTTGGCCTTTCTGTATTAAGGTCTTTGTCAGGTCTCAGTTTGTCTGAGTCAATGCCCATTCAATGACTAAGGACTAGGTAAGAACTGAGACAAAAGATGGCTTCGTTTGTTATCACAAAAATTTAAATCTGGGAGCGGAAGGCCCTCAGAGTTTCTGGTCAGAACAGAAAACAATGTTGGACTACATCAGAAGAGAAGAGGAAGGGAATAAGCATTTATTAAGTACCTAACACGTGCTGTGCTAAGCACTTTACAAGTGTTATCTCGTTTGATCCTCATAACAAGGTAGGTGCTGTTATTATCCCCATTTTACAGATGAGGGAACTGAGGCAAACTTAAGTGACTTGCCCAGGATCATGCAGCTACAAAGTGTATGAGGTCAGATTTGAACTCAGGTCTTCCTGACTCCAGGCCCAACATTCTGTCCACTGCAACTCTTTGCATTGTAGCCCACTCTTTTGATTAATCTTAGCAGTGACAAATCTTTGTCCTTTCTGGGTCGATACCTGTAGATCTATGATTCTGTCATTGATAATATTACAGAAATATTTAATAGCAAATATTTGCTTGGTGCATAAGTTTGTCTGCTCACAGAATGATCACATTTGTCATATTAAATTTAAAAGTGTAGAATAATTACACATTTCCTAATGGAGTTACTTCCCCCCCAAATATGTTATTTGATTTTTCAATTACATGTAATAATTTTTAACATTTGGGTTTTTTTTAATTTTGAGTTCCAAATTTTCTCTCTCCTTTCCCACCCTCTTCATTAAGAAGGTAAGTAATTTGATACAGGTTATACATGTGTAGTTATGCAAAAATATTTCCATATTAGTCATGTTGTGAAAGAAAACAGACTAAAAAATAAATAAAAAAATAAAGAAAGTTTTTAAAAAGTATGCTTTGATCTTCATTCAGACTCCATCAGTTCTTTCTCTGGAGGTAGATAGCATTTTTCATCATGGGTCCTTTAGAATCGTCTGAGACAATTGTATTGTATTGTATTGTATCTAGACCATTGTATTGCTTGAGAATAGCTAAATCATTCACAGTTGATCATCATACAATATTGTTGTTACTGTGTACAATGTTCTCCTGGTTCTTCTCACTTCACTTTATATTTGGTCATGTAAGGCTTCCCAGGTTTTTCTGAAATCTGCCTATTCATCATTTCTTGTAGAACAATAGTATTCCATCACAATCATATATCACAACTTGTTCCGTCATTTCCCAATTGCTGGGCATCCCCTCAATTTCCGGTTCTTTACCACCATCACAAAAAGAACTACTATAAATATTTTTGAACACATAAGCCCTTTAAATATATATATATATGTGTGTGTGTGTGTATATACATATACATATATATATATATATATATCTTTGGGATATAGACCTAGTATGCTGGGTCAAAGGGTATGCACAGTTTTATAGCCTTTGGGGCATATTTCCAAATTGCTAATGGAGTTTACCTTTAAAATATACATTTTGTTACAAATAGCACTATAAGGGAAGGTGATGAGTTTTAACTGTGCAAATTAGCCTGTTGTTACTTCATTTGAAATAACTCAGCGTCTTCTCCCCTTGTAAATCACACTCATAGAGTGGCTCCACTGGCAGATAGGTATCCCTTAGGTTGCTCTGTGAATCCACATTACTAAAACTACAGCTCACAGACCCCCACTGATATATTTACCTTTCAGTAGTCCGCCAAAGGACATGATTAAGTCAAAGCAAAGGCATTTACTGCACTAATATAGGAAGGAGATTTATAATAGAATGTTTCCTCCATAAACCATACAGTCCCAGAGACATACACACCATCACTGAGGAGAGTAAGCAAGTACAGAGATCACCACTAAGGGGCTTGCATATGAGGAACATGTGTGGATGGGAAACTCACTCCAACACAGCAAGGTCCCTAATGTCAAGTCCCTAATGTCAATGGATAGAGGAAAGACTAGAAGCAGGGAAATAAGTTAAGGCGCATTCTGTAGCTAAGCAAAGAGCATTGCCTCTGCAGGCAACTGCAGTGATGCTTAGAATATCTTTGGATCTCCTCATTTGGAACTGCTTTCAGAAACCATTTCGGAGCCACCTAAGAAAACAAGAATTAGCTCTTCATAGGCTTATTTTTGTCCAAATATGGCATTACTCACCAGGCCTGACTCCAAATGAATTTCAGCTGTTTCCAATAATCAAATCCATCTATAAAGGACAAGAATTTGTCACTGTAAACATTCTTCAAAGGAATAGGCTGTAATCCCATTATTGGCATAAACCTCAAAGACTCGAAAGATAAAAAAAAGAAAGGTCCAGTATATACTCCAGCATTCATAGCAGCATTTTTTTTTTTTGTGGTGGTGGGAGGAGATGATTGCAATCAAAGTCGCTGCTCCATGACTTTAGCGGGACAAATTACAAATGTGAATGAAATAGAATGTGAAGTAAGAAATTACCAATATGAAGAATTCAGAGAAATGTGTATTACTTGTATGAACTGATACAGTGAACAGAACCAGAACAATGACCAAAATAACGTAAACAAAATGAACATTAAGAGAAAGTTGAACTCTGAATAGATAACCAATTTTTGCCCTAGAGAACAGACAAAGTAACATACTTTCCTCTTCTCACAAGAGAAGTAGGAAACCACAGGGCATAATATCACGTAGCCAGGTCATGTCAAGTCAATAATATTTATTAAGTACCTATTATCATATGCCAGGCACTATGCGAAGTTCCAAGGATACAAAGAAAGGCAAAAGACAGTTCCTGTCCTCAGGGAGCTTACAGTCTAATAGAGGAGACAACATGCAAATCAGTTAAATTACAAAATAAATTGGAGATGATCTCAGAGGGAAAGCACTAAGATTAAAGACTAAGAAGGGCTTCTTGCAGAAAATGGGACTTTAATTGAGATTTGATGGAAGCCAGGAGGTAGAGACGAGGAAGGAGAGTTTGAGGCATGGGGGACAGTCAGTGAAAATGCCCAGAGTCAAGAGATGGAGTGTTTTGTGTGAGAAATAGCAAGGGTGCCACTGTCACTTGATCACAGAGTATGGAGAGAAGACAGACTGTACCAGTTGTTTTTGCTTAATTGTTTTTCTTTATTACAAGTGAGGATCTAATGCTTAGGGAAGCAATTTAGAGTGGGGGAGGTCCTATATCCAGAAATTCCTATGATGTGAAAACAAAAGATAACAATAAAATTTTCAAGGGTATTGATCAAGGAATACCCCTGACCAACTTGGCAAGCATTTGTTTTGGACTTGTGATTTGAACTAACTATGGAAGAGATGGGTATATATCACCTGGCTGTCTCATGGAGGCTATGACAAGGATGAATTAGTTGGCTCTAACCACTTTAGAACTAGGTCTATGATCCTATGTCTGTTAACACTTAGTAGATGGACATATCATTGGAGGAGGAACCACCCTTTGTGCCAGCTTTTAAAATGATTCTTTAATCACACCCTTTCTTTTTCTCTCTTTTCGTTTTCTGAGTACAGGTCAGAGATCTACTTGAGAATGGACTTTGGTTAGTGGGGGGCACCTGCACATTGGCATGCCTTCCCAGTACCCCACTCCAGACACCCACCTTGGCCCTAGAGATAGTTGGGAGCGGGGTGGCATATTTTTCCTTGGACCTCACCCTGGAAAAGCTGTGAATGAGTTGCACATGCTCTCATGCTCTCAACTGTGGAGCAGCTGTGGAGTGAGGAGTTATTGTGGTCTCAAGAGTGAGAGTTCCTCTATGCCCAAAGGGCTATAAAAATGTGCATACCCTTTGACCCAGCAATAGCACTTCTAGGACTGTATCCCAAAGAGATCATACAAATGGGAAAAGGACCAACTTGTACAAAAATATTTATAGCAGCTCCTTTTTGTGGTGGCCAAGAATTGGAAATTGAGGGGATGCCCATCAATTGGGGAATGGCTGAACAAGTTGTGGTATATGAATGTAATGGAATACTATTGTGCTGTAAGAAATGATGAGGGGCAGCTAGGTGGTACAGTGGATAGAGCTCCAGCCTTGGAGTAAGGAGGACCTGAGTTCAAATCTGACCTCAGACACTTGACACTTACTAGCTGTGTGACCCTGGGCAAGTCACTTAACCCCGATTGCCTCACCAAAAAGAAAAAAAAAAGAAATGATGAGCAGGCTGACTTCAGAAAAACCTGGAAAGACTTGTATGGACTGATGCTGAGTGAAGTGAGCAGAACCAGGAGAACATTGTACACAGTAACAGCCACGTTATTCAATGACTAACTTTGATAGACTTAGCCCTTCTCAGCAATGCAAGGATCTAAGACATACCCAAGGGTCTTCTGATGGAAAATGCTATCCACATCCAGAGAAAGAACTATGGAGTTTGAATGCAGATCAAAGCATACTATTGGCTCTTTTTTTCCCTCTGTTTTGTTTTGTTTCTTCTTTCTTGTGGTTCCTCCTATTGGTTCTAATTCTTCTTTACAACATGACTAATGTGAAAATATGTTTAATAGGAATATATATGTATAGCCTATATCAGATTGTGAGCCATCTTGGGGAAGGAGGGGGAGAAAAATTTTAAACTCAAAAGCTTATGGAAGTGATCGTTGATAAATCAAAATAAATTAATAAAAAAAAAAAGATTTAAAAAAAAGAAAGAGTGAGAATTCCTGAATTCTAGCTTCTTGCAAGAGTATCAAATACCTAAACCTCAAGCCTTGGGGGTTAAGTAGGGAAGAGTTTCTGGTCATCATGATCCTCAACAGGAAAGAGAAAGGGAATTCCTGCACAGTGTCATGCTTTTGCATCAACCACTAGTTCTATTTCCAGCCTGATCCCCATTACCATCACTAAGGGGGCAATCGCCAAAGAGGTCCACCTTCCTCTCTGCTTACCCACTGCCACCTGCTGGCAGGTGAGCCAAAGAACTCCAGAAGTAGCAGTTCACCCTAGACCCCAAGTTCAGTTGCCAGGGCAACCACCACCACCATCATCCTGGGAATTGGCCCCTGTGGAGATGCTGCCTGTCCATTGCCTCTAGAGGTGCTGTAGCCAAAGCAACTTTAGATCCAGAAAAGAAAGTTCTCACCACCAAAGAAAGTCCTTGAACCATCATCAAATGATTCAACATCAGAAACTGATTTTGTCAGTGGAAATGACATTAAAGATACATGATGATTTGCTTTGCTGCTTACACCCTGCAGATCACAGGACTTTTCCATATGACTTGCAGTGGAAACTTTCTGTGTAGGCTGTATCCTCTGTTAGAATGTGAGCTACTTGAGAACCAGCATGCACATCTGCCTTTTTATTTGTATCCATAAGCACGTAAATGTTTTTTCATTCACCCTTTCAAGAGAGAAAAGGCTAAAGCACCAACTGATGCTCCAAAACTAAAGGAGTAACAGGGGTATCTGAGCCATGATATTGGGAGCAAAAGCCCGGAACTTGATTACTATGGTTTTCTTTTTTTAATTATAAAGCTACCTTTAATGCTCTGGGGTAAGCCCTACTGGAATAAAAGCCCCCTCTTCCCCAGGAATGCCTCGGAGGCTGCCTGGGGAGGAAGGACATACAGAGGGCACTCACTGTAAACATCAGCCCCTGTGTAGCCCCAAGTGTGAAAGAACTGGCTCCAGGCATACCAACAATAAGCAAAAGAGATGGGCACAAGCCATGGAGTTACTTGGTTTTTTTCTTCTCATTGGCTTTTTTCTGCTTCTGTTGTGTGATCTCTGAACTCTGCTGTTGGGCAGCGGCAGAGCGCCCCTTCATGCTGACATTTTCCCTTACCCCACTTGCTTTACTTTCCATGTTCTTTTGGCAGGCAAGCTCACACTGGTTGGGGTAGGATTGGTCATGGCTCCCGTGGCAGCTCCAGCCAGACTCAGTGGCTTCCGCTTCTTTTCTTCCAATGTCACCATGTGTTCTTTTAGCAGTGCAGGTCTGATGGGAAAGGGAGCTGCTATTCCAACAGCCCCAAACTTGTCTCTTTTCCTGGGGAATCCAAGTCCTCCGGGCGGTACCATAGGATTGGAAGCCTCTATGGGTGCCTGGGGAAGTGGAACTCACTGGAAAGCTGTGGGTGGGGAAGCAGGGGCCTCTCTAGCAACTCCAAATTCCTTATCTTCCTAGAAGGAGCTCAAGCCCTGAGGATAGCACCATAAGGGAGGATGCCTGTATCAGTCTCTGGGATGAAAGTGGGACCCACCGGAATATTGGAAAATTGACTCACTAGTAACCCCAAGTCATTTTCCTTGTGAGAGGGGGCCAGCAGGCAAAGGGCAGTGCCACAGGGCAGTGCAATGAATCCAGACAATTGTAAGACCCTGGAGAAAAGTAGAACTCAACAGAAAGGGAGAACCATACCGATTCAAAGCTACTTTGAGTCCTTAATGTGTTTTCTACATTTTCTGTGGGTTGAAACAAAGACTGTCCTACAATGGACATATGCATTGTTACCCTGAATAGCAAATGGGATCTGAGGACTCTTATTTCCCTACATATGAAGAGACTTATACACAAACAATTTTTGAGATTTCCTAGATGAAACTCTTATGCAATATGATACAAAGAAAGCAATTTTGCCTCTGAAATTAAATCTGGTTAGTATAAATCTTGAGTTTGGAGCAGGCTTTGTGAATAAATGGTTCTTCTATTGCTGGTGTTGGGCTGGTGATACTGTCATTGTATAACTAACCAGGCATACAATGTGATCTAATAGACTTGGAATTGTGAGGCCTAGGTTAGAATCTTGCATCTGACACTTGTTTGTGTGACCCTGGGCTATTCACTTTGCTATCTTGTGCTTCCATTTCCTTATTTTTAATGGAATACATGAGGTTCTTTTAAAGAAAACTGTCAAATGTAATTTAAATATAAGTATAGGTGTATGGTGTTCTAAGAATATTTCCATCCAAGATGCCTGCTTTGGTGGGCCATGAAATACTTCTTAGCATACCTCTTCTTTGTGATCTCATGTTAGCAGCCCATATCTCCACTGCTCTGCCCAGAGCCCAGACGTCCAGCTCCATCATCAAGAAGCAAAGAAGACTTGTGTGCTAAGGAGGCTCCTACCTCAACACCAATTCCAAATTCTATGTCTCACCAATCTACCAATCCTGTTGTATTGGCTTACTTTAGTCATTCAGGCTTACCACCTCAGATATAAGTACCATCAGGCTACCTCCTCTTAGAGTATCATCCCAACTTTAAATGGTTTTATTTCTCCTCAGGCCAACTCCAACCAAATTCATTCAACATCTAGCTCATGCTACTTTGGAACTCCCAGTTTGTTCCCAATAACCTTTCCTGCGCACTCAAACTAATAAAAATTCCAAACTCTACCACTATCCTTTAATGACCTCTCCTCTTAGGTCCAAACTAGTCATCTATATTACCCTCTCATACTCATTGTTGTCATCTACTGTCCTCCTATTTATTTCTCCAAGTTTCACTATGGCTTCAGTACCTGGTTCATGGTCCTCTTCTCTACTTCATCCCTTGCTATAATTTTTGGGTCCTTCAGTATTCATGTGGTTAAGCCTTCTAGCAATTTGACCCCATACTTCTTTAAGGAAGGAAGGAAGCAACTTATTAAGTATCTACTATTTGCCAGGTGGCTTATTATAGATTATTTCATCTGATCCTCACAACAACCCTAGGAGGTAGGTGTTATTATTATCCTCATTTTACAGTTCAGGAAATTGAGGCAGAGGTTAAGAGACTTGTCCAAGGTCACCACATAGCTAGTGTCTGAGGCCAGATTTGAACTCAAGTCTTCCTGACTCCAAGCCTAGTGTTCTATCCTGCTGCTTGTGGGTTCTTCACTTGCAGCAGGAGTTTTAAGACTCAAGAGAGAAGATGGAGAAAGGAGAGGTGTCAGTAGCACAGTCATGGCAAATCAGTGATTACAATGTATGAAGTCCCCTTATTCGAGGCCATGTGAGGGGATCTCTCCATGGAAAAAATGGAGAGGTATGTAACTGTTTTATTGCAGGTGCTCACTCTGATAGTTGGAGAGAAAAATCGTCTCTAGGAATGGATGTGTCCTAACCCTACTTAACTTTCCCTTGTGTTTTTCTATTCTGCTAAAGAATACATTTGACCAGATTCTCATAAACATCTGTTGTTGACCCTATTCCCCTTTTTTGAAGCATGAAGACATGGGACAACTCGCTCTGGGAACCACATAGGTGAGAGTGAGATTTGTAGGGTAACTCTCAGTCCATTGTTAGAGATCTGTTCTCTAACTGGAGGCATAAACACAAGTCATTTCCTAACTATACTTCCAAGTGCAAGATTACTATGGATTTGGGCCTTTTAAAAAATGGCCTCACAGACAAGAACATAATAGTAAATTGAAGCTTATACATTCACCTGGACTAATCCTAGAAAAATTCCAAAATAAATCTGTTATAGCCTGTGCTTAGGGTGTTGCAAACATGGGTAGCAGGAACCCCAAATCACGCCCAGGCACTCAGTGTACAATGGATATGGCTATTGGACGACCTTTATATCATCCCACAAAAAATGCATAAGATGCTAAAGACTCATGGGAATCCATAAAGTGCTCACATAGTACATCAGCTCCTCCCAGAAGGAATTGAACTTGGGGATGCTGTCATAGCAACGCTCTGTCATTCCAGTGTGTCCTTCTTTCCCACAGAGTCCTATAGTCTCCCCAAGACTTGTAGTGCCACCCTGTGGTTTAGACTTCACCAAAATGTAACCAGGCTTTGGAGCACGCTGAAAAAGCAAACTCTTTCATCAGACATGCACTGTTTGAATAACTCACAAGCTTTGTTCTTCAATAGAACACCATACAAGAATCATATGGACTATCTTCTGTTTTCACCAAAGGTAGTGCTGAATCAGGAAATCTCTCTCTAGAAGACCTGGTGCTTGAACTCTCAGAACACAGGAACTTATTAAAAAATTTTTGATAGCTTTTGTTTTTACATCACCTTAATTTCTCAATACAAACTTCCCCTCCCCACCTTCCTTCCTCAGAGAGGCATTCTTTATAATAAAGAACAGAAAGTAAGGATGAAAAAAAAGGTTGGTTCAGCAAAACCAACATATCAGCAAACTTGATAATATTTGCCACGTTTCATGTCCATAGTCCCCTACTCCTGAAAAGAAGGGAAAGACATGTAATTTTTCTTCTTTAGGACCAAGATTGATCATTATAACTATGTTGTGTTCACTTTCCTTTCTCTCGCTTTTCCACCCACTTACATTATTGTAGTCATTGTGCATATTGTTTCCTGGTTCTGCTTACTACACTTTGCATCAGGTTATATAAGTTTTCTCTTGTGTTCTTCACAGCCAGGTCATGAATTTAACAATTATTAACAAACAAACATTTCAATATACAAAGAAAAGGATTATATCAGAAATTTTGTACTTCTGTTATGCATATTTTTTAGTATATATATACATATATATGTATATGTATATAATTTAACAAGGTGGTGCTACAATAATACTCTGCCTCACCCAATCCTTTATTCCTGCTCCCCTCAATCCAACACCCTCAATGTTCCACTGTAAAGCTGCCCATTGTACATTTTGGAATACCTATTCCATAGGCAACAAATTTGCTTTCATATTAAATCTTTTACCTTCCCACCCCTTCTGTCTTTTAACTCTCACTGTGACCTGGATCCCTCTTGATGATATTCTTTCTGACCTCCCTTTCTAGTACTGACTGGACCTCTACCTCTATCTTTCAACCCCCAAATCTCATCTTTTGTTCAACACTGTGAGCTCCGATTCCTCAACCTCTCAGTTCTCTCCCAGGTCATCACTCTTGCACTAGCCACTCTTTTGTTTCTTTTCCATCTTGACCCCTTGGTGAGCCAATTCAACTCTACACTGTCTTCTTTAGTCCTTTGTTCCCTTATAATATTGACAAACTTGCTCTGCAAAGCCTTGGCCTTGGATTACTCCCACTATCTGCTGCTTTTGCACCTACACATAATGAAGCTGGAGAAAATCATGAAGCCATGGTGATTTCCACTCTAAATTTATGTCACAGAACCTCAACTGGTACGTATCTGCTGCTAGGCAACCCTTCTACACTTCCCTAATCAACTCACTATTCCACTCTCCACAGGGGCTCTTCCAAATCTTTTTATCCCTCCTCAAACCTCCTATGACTCCTCATCTCTTCACCCTTTCAGCTGAGATCCTTGCCTCATATTTTACTGAAAAAATTGAAGCCATTCCCCCAGAGCTCCCTCTTCTCCCCTTGTCCTCACCTCATTTCACCCAGATGCCTTTTGCCATTATTTTTTCTTCCACCCCTGTCTCACATGAAGAGGTGGTCCTTTTCCTTGCCCAGGTAAACCCTTCTACAAGAACAAGTGATCCCATTCTATCTCATCTTCTATAGATTGCGTCTTTTATCATCCCTACTTTCTCACTTATCTTCAATCTCTCCCTGTCTATTGGCTACTTCCTACTGCCAACAAATATAACCACATCTCTCCCATCTTAAAAAATCCTCACTTGATCCATCCATTGCTGCTAGTTATTGTCCTATATCCCCCCTAGATCACTGCCTTGTTATGGTGAAGGGTCTTGCATAGCTCAATGAAACTGTGAGCTATGCAGCTCTTTCTGTGGTGGCAAAGAATTAGGAATTGAGGGGATGCCCATCAACTGGGGAATGGCCAAACAAGTTGTGGTATATGAATGTAATGGAATAGGATGAGCAGACGAACTTCAGAAAAATCTGGAAAGACTTGTATGGCCTGATGCTGAGTGAAGTGAGCAGAACCAGGAGAACATTGTACACAATAACAGCCACATTGTGCGATGACTAACTTTGATAGACTTAGCTCTTCTCAGCAATGCAAGGATCTAAGATATCTCCAAAAGACTCATGATGGAAAATGCTATCCACATCCAGAGAAAGAACTATGGAGTCTGAATGCAGATCGAAGCATACTATTTGTTCTTTTTTTCTTTCTGTCTTGTTTTGTTTCTTCTTTCTGGTGGTTCCTCCTCTTGGTTCTAATTCTTCTTTACAACATGACTAATGTGAAAATATGTTTAATAGGAGTGTATATGTATAACCTATATCAGATTGTGCGCCATCTTGTGGTGGATAGAAGGGAGGGAGGGGGGAGAAAATGTAAAACTCAAAAGCTTATGGAAGTGAATGTTGAAAACAAAAAATAAATAAATTTAAAAAACAAAAAATTTTTTTAAAATAAAAAGAAATAAATTAAACAAAACAAACCAAAAAGAAACTATGAGCTATGCCATGCAGGGTTACCTAAGATAGAGAGGTCATAGCGGAGAATTCTGACAAAAGGTGATCCACTGGAGAAGGAAATGGCAAACACCCCAGTATCTTTGCCAATAAAACCTTATGGACAGTGCTAAAATGATAAAAGAAATAACATCAGAAGATGTCCTCAGGTTGAAAAGTGTCCAATACATTATTGGAGAAGAATGGAGGACGACTACAAGTAGTTCTAATACTAATGAAAAAGCTGGGCCAAAAACAAAAGGAAACTCAGCCGTGGGTGCATCTGGTGACAAAAAGAAAGTCTGATGCTGTAAAGATCAATATTGTACAGGAACCTGAAATGTAATATCTATGAACCAAGGTAAGCTGGATGTGGTCAAACAAGAGATGGAAAGATTAAACATCAATATCTTGTGTGTCAGTGAAATTAAATGGATGGTAAGGGATGAATTTAATTCAGATGATTACTACATATACTACTGTGGATAAAACTCCTTTAGAAGAAATGAAGTAGCCCACATAGTCAATAAAAGGGTAAGACTGGGATATCATCTCAAAAAATGACAGAATGATATCTGTTTAAATCCAAGGCAAACATCCCAGTAATGCAAGTCTATGCTCCAACCACTGATGCCAAAGAGGCCAAAGTTGATCAGTTCTATAATACATAATACAGACAACATGTTCTAAAAATAACACCAAAAAAAGGTCATTCATCATAGGGTATTGGAAAGCTAAAGTAGGAAATCAAAAGATAACTGGAATAACAGGCAATTCTGGTCTTGGAATACAAAATGAAGCAGTGCAGAAACTAGTAGAGTTTTGTCAAGATAACCCTCTGGTCATGACAAACACTCTTTTTCAACAAACCAAAAGGTGACCCTACACATGGACATCACCAGATGATCAATATAGAAATCAGACTGATTATATGCTTTGCAGCCAAGGGTGGAGAAAGTCAGTTAAAACAAAACCTAGACTGTAGATCAGATCTGGAGCTTCTTATTGCAAAATTCAGACTTAAATTGAAAAGAGTAGGGAAAATGATCAGAATGCATAGATATGACCTAAATAATATCCCTTATGAATATGAACTGGAGGTGCTGAATAGATTTAAGGGATTAGATCTAGTAGATGGAGTGCCTGAAGAACTATGGACAGAGGTTCACAACATTGTATAGGAGGCAGCAACAAAAAACCTCCCAAAGAAAAAGAAGAGCAAGAAAGCAAAATGGCTGTCTGATGAGACTACATATAGCTGAGGAAAGAAGGAAAATGAAAGGTAAAGGAGAAAGGGAAAGATAAACCCAACTGGATGCAGAATTCCAAAGAACAGCAAGGAGAGATAATAAGTCTTATATGAGCAATGCAAAGAAATAGAAGAGAATAATAGAATTGGAAAGACAAGAGATTTCTTCAAGAAAATTAGAGATATCAAAGGAAAATTCATGCAAAAGTGGGAATGATAAAAGACAAAAATGGTAGGGATTTAACAGAAGCAGAAGAGATTAAGAAGAGGTGGCAAGAATACACAGAAGAATTATACAAGAAAGATCTTAACATAGAAGAAAGATCTTAACCATCATCAATGATCACCATGAAGTCAAGTGGGCCTTGGGAAGCATTGCTAAAAATAAGGCTAGTAGAGGTGATGGAATTCTAACTGAGCTATTTAAAACCCTAAAAGATAATGCTGTTAAAGTGCTGCACTCAATATGCCAACAAATTTGGAAAATTCAACAGTGGCCACTAGATTGAAAAAGATCAGTTTATGTCCCAATCCTAAAGAAGGGCAATGCCAAGGAATGTTCAAATTACTGAACAACTGTGTTCATTTCACACACCAGCAAGGTTATGCTTAAGATTCTGCAAGCTAGGCTTCAGCAATATGTGAACGGAGAATTATCAGAGGAGCAGGCTAATTTTTGAAGAAGCAGAGGAACTAGAAACCAAATTGCCAACATTTGCTGGATTATGGAGAAAGCAAGGGAGTTCCAGAAAAACATCTACTTCTGTTTCATTAATTACACTAAAGCCTTTGATTGTGTGGATCACAACAAAATGTGGCAAGTCTTCAAAGAGATGGGAGTACCAAATCATCTTACCTGTTTCCTGAGGAACCTGTATACAGACCAAGAAGCAACAGTTAGAACCAAACACGGAACAACTAATTGGTTTAAAATTAGAAAAGGAGTTCAACGAGGCTGTAGATTGTCATTTTATTTATATAACATATGCAGAGTACATCATCTGAAATTCCAGGCTGGATGAATAAAAAGCTGGAATTAAGGTTGCCAGGAGAAATACAAAAAATCTCAGATATGCAGATGATACCACTCTGATGGCACAAAGTGAAGAGGAATTAAGCCTTTTGATTAAAGTGAAAGAGGACAACGTAAAAGCTGGCTTGAAGCTTAACATCAAAAAAAAACTAAGGTCTTGGCTACTGGTCCCATTACCTCCTGGCAAGTAGGGAGAGAAGAAATGGAAACAGTGTCATATTTTATATTCTTAGGCTCAAAGATCACTGCAAACAGTGACTGTGGCCTTGAAATTAAAAGATGTTTGCTTCTTGGAAGGAAAGCTATAGCAAATCTGAACAACATGCTAAAAAGCTGAAACATCCCCTTACTAACAAAGGTCCATATAAGTCAAAGCTATGGTTTTCTTAGTAGCAATGTATAACTGTGAGAGTTAGGCTATAGGGAAAGCTAAATGCCGTAGAACCAACACTTTTGAAATGTGAAGCTAGAGAAGACTTTTGAAAGTACCTTGGACAGCAAAGAGGTCAAATCAATCAATATTTAAAGAAATTAATTCAGGCTATTCACTGGGAGGTCAAGTACTGAAGCTGATGCTTAAATACTTTGGTCATATAATGAGAAAACAGGACTCACTGGAAAAGGCCTTGATGCTGGAAAATACGAAGGCAAAAAGAACATGGTGGCAGAGATAGATAGTATCATAGAAACAATGAATATGAACTTGAACAGACTTCAGGAAACAGTGCAGGATAGAAGGGTCTGTATACTATGGTCCATGGGATCACAACCTTAATGACTAAACATTGTCCTGTATCTCTCTTCCTTTTTGTGGCTAAACTCCTTAAACACCTACAATAGTATCCTTCACTTCCTTTCTTCTCTTTTTCTTCTTAACTCTCTATAGTCTGGCTTCTAATCTCATCATTCAACAAAAACCATTCTCTCCAAAGTTACTAATGATTTCTTAGTTGCCAAATCTGATGGCCTTTTCTCAGTCCTCATCCTTTTTGACCTCTCTGCAGTCTTTGACACTGTCAATCACCCTCTTCTCTTTGATACCCTCTTCTCTCTAGGACACTGCTCTCTCCTGGTTATCCTCCTACCTGACTACTCCTTCTCTTCTTTTGCTGGATCTTCTTCCAGATCATGCCTACTAACCACAGGCATCCCATAGGGCTCTGTCCTAGGCCCTCTTCTCTCAATGTATCCTATTTCACTTGGTGATCTCATCGCCTCCCAAAGACTCAATTACCATCTCTATGCTGATGAGTCTCATAACTTCTTATCCAGCCTTAACCACTTCATTGATCTCCAGAATAACATCTCCAATTCCCTATTGGATAGGCAGTGGACATACCATAAACATATTAAACTCAACATATCCAAAACTGAATTAATTATTTTTCCCCTTAAACCCTTCCCACTTCTTATCTGTTAAGGGTACCACTATCCTCCCACTCATCATTACTGGGCTAGGCTCCCAGACTAGGTATCATGCTCAACTTCTCAATCTCTCCTCTACCCCCAACCCCAACCCTACCAAATCCAATCTGTTACCTAGGCCTATCAATGTTACTTTCCTAACATCTCTTATATACATTCCCTTCTCTCCTTTGACACTGCCACCACCCTGATACAGGCTCTTATCACCTCACACCTGGACTATTTCAATAGCCTGCTGGTTGGTCTCCCTGCCACAAGTCTCTCCCCACTCCATTCTATCCTCTACTCAGCTGTCAAAGGAATCTTCCTAAAGCACAGCTCTCACCCTCTTACTCAGTCTGCAGTGACTCTCTATCACCTCCAGGATCAAATATATAATCCTCTGTTTGGTGTTCAAAGCTCTTCATAACCTGCTCCCTCCCCTACCTGTACAGTTTCTTACGCCCCCTACCTCCATCCATCCAGTGCTCCTTACTGTTCTTTGAATAAGATACTCCATCTAAGGGCTCTGGGCATTTTCTCTTGCTGTCTTCCATGCCTGGAATGTTCACCCTTATTGTCTCTGACTTCAAGTCCTGGCTAAAAACCAACCTTCTACAGGAAACCTTTCCCAATCCCCTTTAATTCAGGTGCCTTTGCCCTGTTGATTATTTCCAATTTATCCTGTATTTAGCTTGCTTGTACACTTATTTGCACTTGTCTCCTCCATCGGATTGAGCTCCTTGAGAACAGGGACCTTTTTCTGTTTTAATTTTTCTTTGCATCCCTTGACCTTAGCATAGTACCTGGCACCTGACTAACTGAACTCCCTACAATATTACACCTAGCAGTACGATCTCTGGGTCAAATGATATGGACATTTTAGTCACTTAGTGTAATTCCAAATTTCCAGAGTGTTTGGACCAATTCCTAGCTCCATTAGCAATGCCTTAGTATGCCTGTCTTTCCACAACTCCTCCAACGTTCACTATTCTCATCTTTTATCATGTTTGCCAATTTGTTGGTTGTGAAGTGGAACTTCTAAGTTGTTTTGATTTGCATTTCTCTCATTAGTGATTTGGAACATTCTTTTTTATTTATCTATAGTTTACAATCTTTCTGAGAACTGTTTGTTCATATTTTTTGACCATGCATTTGTTAGAGAACGGTTCTTATTCTTGCATATTTGGAACTTATGAACTCTTAAAACTAGTGTTATACAAGGGAATTTTAATCCTGGCACTGTCTAGGAAATCTGGAAACTCCAAAATTGGTGCTGACTAGGAAATCTCCTTTCTCTGCTAGGAGATCAGATTCTGGGATCACAATATCTAGGGCCTTCAAATCCACACCTTCCTCTTCATAGGAGGTTGGCAGTTCAGGAACAATGCCCACAAACTCCATTCTCATACTACATGCAAAAAAAAATCTTTCAGGGCCATTTGCTGCTGTAAGTCTACATCACTGCTCCTGGTAGGGGTGGGATCTTTGACCCAAGGGATCAGTCGGTCAGTCAACAAACATTTTCTAAGCACTTATTACATGCCAAGCACTGAGGATACAAAGAAAGGCAAAAACACAGCCTTGCTCACAAGGAGTTCACATTCTGATGGGAGAGAAAACATGCTCTAAGATAGATATTGAGTGTGCTCTGGGTTCACTCTCCCAGAGCAAAGCTGAAGAGTAGGGGTGGCTCTTCTCTAATGCCTTTGGCTAGAGGTCCCACTGCTAATATTCTATCCACTGCTAGGTGCCAGCAAGTCCCAGTTCCATTTAACTACTTAATATCAATAAGTTTTTACAAAGGGACATTTACTTTGAGATATAGCAATAACAAAAGTACAAATATTTGCCAATACCTCAGGGACACACTCTTCTCTATCCCACCTGAGTGCCTGAGGAGTGTGAGCTTCAATTGAGTTCAGTTCTTCCTCCTCATCTGTTCCAGTTCTGCTGCCAGATAGGTCCTTCCTTGTCTCTGTAACCAAACTACAAGCTTGATCCCAAAGGTCACTCCCCTGAGCTGGCTGCAAAATCTGGGCTCTGGGACACTAGGATGTTAGTCTCTCTTGACTTTTCTAAACTCTAAACTCTAATATCTTCACCTAAAGTGGAAAAGAGCAGATTCATTGGCAAAAGACCAAATCCCATTTCACAGGACCATACACACAGGTGGATGTCTGAGAGCAGAAAGCCCAAAGCTTCTCTCCTTACAAAGCTGTCTCTCACCAGACATCTTCAGTGATAGTCAAACCAAGAGAGGACAGCCAGAGATAATGGCCGAGTCTCTGGTCCCAAGTGTCTTTTGAAGACACTCTGGTTCTGGTTACCCAACCAATTGAAAAGGCTTCTAACTACATGGTTAGCAAATTGGAATCAGTTACAGAATGTCTACATATGCTCAAGTCTCTCTGAGGCACCTCCACTATATGTCATCATTCTCCTGAAAGCAGTTTCTCTATTTATTTCTCCATGGTTCAGTAACATCAGAGGTAGTCTGGGTATGTGCCAAACCCCCCATTACAGATATATACAATGTAAATGGAAGGTAGGGGGTGATGGTGGTGATGTGGTCAGACTTGAAGATTATTCTGGCAGCTGAATCTGGAGGATGGATTGAAGTGGAGAGACCAGGGACAGGAAGACTATAATTTGATCCCAGTAGTTCAGATGAGTGGTATCCAAGGGTGGTGGCTGTTCCAATGGAGAGGAGACATATACAAGAAATGCAAAGGTAAGAATGACAAGATTTGACAACAGATTGGATGTGCGGGGTGCATATAAGTAATCAGTTAAGGATGACATTGTGGTTGTAAAAGTCTAGGTGACTGGAAGAATGGTAGTGTTTTTGACAATAATGGGAAAATTGGGAAGAGGGGAGGTTTTAGGGGAATATATTTGCCAGGGGGAAAGAGAATGAATTCTGTTCTGGACATGTTTGATTTGAGATGCTTACAGAACATCCAATTCAAGATGTCAGAAAGGAAGTAAATTGGTAATACAGGACTGAAGCTCAGGAGAGAGATGTAACTCCTGTGCATAAAATCTTCAGTAGCTCCCCATTGCCTAGCCTGGCACCACCCTTATCTATGGACTTTTATGCTTTAGCACTGTAGCCTACACTGAACAGCTCTGTTTCCTGAATTCTTAAGCCTCCACATGTCTTTGCTCAGACTTTTTCCTAACCCTAGAATTTTCTCTCCTTCCCCCCTTTGCCTTTTGAATTCCTAAATATCCTGCAAATACCACCTTCTCCATGAAGCCTTCCCTGGTCCCCCAATCAATAAAACCTTCCCCAGTAAGACCATAAATTAACACTTTGTTGTGTAACCCTCTGACACATTTAGCTTTAATACATAGTATTACTTTATATTTGATGGTAGCTTATCCTCCTATACTATAATAAGTTGCAAGAGGGCAGGAATAGTGTCTTAGAATAAGATTATAAGGTTTTTTGGAGTTGAAGACAACCATAGAGATCATCTAGCCCAGAGGTGAACCTTTTTTGTGTCATGGATACCTTTCTAAAAAGGAATGTTTTTAAGTGCATAAAATGAAATACCCAGAATTACAAGGGAAACCAATTATATTTAAATATGTTTTAAACAAGTTCATGGACCCCAGGTTAAGAACTCCTGATCTAGTTCAACTTCTTCATTTTAGAGATGAGAAAACTGGGACCCTGAGAGGTAAAATGACTTGCCCAGAGGCACATAGTAGGAGCAGGGCTGCCAAATCACAACAGTGCACAGTAGGAAGCAGGTTTTTTTTTCTCTAAATCAAAAACTATTTCCATTATTTCGTGACTGCTTTGTGCTTCTATCAACACCTAGCACAGTAATCTTTATAAGATAGGTGCTTAATAAATGTGTGTAATGATTGCTATTACCCATGAACATTGCCCTCCTCAGATTCCAGGCGAACACCATCTCTAATGCCAGCTACTTGAGAGAAATTATTTCTCTCTCATATTAATAGCCAATTATGAAAATTTGGGAGACCCAAGCTTTTTTCCCTGTCCTATTTCCTTGTCTGAAGCCCAATCTCTCAAAGACAGGGCTGATGGAAGATTAACATTCTCCTCATTCTGGGTACTATTACTCCACCCAACTAAATCAGACTTCTAATTTTTTTTTTTAGGCAATTGGGGTTAAGTGACTTGCCCAGGGTCACACAGCTAGTACGTGTCAAGTGTTTGGTCTGAGGCCAGATTTGAACTCAGGTCCTCCTGACTTCAGGGCTGGTGCTCTATCCACTTTACCACCTAGCTGCCCCTCAGACTTCTAATCTAAAATGAATTCCTGCCCATAGTGTCCCACTCAAGCTAATTTGGGCAGAGATAGATTCTCAGTCTAGATTGCTCAAGGCTGGGGATGGTCTGGGTGTAGAGATAGTCTCTTTGTCCAAAAGTGACAAGATGTCACTGTCTCAGCCCTTCACTGGAGTGAGCCCACTTCTCTTTGTAAAGTCCACCTTTTATTAATTGTTAACCAGAGTTGATTTACACCCTCAGGTACACCCACTTTTCCAAGGGCGTATAAGTTGTAAACCCGCTGCCATGATTGTCTTTGGTTCAAGAGAGAAACTGACAAATCATCTTTTTTTTTCTTTTCTTTTTGGTGAGGCAGTCGGGGTTAAGTGACCTGCCCAGGATCACACAGCTACTAAGTGTCAAGTGTCTGAGACTGAATTTGAATTCAGGTCCTCCTGACTCCAAGGTCAGAGCTCCCACCTAGCTGCCCTCATCATTTCTTTTATTAATGAAATGCTAACCTTATTAATAAAATGATTAATTACCCAGAAACTATGTCTATTGAACTCTTTAAATATCATATGCTCAAGCCCCCATGCTAGTTGCATTCCCCCCAATGTTAGCCACTAGTGACTAGCACTCCAGTTCCATGTAATCAATGAACATAAATTAGCTTTTGTCAAAGGATATTTACTTAGAAGATGTGGTAAGAACAGAAGTACAAACATTTCCCCCCAACACCTCAAGTGCACACTCTCCCCTATACCATCTCATTCTCTGGAAGAATGGGTTCAGTCTTAACACAGTTTCTACATAATATTTGTCCCACCAAGTTCATGTCCAAATGTGGCATAACTACTGGAAGAGACCTCATCTCAGCCATTGCTGGGATGGGCTGAGTCCTGAAGCTCTTTCCTTAATCCTCAGGGCATTGAAATCTGGCATGGACTCTGCTCCAGGACTTCCAGACTTTTGGACTTTAAGTGGCTCACTCTTGTGACCTTTTGGAATTTAAAAGGTCACAATCTCCAGATTATTGTCCTTCACCTAAAACAAAATAACAGAGGCTGAGGCAAAAAAATTGAGGCCATATTCAAGAGGCTCCACCTTCGCCTTAGGGGCAGAGGACTCAAGGTTTACCCTTACATCGTTTTCTTTCACCAGGCATTGTCAGGCAGGAAGAAGTCACAAGAAAAAAAGAGGTCAAACAAGAGAAGTAGCCAAGAGTAGTGGCCTTGGGCTGCTGGGCTAGTGCCTTTTAAATGTACCTACTAGATAATCAAAAGAACTCCTACTTACCACATAGTTAGCAGCCTTCGCAGCTACAGAATGCTCATGCAGGCTCCTCCAACATGCACTCTGTGCATGCTCTTAAGGACTGAGCTCAGTGGCCACTCGCTGGTACACAAGGCTTAGTAAGGAGGCAAAATTGTACCCCCACCTTCCCTTTTTGATGCCCTTGGCATTATCTCCCTCCCCCAACTCAGGGTTCCAGTTTCTCCATGATTTTTAACTCCCTCCTTCCTGAGCTAAACAGGAAAAGATGTGATATCATCATTTGCACCAATTGAATTTATTTGTACTTGTGCCTTAACGTTATCCCAATCATATTTGAAATTTTTATTATTTTAGAACCATCCTAGGTTCCTAGGATGTCAGAGCTAGAAGAGATCTGGTTCAAGTCTTTGTTTTATATCTCATTGTGGAATCAAAAGCTTTGTATCCTGTTAAAGAAATTTAAATCATCAGGAAAAAAAAAATTCAAGGCAAGGAAGCCTTGTCCCTGAATCCATAATAAGCTGAAGCTAGCCCTAGCAGCAAACCTGTTTAGTTGTTTTAAGATACCTGGCAGAGTTAAAAGAAAGAAAAGTTGGTTTCTGCAAGGATAAATCCATGTTGTAACTGTCAGAAGTCTATTTCCTAAGAATTACAGAATATAGGGGAGGGGAAAACAACTGCATTGCCATGGAGATGAGAGACACTCAAGCAGATGCTATCCCAGAATCCACCAGTTAGTGACACTTTGGAACTGGGACTCCATGGAGCGTTTTTTGTGAGAATTTCTGGGAAAGCAAAACCAGAAAAAGTAAACTCGAATCAAAATTCAGAGTTTGGAATGCAGAGTTTAATCCCCTCTCCTTCCTTGCTTCTCCTTCCCACACTTCATCATCCCAGGTGCTTGAGAGCTAGCACCTATTCCCACTGTACCCTATTGGCCGCTGTTATGATGCTACTGTATGAATGCCAGGAATGAATCATTTAATTCCCTACCTCCATCATGATCCTGCCACGGTATCCTTCTCCACCCACCCCAACCCAATGGCAAGCCAAGGTCTCAATTCAGTTTCTGCTGCCTTAAACATTTCAGTACCCAAGACCATCCAGATAACTAGACTTCCAGATCACCACTGGGCTTATTATTTAAGAACCCCTTACATTGATTCAGAGCAGCTAGGTGGCACAGTGGATAAAGTGCCTGGCCTGAAGTCATGAAGACCTGAATTCAAATCTGGCCTCAGACACTTACTAACTGTGTGACCTTAGACAAGTCGCTTAAACATGTTTGCCTTAGTTTCCTCATCTATAAAATGAGCTGGAGAAGGAAAGGGCAAACCACTCCAGTATCTTTGCCAAGAAAACTAAAAACTGAAAACAAACAAACAAAAAAAAGAGAGATCATATAGAATTGGACACAACTGAAAGTGACTAAACAACAACAGGTTGATTCATTCTTCTTCTCAGTCTAATCCTACCCCCCAAACTGGAGCCCTTAAGTGACAGAAGGACAAGTTGGACCACAGCATTCACATACCTTAGGCAAAGTTGGTAAATTTCATCCTCCATGCCCACTGGAGACTTAGAGCCTCCACTGTGACATGAGACTCAAAATCATAAAATAAATATCTATGGGCCATGGAGAACATAATTTTCTGGTACTTTAAAAATGTGTATTTATTATAAAGTAATATTTTTGAAGTGACCATTGTTGTGCCTTCCTGCCCCCCTTTATAAATAAACATTATATTACACACAGATGCCTACTTGCTTACTTCAAGAGATGGCTTTGGAAATGGGTCGTAGGAATGGACTAGTAAGAGATGGGATCTCATGAGCCATGCACAGGGAACCTTTACCCAGGAGAGCATTAAGTCAAGGGGACTACTTCAGCTCTTGGAATTAAGATCTGGGACCTTTGTTATTTAACATGCATGATCATTTTATTATATAATTGAGGTATATGTGTAATGACCATCCATCCACCCATAAAACCCACTGTTATCAGCCCATGTTGCATCTTTCTTTCTGGGTATTTGGATACCACCAAACTGCTACTCCCAATGTAATGAAGTCTGAGTCTAGGTGTGTGTCTGTTCACCAATCAAATAACTCAGCTCTAGCTCCACTTATCCCCAACTTACTTGTCATTCTCTTTGAAGTTCTTTACTGTTTCCATAAAACACTTTTACAAAGGGCATTACAGTTATCCCTCCCACATCACAACTTTCCCCATCTTGGTTTGGATATATCTTGAGTTGGCATAAGAAATTAAATGGGAATTTTGAGGGAGTTTTGTGGAAGCCACAGATGACATGCAAAAGCCAGCAAACAACACAGAGTCTATGATCAAATACTTAACCAAAATTTTACAAGGTACTGTAAATGCCTCATAAAAGCAAAAGACAAAATTCAGACTTCTGCTCTGGCATGAAGGGAAGGCCAAAAATTTTTACATGGATTATCTAGATCTAGGGTGCCACACCCTTAATTCCCAAGATGTGGAAGGGATAACTGGAGTTTATGATATGTTTAATCAAAGTGGTTTAAAAAAAATTTTTAAACATACAAGCAAATAATCAAGGTAAGGGCAAAGCACCCACCACCCACATATCTCAGACCCTAACATTCACTCAGGTCTCTACTTTGGCCCACAAGTTCAAGTACTGGGTAAGCCTTGCCCAGAACTGAGTAATAGGCTGCTGATAAATGCAGTGACCAGAGAATACAGGTCTGTCACAGGCAGTACAATAATATTACCTTTCTCCAGCTCTGTATTACTCTCCTCCCTCTCATGAGAGCAAATATCTGTATTTATCTTCATCTCTGTCCTTTTTGGTGCTGGAACAAAGCCTGTTGAGTTCCTGCACGTGGAGATAGCATTGTCTAGCTATCAGTTACTCTCAAGGCCAACATCATGGGGGAGGTGAGGGTTGGCTCAACGTCAGTCATTGTTACTCTTCCCTCTCGGCATAATTCACCATTCCTCCTCTTTCAATCTCTGCCCATCACCACCATCACAGGCATTCTCTTTTTTTTTCCTCCACATACTTATCTTTATTGGGACACAGCCACAGAGCCACCTCAGAAACCACACAATGAGCCAAAAGGAACCTTAGAATAAAGGATTTCATAGCTGGAAGAGGCATTAGAATTATAAAATTCCATTTACATATAGAATTATGAAAATATATATAATTGATATAAAAGTTATAAAACTCTGAACTAACGTTAAGAATTTGGTGGGACTTTAGAGACCATCTGTTCCATCCCTGCCCCCCCCACCCCATTTTCAGGGGAAGTGACTTGCCCAGGACAAAGCAGACAGTTAGTGACACAATTAGGACTAAAAACTAACTCACTTGACCCTTAGACTCCCATCGCTATGGCCCTGGGCACTGATTGGTGAACTTTTTATTTTTCCACTTTGTTTAGCTCTGGTTACAGGTCCATTAGGGTACTTTCTGGTCACCTCTATGTTGTGTGCCACCCTTCCCCCCCCTCCATGTGTTGTCTTCCTGTATTAGAATATCTAATTATCTAACTATCTAGCTTGCTTGTATTTATATCCCCAGTGCTCAGCACGGTATCTAGAACATAGTAAGCATTTGATAGGTGCTTTTTTAAAATTTTTTCACTCACTCAGACCTAGTCAGTCTATCTGGGGCTCTTTCCATAGTGCTGCAGTATTTGATGGGGGCAGGCTAATGAATGCACATGATCTGTCTCTAGGGAATTTAACAGCCTTCTTTGATGTGGAATCTTAATAGCACTGACATTTCCCTGCCACAGTCATTTGCTGAACAAACAATTCCTCAGCACTGGAGCTAGATCTTGTACTTAGAGTTGTGAGGGATAAAGAAGAAAGTCTCCATCTTTAAGGAGGATATACTTGAAAGACGGAATATCCCTTACTTCAGAACTCTAGAAAATTCATGCTTTAATAGGTGTGGGCCTTCCCCTCATGCAGGCTCAGTTTGATGAGTTGCTGTGGCCAACTTTTCAGTGGTGTTCCCCTCCCTCCTAGTCTTTTACCCCTAGTCTTTTGCCAGAGTTACCCTGAAAGGCTTTCCCAGCTTGGGAGAATTTGTCTAGACCTTGTGCTCTACTGCTCCAGCCTTCAAGAACCCAGGGAGGCGTTACAGAAGGTACTGACAACAAAGCACTATAAGACAAGTGCATCATCACAAGCATTCTTTAAGTCCAGGCTTCTGCATCTGTGCTGGCTAGGACATGCCTGCTACATATGTACAAGTGATGATGAAGAAACAGAATTGTGATATCAGAGAAACCTGATATGGAGATTGATTATAGATGCCAAAACAAAGCAAAATCAAAAACCCCAATAATGTGAAAAGGGACAAAAAGAAAAAAGAAAAGGAGTTATTATTCCTTCAGTGGACCTAAATGTGGATTAATTGAGTTAGTATGGGTTGGACTTCATGTCCTCTGAGGACCCTTCCAACTTTGAAATTCTGTTATTTGTGATAATAAGCTGGACTTATAAAGATGAATAGGATTTCAAATGACTAAAATGCCAGAGAGAAAACATTTTAGATAAAGGCAACAGTGTTAATAAAGGCATAGAGGCTGGAAAACGCAAGATATATTTGGAGAAATGGTCCATTTTACCTGAAAAAAGATACATGGCAGAAAGTAGCATGGAAAGAAATGTTGGGGGCAGACTGTGGGAGTCCTTAAATGCCAGACCAAGGAATTTAGAATTTATTCAATAGGCATTAAGGGAATCCTTGAAAGATTTAGGCAGGTGACTGATGTGTTCAGACCTGTGCATTAGAAAAATTATTCTCGTTAGCATAGCATATTCTGGACTGTATAGTATCAGTTGGAGGAAGAAAAGACTAGAGGTGAGACCAGACAGGTTGCTATAGCAGTTCAAGTAAAAAAAAAAGATGCGTCATGATGTGGAAAGTAAACTGGATTTAGATGCAGAAAATTTGGGTTTGAATCCTGGCTCCCCCATGTCCCATGGACAAGTCATTTCAAAAGTCTGGGTCTCAGTTTCCTCATCCATAAAATGAAAAGGGTGGAATAGGAGGTTTCTATAAGGTCCCTTCTAATTCTAAAACCCTTTTAAATTATAAAACAATTCTGAACAATATGATTTGGTTGTGTAGTGGTATTTATTGGGAGTCACATGACCTGTTCACCATTGAAGCTTCATGATGTGCAGCACAAAAGCCAAGGTGTGGGATACTACACGTCAACTTAACTTTGTTGCAAGTTTTCTCAGATTACAACCCTAAACTCCACATTCAGTATGTATCCTCAGCCTCCTCAGATAGGTGTTCATGTGGTATAGTTTAGTTCTGGGTGCCACAGTTTAGAAATGAGAGGGCAACAGAGGGTAATATGAGTGGTGAAAAGCCTTGAGGTCATGCTCTATTAGGATTGGTTGAAAGACTATGAATGCTTATCCCGGAGAAGGGACAAAGGGACCCAAATGGGAAGGGAGTGGGGAGACATTACCATGCTAGTTATCTTCAAGTATTTGAATGGTTGACATATAGAAAAACGAATTCGACTTATTCTATTTGGCCTTAGAGGACAGAACCAGAAGCAATGTGTGGATGTTATAGAGAAGGAAACTTGGGTTTAGTGTCAGGAAAACTTTTAGAGCTGTACCAAAGTGGGATGCCTGCCTTGTAAGGCAATGGGTTCTCCCTCATTGGAAGTCTTCAAGAAAAGTCTTCCTGGTCACCTCTCAGATGTGTTACAATGGATTAGAAACCTGTTGCGGTCTTTTTGAACCTTAAAGTTCTGTTACTCTGCTCAAAACATTTTTTAAAATTGAGCATTTGGTCCTCTTTGATAGGTAAATACTTTAAGTGTATAAATTCTTACATGTTTACTAAAATGTTAGTCTTATTACCTTATAGTCATACTTTGTCTATCAAAAAGTTGTTCAACTTTTCCTGGTCTTCAGGTATCATCTTGTCCCCAAGTGATGACACTGAAAATATTTTGTATATAGCTTCTTGAACTCTCTGATACTGTAATATGTTGACTGGGGAACCCTAACTGATGATACAGAAAGAGTAGGAGAAGGAGGAGGAGTAGGTCTGGATTGAGCACCAGTTACTAGAGTTTCATATACTTCATTAGTCATAACTCCCATCATGAAGGTTTAACCTAGTAGCTTTTGAAAAATGTGTATTTCTATTGAAATCAATATACCAGAATTTTACTTCTGGTGTGGGAACTTCCTTTAATAGCGAATCATAACAATCTATAACTTACAGTCTTAGTGAGTTGACTTCCTCATGGTCACTCAATTGCCAAAGGCAAATCAGAACCCAGATTTTCTGAATTCCAAGTACAGCCCTCTATCTACTACATTTCATCCAACGTTAATAATAAAATAAACTACATTTTCCCCTGACAGAATAACATGCAGCATGGAAATGCTTTCATGTGCTTAGAACTTTCACTATTTTGCTGAGGGGAAAAAATGAGGGATAACATAACTTACACAGAAAGATTAAGCTACAATAGGCATAAATTTTAAAAGAGTTAAAGGGTGAATTGTCAACAACTTTCTAGCCCTGCAGGCCTCTCCTTACTAGTAAAACTGATAGGTTAAGACTTTAAATTCAGATAAATTTGAATTCTTACCTTTAAATAAGGGAATCCTTCTACTTTTTTTTTCATCTCTGTTGATCTCAAGGTCACAGGGCCAGAGAGAACCAGATTCCAATTTCTTTCCAAATCCAAAGTTTAGTATCATTCTTACAGTCCTCGACCTTAACCTTTTGAGCAAGTACAGTATTAATCTTGTTTCTAATTGCTGTAGAAATAAATGAATGCATAAAAAAAAACAGCTTGAAAGACATGATCATTTCAATGACCATCTATGATTCCAGAGGACTGATGATGAATCATTCTATCCACCTCTTAACAGAGAGGTGATACACTCAGGATGCAGAATAAGACACACATTTTTGCACTCAGGCAATTTGTTTGCTTAACTATGCACATTCGTTATAAAGACTTTGTTTTTATTTTTCCAATGGGGTGGGAAGGGAAGGAAAGAGAAAGGAAAGAAAAGGATTAAGGAATCTTTTTTTTTTTATAATGCAAAGAAGAGAAAGAAGGATGAAAGAAGCACAAATAAGAATATAGGTTGAACACTACAGATTAAATTTATTATATACTTAGGGGAAAAAAGCAAGCTATGCATAATAGAGCTGCAATTTCATAAATAAGCCTTGTTTTCTGTTCTAACTCCATACATAAAAATGCTCAATTTTATTTGGTGTTTGGTTCAGAATGCAATTTTTAAAAAATAGAAATGCAAGCTGCTGCCAGCATCCACTCCACTTCCTATCCTTGGAAGGGTAGTCATCATCAGAACACGACCACCAAATTCTATCTCGCAAGCCAACAAAGGAAAGAACACTAGCAAAGAAGATATGAAAACTCTCCTTTTTTTGTGAAACTGGCAGTGCCCTGATTGCCACACCCTATTCCCCCAACCCACCCAATACAAATGCATCTTACCATGGCATTTGAGGATTATAATACTTGTCCTCTCTATGTAGGAATTAGGGTCATGGAATCATAGAATGATAGAGCCAGGAGGGACCTTAAAGATTTTCTATGGCCATCAATTGGGGAATGGCTGAATAAGATGTGGGGTACGACTATGGTGGAATACTATAGTGCTATAAGAAATGATGAAGGTGGTGGTTTCAAAGGCAAAAAAAAAACCATGGCAAGACCCATATGAACTGATGCAAAGTGAAGTGAAAAGAACTGGGAGATCATTGTGCACAATACAGTAACGGTAATGTTGTAATGATGATCAACTGTGAAAGATGTGGGTTACTCTGATCAGTACAATGATCCAAGACAATTCTAAAGGACTCATGATGAAAAATGCTATCTCCCTCCAGGGAGAGAATAGATAAACTATGAAGTATATTTTTTCCCTACTTTCTTTATCTTCCTTGATTTTTTTTTTTTTGCAACACAGCTATTGTGGAACTATGTTTTGTATGACTTCATAAATATAATATGTATTATATTTTTTTGCCTTCTCAATGAGTGGGAGAGGAGGTGGAGGGAGGGAATTTGAAGCTGAAAAAAATTTTTTTTAATTTTTAGAAGACTTTTTTAGTATAGCATTTTACAAGTTGTGTTCTGAAGAATCCTGAAATTCCCTAAGATGTAAAAAGGGCTTGAGTCCAGATATTCCTAGGCTTATAATGTTTTCCTTCTAAATATTAAATATAAAATTTTGTGTGCATAAAAAATACTTATGCACAATAATTTTTTGGCATGAAAATAGGTTTAATTTCATCATCTATTTTGCCCCCAGATTTCCCTGGTTTTCCCCTTTGGGGAGGAAAGAACATTCTATAACCCTATATTCTTCAGTCTAGCATCTTAGGGAACATTTATCATTTTATAGATTAGGAAACTGAGGCCCAAAGAGGTTAAATGATTCAGGGCAGCTGAGTAGAGTGCTAGATTTGGAGTCAGAGGACCTGGGTTCTATTCAATACTTGGGTGACCATGGGAAAATCACTCTACCTCTCCCGGCATCATATTTCTCCTCTGTAAAATGAAGGATATGGATTAGATAGTGCTAACATCCTTTCCAACTCTAAATCTATTATCCTGACTCTTAGCTCAGTATTCTTTTCACTACAAAAATAACATGGAAAGTTTTGCATATGAAACTTTCTACTGCGTATTTTTTTAAAAATTATTTTGGGGGAGTCATGGCCAAGTAAGAATACAGGAATTCTTGTTCTTTAATACTCTATTCATGGCTCTAGAAAATAATTTCATAATTTTACATTTTATTAAATGGAGGGAAAGCATCAGGGGAAGTCCATGGGGGAAAAATGTCTCTTTCCCAAATTTTCTGCTTTTGTCTGTTTAGGGTCTTTATATCTATAGTGATGTAGCACAGACCTCAGGTAGGGGAGTTAGGAAGTAGTACTAATCTGGGCAGTGTGGCAGGACCTAGAGGTACCAGGACAGATAGCCTGGGCCTTAGAAATGTGGGTGATGGGTCAGGAAAGAAGGCATGTGACTAGCAGCTTCAAGTGGTCCTAGAAAGAGGAATGTGGTGATTGATGACAGAACAGGCAGGGCCTGCTGGGACACTGGCAGCCCTGGCCTAATACTTCTTTCCATTACCTTACCCTCAAGGTCATGATTTAGGAATGTGAGGCCCCACTACCCTGGTACAGGCCAGAGAGCAAAAGGTCCTTCTGGAGGCAATGACAATTTAGGATCAATAGACTTAGAGCTGGAAGTGAACATCTATCTAGTCCAGGGTTGGGGAACCTGAAGCCTTGAGGCCACATGTGGCCTTCTAGGTTCTCAAGTGTGGCCTTTTGACTGAGTCAAAGTTTTATAGAACAAATCCATTTATTAAGGGGATTTATTCTACGAAGTTTGGATTCAGTCAAAGGGCCACACTTGAGGACCTAGAGGGCCACATGTGGCCTTGAGATCACAGATTCCCCACTGCTGATCTAGTCCAACCTGACATTTTACAAATATCGAAGAAAAAAAAATATTAATATTGGACTTTGTGTTTTAGGAACAAGTTTGACAGAAACAATTTTTATTAATTTAACATTATTCTAAGTCCAAGCTTTTCTACCTGAGAGAACTGCTGAAACTGATATAATCCCCACCTGCACCCCCATGCCCTCAGATAGCTTTATCCCAAGATTATTTGAGGCAAAACATGTGTAGGAATCTTGAACCAGGAAAATGTCACAAAATAATAAAACACAGTTTTAGGTTAACATTAAACTATTCATTCAATAGAATAATAGTCACTTTACCTTCTGGAAATGTCACTGAAAAGCCAATGCAACTAAAACCACTCATCCCTCTGAACAATCTGTCATGAGCCCTCCCTTATTCTCCTTCCCACTCCTCTCCCCCTCCCCATTACCTTCCTACCCCTGTGCAACTGGTGTCAGATGACGTGAAGTAATCAAAAGGTCCTTTTCCTTCAAATCAATACTCTAATCTCTTTTGGAAATGAAGAAACAGGGGACTGCTCTTAGATATGTCATTCAATCTCTCTTAGGGAAGGGGAAAAACTAGGATCTCAACTAAATATGAGATATTTCCCTTTCTAAATTTGGTTACTACCAAATTTTTGGAGCCTTAGCCTTCATTCTTGACCCTTTACACATTTTCCTAAAGGGAGAAGTCTGGAAAGGACTTTAGACTTGAGGAATATTATTTCTCAATATTTTCAGTTGAATAACCAGGAAATCTTTTCTCTTGTTCCACACAAATGGAAAACCTGAGGTCCAGGGAGGGGAAAGAACTCACTCTTGTTCACACAGATGCTAATAATGTAACAGAGACAGGCTTCAGACTCAAGCTGACTCTGAGTACACTGGTCTTTCCAATACAACATGCTAATGATTTTGTTACAGAAACATAAGGTATATTCAGTGCCATACCAATCAAAGTACCAAAAAATTATTTGATAGAGCTAGAAAAAATAATAACAAGATTCATTTGGAATAACAAAAGGTTCAGAATATCAAGGGAACTAATGAAAAGAAATGCAGGGGAAGGTGGCCTAGCCTTCCCAGATCTTAAATTGTATTATAAAGCAGCAATCATCAAAACTACTTGATACTAAGAAATAGTAGATCAGTGGAATAGGTAGGTATGCAAGATACAGTAGTCAATGACTATACTAATCTACTATTTGATAAACCCAAAGACTTCTGGGATAAGAACTTACTATATGACAAAAACTGCTGGGAAAACTGGAAAAGAGTATGGCAGGAACTAGACATAGACCAAAATCTCACAGTATATACCAAAACAAAGTCAAAATGGGTTCATCATTTGGATATAAAGGCTGATACTATAAACAAACTGGGAGAGCAAGGAATAGTATACCTGTCAGATTTATGGAGAACAGAAGAATTTATGACCAAACAGGAGATAGAGAACATTATGAAATACAAAATGGATAATTTTGATTACATTAAACTGAAAAAGTTTTGCACAAACAAAGCCAATGCAATCAAGATTAGGAGGGTAGCAGAAAACTGGGGAAAAATTTTTACAACCAGTGTCTCAGATGAAGGCCTCATTTCTCAAATATATATAGAACTAAATCAAATTTATAACAATACAAGTCATTCCCCAACTGAGAAATGATCAAAGGATATGAACAGGCAGTTCTCAGAAGAAGAAATTAAAGCCATCTAAAGTCATAAAAAAAATACTCTAAATCACTATTGATTAGAGAAATGAAAATCAAAAAAACTCTGAGGTACCACATCACACCTATGAGATTGGCCAACATGACAAAACAGGAAAATGATAAATGTTGGAGAAGATGCGGGAAAATTGGAACACTAATGCATTGTTGGTGGAGTTGTGAAATGATCCAACCATTCTGGAGAGTAATCAGGAACTATGCCCAAAGGGCTATAAAAATGTGCATACCCTTTGACCCAGCAATACCGCTTCTAGGGCTATATCCCAAAGAGATCATAAAAAGGAGAAAAGGACCCACATGTACAAAAACATTTAGAGCAGCTCTTTCTGTGGTGGCCAAGAATTGGAAATTGAAGAGTGGCTGAACAAGTTGTGGTATATGAATGTAATGGAATACTACTGTGCTGTAAGAAATGATGAGCAGGGGGGCAGCTAGGTGGCGCAGTGGATAGAGCACCGGCCCTGGATTCAAGAGGATCCAAGTTCAAATCCGGCCTCAGACACATAATACTTACTAGCTGCGTGACCCTACGCAAGTCACTTAACCCCCATTGCCCAACCAAAAACAAACAAACAAACAAACAAAAGAAATGATGAGCAGGCAGACTTCAGAAAAACCTGGAAAGACTTGTATGGACTGATGCTGAGTGAAGTGAGCAGAACCAAGAGAACATCATACACAGTAACAGACACATTGTGCAATGACTAACTTTGACAGACTTTGCCCTTCTCAGTAATGCAGGGATCTAAGACATCTCCAAGGGTCTCCTGATGGAAAATGCTATCCACATCCAGAGAAAGAACTATGGAGTTTGAATGCAGATCAAAGTATACTGTTTGCCATTTTTTTTCTTCTGTTTTGTTCTGTTTCCTCTGTCTGGTGGTTCCTCCTCTTGGTTCTCATTCTTCCTTACAATATCACTAATGTGAAAATATATGTAATAGGAATGTATAGGTAGAACCTACATCAGATTGCATGCCCTCTTGGTGAGGGAGGGAGAGAGAGTGGGAGGGGGAGAAAAATTTTAAACTCAAAAGCTTATGGGAGTGATTATTAATAAATCAAAATAAATTAATTTTTAAAAATTTTTAAAAAAGAAACATAAGGCATACTCAGGATTTGTGCATGCATCGTGGACTCATAGAGCTGTAGATATAGAGCTGGAAAGGGCCTTAGAGGTCCTCCAGGCCAACCCCTCATTTTACAGATGAAGAAACTGAGGCCGGAAGAGGCCTGGCTTGCTTAGGGTCCCTCAGATGGACCGAGTGTGCCTAATCCCAGTATTCCTTCCACTGCACCACCCTGCCTCTTGATATTTGTTACAAGGATCAAACTGAAATCAAACAAACAAACAAAAAAGACCTAAAAAAAAGAGGCACCACTTTCTATCCAGGTGTGCTTGGGAAGCAAACCAGGCCAGTAGAAAAAGGTGGGCATTCAAGGGGCGCAGATTTCTTTGCTGGACAAGCCTGAAATTGGGAACAGCTCCTTTTGGTACTCTGTCATTCGGCCTTTATCCTTATGTCTGGTAAACTCAGGATGAGACTTGGGATATGGGGATGGGAGTAGAGGGCACTATAATGAAAGAGATATGTTATTATATGATAATCTTCCCCTCACTTTGGGAGTAGAAAGGGGAAGCATTTAGATAGTCAACAGGTGCAGAGAAATGTGGATAGAGCATGAAAAGTCTGTCATCACCAAGAAGTTTCTTGATTGTCCAAGGTTGGGTCTAGGATTGTCTTCAGACCATTGGGTGGGCTAGTGTGTGTGTGTGTGTGTGTGTGTGTGTGTGTGTGTGAGAGAGAGAGAGAGATGTTCTAGAACAAAAATGCTACTCTAGTCTTGAGACATAAGGGAGTAGATCACAGAGGCATGGTTCTAGAACAAGAGAGGGTCACAGGGCCCAAATTAGGCCTAGGGAACTGTATCTATATAGAACTTACTGATTTAAGTACCACCCAGTTTAGGCAAGGTAGTTTTATTTTATATAGACTCAATTACCTGCAATTTGGGTCTTAATATTTCTCCAAATTATCCTTCATGACTACTTTATGCCTTGGTGCTCTTTTGTAAATAAACCATAAAAAAATGCATTCTCATAAAGGTGTTGGCACATGTAAAAAGAATACAAGGCAATGGGCACAAAATTTGGGCATCAAGACGAACAGCAGGGGCAGCTAAGTGGCACAGTGGATAGAGCACTGGCCTTGAAGTCAGGAGGACCTGAGTTCAAATCTGGTCTCAGACATACAACACAAACTAGATGTGTGACCCTGGGCAAGTCACTTAACCCCAATTGCCTAGCAAAAAGCAAAAAAAAAAAAAAAAAAAAGACGAATGGCATCAAGAAAGAAAAAAGGTAATGAATGAGCAATGAGGACAGCAGTGCTTTGAACGCAGAGAATTCAGCAGGCTCAGGGACTAGGAAGGTCAGGAAGATTGGTGCCTATCGCTGGGGTTTAGAAGTGAGTATGGTTTAGAGTTGAATGAAGTTTTTGGCATCAGAGAAAGTGAAAATGCTGAGGATAAATATCAGAGACTCCTAGGCCTGGTTCTAGAAGGAGCTGCTACCTTGGGAAGCTGATGAATCTCAACAAAGTCTAAGAGCCAAGGCTCTATGTCCTTACCTAGTCTTTACTGGTATTTCAAAGGAATTCAGGGCTAAGAGTTTTCTATTTTGGCCCAACCAAGAGTTTTAATGAGGATAAGAGGGATGGAGGGAATGAAAGGCACAATAGGCTTTCATAGGATCATAGGATAATAAATTTAGAGCTGTTAAGGAAACTTAGGGGCCACAAAGTCCATCCTCTTCATCTATAGGATGAAACTGAGACCCAGAGAGATGAATGACAGGTCCAAGGTGACACAGGTAGTAAGTAACAATCAGGATTTGAACCCAGGTGCTCTGATGCCACATCTGGAATCCTTTCTGTTATATCATGCTGGTTCCCCTCTGAACATGGGCAATTTTATTAAATCAGGGCCTAGAGATCCTGTAATATCTCCTGTATCCTTTAGTGACTCATTCTCCCTTCCCTTTCACTAAACTCTTTCAAGAACATGCCATCTCCCTAGCCCAGTCTTTGTATTTCTCACTGCTGCAACTACTGTGGGCATTTGGTCATAGGCTCCAAAAGTCACGGAATCCTAGAATATTAGGGTTGTAAAGGGCTTTAGGTATCCAGTCTAACCCCGTCACGATTACAGAGGGGGAAATGGAGAGATGACTCATATAAGTGACTCCATTCTACTTTTCCCATTATTTTTCATTTCCCATTATTCTCTTTCATATGCTCTACATTCTAGCCAATAGGATTATTAGTTTTCCTTGGTACTCAGCATGCTATTTCCTTCTCTAGCATTAAAACAGACTCTTGACTGCCATCCCTAGGATGCAATCTGTTCTCATCCCCACCTTTCAGTATCCTTATTTTTCCTCTGAGGCCTAGGTCATGTGCCATCTACTTTGTGACTCCTCTGATCTCTAGTTGTTAGTACTCATTCCCTCTCCCAATTACTTGCATTTATTTATCTGGGTACATATTATAGCTCCCCAGTAGAAAGTAAGCTCCTTCAGGGCAGGGATGATTTCAAATTTTCCCTGTGCTTTTGTATTGCCAGCATCTGGCCTAGCAGAGGACTGGCATATAACAGACCCTTAATGAGTGTCTGCTGAATTGAAGGGACTTGCCTGAGGTCACACAATTAGTGAACAGATGGCAGAGGCAGGACTGGAACTCTTACTTCCTGATTCCTCTTTCCATTCCACCGTGGTCCAGCATAGGCAGAGACAAAAACCAAGATTCTCCTGAGATGATCTTTGTCACTGTGGGAGATGAGTACACTGGGTAAAATGACCTCTCTCTCTCTCTCCTATAGCTACAGGAAAGGAATACATGCAGAGGCCATGACTGGATTCCCTCATCTCCTTCCAGTACAGGGAGGCCTAAGACACTCCTGTATGTGCTCAGCTCTGACACACTCTCTGAGCTTAGTGGGAGAAGTGTATGTGGATAGCCAAAGCAGCCCAGGATTCATAGTAAAAAGGACTGAGCTGGAGTCCTGCATCTGCAGCATCTACAAATTGTGTGATCTTGAGCAGTCCATTTACTTCTCTGAGCTTCATCTATGATCTTCCTGGTTCCAACTTCTGCTCCACCTCATACCCACCTTCTGGACATTTGATCCTGGAGTCAACGTCCCCAATGGCAAGGACGCAGAGTGCTGCTATGGATGTCCTGTCCTCTGTCCATGCCTCCCTGAAGTACAGTAGTTTGTGGCAACATGAATCCTACCTGCAGAGAAAGGAAGATGTCCAAGTAATGGCTAATAACATTGTCATCTCCACTATTAAGAAGGCCTACTAGGGGCAGCTAGGTGGAGCAGTGGATAGAGCACTGGTCCTGAAGTCAGGAGTACCTGAGTTCAGATCCGGCCTCAGACCAAACACTTGACACTTATTAGCTGTGTGACCCTGGGCAAGTCACTTAACCCCAATTGCCTAAAAAAAAAAAAATACACACACACACACACACACACACACACAAAGAAGGCCTACTAAAGACTGAGTGAGGCCTGAACACAGAGGAGTGGAGATAAGTAAGGGAAGACTACCAGAAAGCATGGAAGAAAACATAAGCTGACATTTTAAAAATCCCATTGCCAACATTTTAATCACACTGCCAACTTTTTTCATGTCTTCTTTCTTTATACTCGGTACCATCATATTAATCTATTTAAATTCTCAGCCTGTTCCTTGATGTCTATAAACCATCCATTGCATATAACAGACATTTGCATATTGTTTTAAGGTTTCTAAACCATTTTTGATCCTTGCAAAAATGCTCCGAGGTAGGTAATAGAGGTATTATCATCTTCATTTTAAAGATGAGGATACTGAGGTTCGGAGACACTGTGACTCAACAATGGTCTAGGAAGTATTGTGCTTCCTATTGACTTATGGGCTGACACTTGTATTTCACAGGTTAGAAGAATGTCAATATTGCTTGGATTTCATTAACATTTCACTCCAAACATGTCTTTGCAAACATATCTGCCTCAAAAGATAGCATATAAGTTAGAAATCCCCAGGACTATGTACATAGCAAATTCAATCAAGGTTGGAAAAGCAAGTGGAGGGCTTTCAGCCAGGATGGCTGCCTGATTGGGAGAGAGACCACACCATTTTCACAGGACTATTCCAGCAGAAATTTGAAATTCACATTAGATCAAATAATGATCAAGAAATCCAATGAGACACTACAGTGACTTCTTCCATCCTAGAACTACACAAAAAGTTAGCCAGAAGCCCACAAACTAAAGAAAAAAGGGTGGCCAGCAAAGCCAGCACCAGAATAGGCAAAAAAGCTGTCAGTCACTCAGCAGGACCAGAGACAGGCCAGAGAAACACATACCTTGCAAAGCTCTGTGTCCAGAGGCAGCAAAAACAAAGGGACTCATCCTCCCTCCCCCCACAACAAAAAAAAAAAACCTCAAGGAGGTCAGAAAGCCTCAAAGTGGGAACTTTGGAAGTCTGGGGAAACTTTGGCAGCAAGCAAAGCTGCATGGCAGCACTCAGATTGGGACAGCAGATTTCCAGGGGCTCAAATGTCTCTAAGATATCATAGAGGAACCTCAATGATCCAAGGGAGCTTAATCCCAAGAAATGAAAGTCAATATAGGAACCAAAGTGACCCAGGGAGAGACAAAGCAGGGTCCACCACCCGACCCAAAGCATAGCCAGGACAGAACCTAGCCCTGCAACAAAGTTCCAATTCAGGATTTAACACTAGAGGTTAAATTTTGATGAATAAATCAAAGAAAACAGTAACCAGTATAAAAAAAAAATTGCTGTAGATCTAAAGAATCCCTAAGCCAAGGAACTTAAAGTAACTTTGTAACAATTGCAAGCAAAACTCAAAGGAAAAAACTGATACCCCACAGGGACTATATGAATACAATGAATAAGAAATGAAACAAAAGATAAAAAACAAACTCTGGAAGAAAGAATTAGAAGAATAAAATAGATTAAAGAGAAAGTGGTAAATTTTAACCACTTTGAGGAAATATTTGTAAAGTGCTTTGCAAACTTTAAAGCTCTCTATTATATTTATAGCATAAAGCTAGCTATTATTACCCAAGTAATTATTTGGAAAACTGAAATAGACCAAATAGAAATAATGATTCCATGAGACAGAAAAGACATATTGGAACAATGAGAAAATCAGGTAAAAAAGATAGCTGAAATAAAAAGCAACTCATCTGGAAAATAGGTCAAGATAATCTAAAAATCAATGGACTCCCTGAAAAAACATAATTTAAGGGAAAAAGGCTTCAGAATCAGGCTTTCAAGAAATCACAGACGAAAACTGCCCAGATCTATTAAAACCAGAGGGCAAAGTGAAGATAAAAAGAATATACAAATCAATCCCAAAGTGAAAACTCCCAGGAACATCATAGCCAAAATCCAGAGCTTCCATGTAAAAAAAAAAAAATGATTTAAGCCTCCATAAGGAAGCAATTCAAATACCATGGAACCATAAAGTTAGGATCAGGAAATTTCTACTACCAATGAGAAATGATCTTGAAATATAATATTCCAAAGGGCAAAAGATATGCACTTACAACAAAGAATAACTTAACTTATAGAGCTAAGTACAATCCTACAGAGAGAAAAAACAGATCTCTAATGGAGAGAAGATTTTCAAGAACTTATTATGAAATGACCAGAGCTGAATAGGAACTTTTAAATTCAAACACAAAAGTCGAGAGAAACCTAGAAATGTAACTTAACTGGAAAGAACTATAGGATGATAAAAGGTAACATTCTAATGAGGGAGAAGAAATCAGTGTTCTTTCTGAACCTTAATGTCTTCAAAGATATTGATGGAATCAAATAAGAAAAACAGAGGACCTGGGAAGAATTGGTTCTTTTCTGAGGGTTTGAAGAGGGAAAAGAGAAAGGATGGTAAAAGAAGCATGCCACTGTACAAAGGAAGAAGGGGGCAGAACTTGCTCGGTACTTGAGAAGAAAAGTATATGAACACAGAGGAGGAAGGGATAAGGGAGTGGGCATCAGATGAATCTCACTTTTATCTGAAATGGATAAGGGAGAATTAAACACAAACACACTCAGAATTTGGTGTAGAAATGGATAAAATTCAACAGTCAGTCAATGAACATTTTATTAAGCAACCTCTATGTGCTAAGTACTTGGAATACAAATACAAGTTTAAAAAAAAAAAAAAAAGATGGTTCCCTCCCTTACGGAGTTTACAATCTAACCTGGGAAATCAACACAAAAGGAAGCTAAAAATGGTGACAGGAGGTATCCACATGATGGAGAATTCCAAACAAGTCCCAAAGTAGTATAGGTGGCAGGAAATGGGGAGAAGACTGTGCTGAGCCCCATTCTTGTTTGTTTGTTTGTTTGTTTTGGTGAGGCAATTGGGGTTAAGTGACCTGGCCAGAGTTATACAGGTAGGGGGTGTTATGTGTCTGAGGCCGGATTTGAACTCAGGTCCTCTTGACTTTAGGACTGGTGCTCTATGCACTGTGCCACCTAGCTGCCCCCAGCTCCATTCTTTAAAAAAGACACTGGAGGGGCAGCTAGGTGGCACAGTGGATAAAGCACCGGCCCTGAAGTCAGGAGGACCTGAGTTCAACCAGTCTCAGAACAAACACTTGACACTTACTAGCTGTGTGACCCTGGGCAAGTCACGTAACCCCAACTGCCTAAAAAAACCAAACAAATCAAAAAAAAAAAAAAAAAGGCCCTGGAGCTCATGGCCCTGTCCTCTAGCCAATCAGAGGGGCAGAAGGTACTGATGAAATGTGAGTACCAAGCAAATTCAGTCTTGCAAGATAATGAGATTTCCCAGTGATGGGTTTCCTAGGGAAGAAACACATGATGGAGAAATCCAAAGAACTACAAAAGCAAAGTAGCTGCTCTACTTCAAATAACTAAAATATAGGGAATGTCTATCAATTGGTAATAGCTGAGCAAATTGTGGTATATGAATGTAATATAATATTATTGCATCATTAGAAATAGGGAGAGATGATTTCAGAGATTCTAGGTAGGATAAGGTACAGGATGAGGTGAGTAGAATAAAGAGAATAATTTATAGAAGGACAACATTGCAAAGAAAAAATGACTTTGAAAGGTTTAAGAACTCTGAGCAATGCAATAACCAACCATGTCTTTAGAGGATATACCATAAAATATCAACCAATTCCTGACAGAAAGGTGATGGACTCAAAGTGCAGAAAAAGACACATTTTTGGACGTGGTCATTGTGTGGATTCATTTTGTTTGACTCTGGTTATTTATACAAGATATTTTTTTCCTTCATTTTTTTTAACTGGGGCCAGAGTTGGAAAGGGGAGTTAACAATAGTGATGCCCAAAAAAAGGGGAGGGTATTTCATGGAAATATTTTTAAATAGAAGGAAAAAGAAGGAAGTTCAGAAGGAAGCATCTTGAAAAAGCAGGATAGCTTTAAAAGGAACATGTGAAATTATTACTTTAAAAAAAAGGCAACCAGTATGAAATGGAAATTCACAGTTTCATACATGATCTTCTTTTTTGGTTTTGCTATATAGTTGGAAATGCTCATTTTTTGTGCTTAAGTTCAGAATAAAAAGAACAATTTCCAAAAAGGAAAACGAGTATTGAAGGTTCATAATAGGCATTGTGGCTCTGACTTGACAGTACAAATTGTGGAATATACAAAAGGGCCTAGAACTATTCTGAAGAATAATTTGGAACCATGCCCAAAGGGCAATAAAACTGTGCATACCCTTTGACCCAGCAAGAGTACTAGGTCTGTATGCCAAAGAGATTTTTAAAAATGGAAAAGGACCTATGTACAAGCTATTTATAGCAGTTATTTTGTGATGGCAGAGAATTGAGGGGATACTCATCAACTGTGGAATGGTTGAACAAGTTGTGGTATATGACTGATGGACCAGAATGCTTTTAGAAAAACCTAGAAAGACTTACATAAACTGATGCAAAGTGAAGCAAGCAGAACCAGGAAAATACTGTACACGCTAACAGCAAATTTTGTAAGATGATCAACTGTGAATGACTTAGCTATTTTCAGCAATACAAAGATTCAAGACAATTCTGAAGGACTTAGGGTAAAAAATGCTACCTACCTCCAGAGAAAGAACTGGTGGAGTCTCAATGAAGATAGAAGCATACTATTTTTTTACTTTTTTATGGTGCCTTTTTTTGGGTCTGCTTTCTTTCACAACATGACTAATATGGAAATGTTTTGCATGACTGCACAAGTATAACTTATGTCAAATTGCTTATTGTCTTAGAGGGGAGGGGGAATGAGGGAGAGAATTTGGACCTCAAAATTTTAAAAAATGTTAAAAATTGTATTTATATGTAATTGGAGAAAAGTCAGATATTAAAAACAAAAGGGCTTAGAAAATAGGAAGCCCAGGAAGAACAAAGAGATCTATTGAGGAAGAGAAAATGGAAGAAGACTGAAGGGTTAATGGGATCTGGGGGACTTCTTGGTTAGGTCCTTGAAGGGGGTTTAGGAATGTTAGCTCATGAGGAGCTAATCAACTCCTTTCAGCCAGATCTCCAGGTAAATTTAGGACACAGTGAAATTGAGATTATAAAATTTTTTTTTGAGAAATCTCAATTGTTCTCTGTTTAAAATGAAAAATCTCCCCCTTCCAAAAAAGCCAAACCAAACCCCAATCATTCAATTACTTGATGTGGAAACAATAGCTGGCTTTAATAATATCTTACATTTCTATATCATTTTAAAGTTTACAAAGTGCTTTGCTTTCCTCCCATCCATTTTGTGAGGTAGGTTGGTCATGTAAACTTAAGCATTGCTGGGCTTCCTTGTGGAGAAGAGTACTTCTTCCTAAGGCTGGCTTCAATGAACTCTTAAAGGTCCTTAGAGACTTCTTTCCCTCACTTCTTCACTCTAATTTGAAACTCTTGAGATGATAACAGGGAGGATGGCATGAAGAATTGCCATCTTTCAGCACCCCTTCCTCACCTATCTTCCCTAAAATATTAGAGAAAATTCAGATAGTCTTCTAAGTGAAATGAGGGTCACAGTGACTTATAGAATCAAGGAAAAATAGGGTCAATGTATCTTGTGCACACAGTTTCCAGATTAATGGTTATTCAATCAACCAACATTCATTTATTAATAGCCTACTTATTAGGTACTAGGCACCATACTAGGTGCTGGGGACACAAAGACAACAGCCTAGAGGTTGCCTTCAAGGAAAATACTACTTGGGGGGATGTATTATTACATTTGATCAAATGTAAATATGTATATAAAAATACAAAGCAATGGGAGTAGAGAATAACTAGGAAAATAGGGAAAGACCTCTTATAGGAGGTTATATTTAAGCTGCGCATTGAAGGAAGTGAAGGATTTTATAAGGCAGAGTTGGGAAGGGGAAGTCTAGGCAATGGGTGAAAGGCACAAAGGCAGGAGATGGAATGTCATATATAGGGCCAGTTTGGCTAGAAGGTAGAGTACATGAAAAGGAGTAATATATAGGTAGCTTAGGAAGATAAGCAGAAGTCAGATGGTGAAGGTATTTAAATGCCAAACAATGTCTGCATTTTATCCTAGAGATAATAGGGAGTCACTGAAACTTCTTGATCAAGGCAGCACACAAATCTGTGCTTTAGGAATACCAAATTGGCAGGTTTGTGGAGGATAGATTGGAGAGAAACTGGATACAAGATCAATTAGGAAGCTGTTGATATAGTCTGGAGAAAGGTAATAAGGGCTTGAAGAGACTGATGACTGTGTGAGTGTAGAACAGGAATGGAAGCTAAAGATACCCATGAATTAGCATCAATAACATTTGCAATTAATTAGATAAGAATAAATCTAAGTGACTAGAAAAATGGTGGTGTCCTTCAACAGAAACAGGGAGCTCAAGAGCAAGAGTAGGCTTAGGAAGAAAGAAAATCAGTTCTATTTTGGACATGTTGAGTTTGAGATGCCTATGAGACATGTAGAAAGACATGTTGAGCAGGCAGTAGGAGATCCTGGACTCCAAATGAGAAAGAAGAAGATTGGATATGTAAATCTGGGTATAATTTGCATAGATAGTTGTTAAATCCATATTAGAGATCACCAAAAGAGAGTATAGAAAGAGATGCAGAGTCAAGATGTTCACCCACATATAGTAGGCAAGAAGTAGATGTTGATTCTGCAAAGGAAGAATGAGAAAGATATATTGAACAGGTAGGAAAAAAATAATGATAAAGCAGTATTATAAAAACCTATGAAGAAAGAATACTTATCTAATGAAGAAATCCAAGCTATCTATAGGCATATGAATACTCAAAATCACTTTTGATTAGAGAAATGCAAATTAAAACATGTCTGAGGTACCACCTCACACCTATCAGATTAGCTAATAAGACAAAAAAGGAAAATGATAAATGTTGGAGAGGATGCGGGAAAATTGGGACATTAATGTACTGTTGGTGGAGTTGTGAACTGATTTAACCATTCTGGAGAACAATTTGGAACTATGCCCAAAGAGCAACCAAATTGTGCATACCCTTTGATCCAGCAATACCACTACTACCTCTGTATCCCAAAAAGATCATTAAAAAGGGAAAATGACCTATGTGTGCAAAAATATTTATAGCAGCTCTTTTTGTGGTGGTAAAGAATTGGAAATTGATGGGATGCCCATCAATTGGGGAATAGCTGAACAAGTTGTAATTTATGAATGTAATGGAATACTATTGTGCTATTAGAAATGATGAGCAGGCAGATTTCAGAAAAAACCTGGAAAGACTTGTAGGAACTGATGCACAGTGAAATGAGCAGAACTAGAACATCATACACAGTAATAGCAACATTGTGCAATTATCAACTATGAATAACTAAGCAGTACCAAGATTCAAGACAATCCCAAAGGACTCATGATGGAAAATGTTATCCACATCCAGAGAAAGAACTGATGGAGCCTCAATGCAGATCAAAGCATACTATTTTTGGGGCAGTTAGGTGGCGCAGTGGATAGAGCACCAGCCCTGGAGACTGGAGGACCTGAGTTCATATCTGATCTCAGATTGGACACTTGACATAGACACTTAGCTGTGTGACCCTCGGCAAGTCACTTAACCCCAATTGCCTTGCCAAAAAACAAAAACAAAAAATGTTATGGGGCAGCTAGCTGGCGCAGTGGATAGAGCACCAGCCCTGAAGTCAGGAGGACCTGAGTTCAAATCCAGCCTAAGACACCTAACACTTATTAGTTGTATGACCCTGGATAAGTCACTTAACCCCATTGCCTTGCCAAAAAAAAAAAAGCATACTATTTTTTCACTTTCTATTTTTTTCCTTTGGGTCTGTGTCTTCTTTCACAACATGACTGATATGGAAACATGTTTTACATGATTGCACATATATAACCTATATCAAATTGCTTACTATTTTAGGGAGCAGAGAGGGGAGGGAGGTAAGGAGGTAGAAAAATTTGGAACTCAAAAAAATTTTAAAACGATTGTTAAAAATTGTCTTCACATGTAATTAGAAAAAATGCTATTAAATTTTTAAAAAGAATACTTATCTAAAAGGAGTGGATGGTCAACAGTCGCAAACTCTGCAAAGAGGTCAAGAAGTATGAGGACTGAGAAAAAGCAATTGGATTTAGCAAAAAAGATCACCAGTGATTTTGTAGAAGGCAGTTTCAGTTGAATAGAGGGAATAAAAAGCACATCGCAAAAGATTGAGAAGTGAGTATGAGGAAGTAAAAACAGCAAATGTAAACAGCTTTTTCCTAGGAGTTTTAAATAAAAGAAAAATAAATGTAGTACAGTAGTTTGAAATGGTATGGTCAAGTAATTTTTTTTTTTAAAAGATCAGGGAAATCTGGGCATGCTTGTAGGCATCAGGGAAAGTCAGCGAATAAAGGAGAGGTTGACAGTTACGGAGAGTGAGGAGATGACTAAAGGAATGTCCCCAGAGGGGAGAGATAGGGGCAAAGTTTGAAGATACGAGTAGCGAGTAGCGAGATTAGTTTTTGCAAAAAAGAATGGCTAACTCATTTTTGACACTAGAACAAATGAAGAGAGAATGAGGGATTATCAAGTTTGTAAACTACTTATATAAGATCTCTCCTAAATACAACCAACAAATTCATGTCTCAACCTCCCCCCTCCCAACTCCATGATCCTTATTTATTAGCCAACATATGGAAGCAAAGAGTTGTACAACTGCCCAGTCACCAAATGTGTTTGAGGTGAGTTTTTTTTAGGGTGACAAGGAGTAAAAAAATTCTTAGTTTAAACCAGGGGTTCTTAACCTGGGGCCTGTGAATGTTTTTATTAATATTTCGATAATTCAATATAATTGGTTTCCTTTATAATCCTATTTTATTTTGTGCATTTAAAAATTATTCTGCTATGATTGCACATGTATAGCCTATATCAGATTCCCCGAGGTCTTGGGAAGCGGGGAGCGGAGGGAGAGGGAGAAACTTTAGAACTCAAAATCTTACAGAAGTGAAGGTTGTAAACTAAAAACAAATAAAATTTAAAAATAAAAAGCTTAAAAGAAAAAAAAATCATTCTGAGTCTATGACACAAAAAAAACTTAAGAACCCCCAGGTTAAACTTATAAAATTAATTGGACTGAACTGAGTTAGAAAACCTAGGTTCAAATTGAAGCTGTTACTGAATAACTTAGCAAGTTATTTTCCCTCTCTAAGCTTCCTTTTTTTCATTTGTAAAATGAGGTTGGACAACATGACATTTAAGGTCCTTTCCAGTTCTGACATTCTGTGTTTTTGTTCATGGATAGTCTTTCCTATAGGTTGTTTAGAAGTGAAAACTTAAGTTACAAAATTTCTGTTTTAGGGGCTTGAAAGGTTTACTTACTTGGTCCAAGCAAGGATAAAAAAGATTTCTAGCACTAGTACCTCACTTTTCCAGTGCTACTGTAAGTGGATAACAGTATGGCTCTCATTTTACAGATTAGGAAACTAGAGGCTCAGAGAGGTTAAGTGACTTGCTCTGGGAGTAGGGCTGGATTCACAATCTTTTCCTGACTGAATTTAAGCCTCTCTCTGGTAGGCCAAGATGCATTTCTAGCCTTACCCTGCTAATCACATAGACACATTTGGTAAACACAAGCTCTCCCCTCCTGGTTCTTTCCTTGGTTCTAGTTACTGAGAATCCGGTAAATAGACGTTCCTAAACCCTTTATCTCCTTAACATTGGCTAACAAATAAGGATAATCTTCACTTGTCCCCCTTCCATACTGTGGAAGGTTGGAGAGAAAGGCATGGATTTCTTGGTTGCACTTAAAAGGCAGCTTATAAATGGATATTGTATTTGCAGGCATGCTAAAGAGAAGGATATACAGGTGTCAGTTCTCCATTTGTAAAGCCAAGGAAATTATCTAAGAAATTTTGGCTAAAACAGGGTTATTTTCCTGAATTAAAACACATTTCTATTTCCTCTCAAGTCTACAAAGCACCTTCCTCCTCATAACATGATGAAGGCAGGTAGGACAAGCATCATCTTTATTCTACAGAGGATAAACTGAGGCTCAGAAGTAACCTGCCTAAGGTCACATAAACAGTAACTAGGATGAGAATTCCAGTCTCTGGACTCCAAGTCCAATGCTACAAATCTACTATGGAGATACTTTGACAATGGAAGCAGTTCAATTATTTCACAGAATGTCAGGAAGGGAAAGGATGCCCCTTCAATTAAATAATCATTAAGCACCTACTCTGTGCCAGGTGCTGGGGCACAAAGACAAAAGCCAAACAAGTCCTTGCCCTTGAGGAGCCTTCATTCTACAATTCCACCTCAGTTTACAAAGGAAGTGTTACAAATCAGAATGACTTACTTTAGTAGTTTATAAGATAAGATCTACTCTCAAATCTAGGATTCTTTCTACTATATAACACTGCTCCTAGAATTTAGAGTGGAGCTGAGGGGGAAAAATTGTACAGGCTTGTGAATTTTTTTTTTCTAAGAACTGACCTGAGGCACGATTACAAAAGATTCCAGAAGCTACACAAGAAAAAAATCTCATTTCCAGGAGTCTCATAACTTACAGGCCAGGTTCTATTAAAGTGACAGTGCTCCAGGCACAGTAAAGAGTTTCCACTTCATAGCTAGTGCTCCACTCTTGAGGGCACCAGCTCTTCTTAGCCTGGAAAGTCTTCTGTTCTTCCCCTAAGGTAGACCTATCTGTGTCCAGGAAAAGTGTCCCTAGAGCCTCTGTTCTGGCTCTATTAACTGTCAATCAAGAACACACAGCCAGCACCACTTCCTGCCCCATCCAGAATATTTTAAGAATTTGTTTGTTATTTCATCTCAGAAGCCACAGGGAGGTGTCAGGAATGGTCTGAAGTAACAGCAGGAAATACATGGAAGATCTATATGGAGAATAGCTGTAGCCCAAATCTCCATCCTAGCTGCAGCTCATAGAACTTGCCTATATGCCTGCTTATGTGGAGTTATCTACCTCCAAACTATCAAAGCAGAGGTACCACAATTGTTTGCCCTGTAATCTCAAATACAAAAGTGATTCTAAGCTTCCCCAAACCACTGGAAACCAATATCCTTTCCAACTGGTGCTGATTCTAGCTGAGAAAAGATGAGTTTCTCAATAGCGGGAAGTATTGGGATCAAATGACAATTTTCCTAAACACATTCTTTCTACCATGGTGAGTAAATCAGTGCTAAGCAATAAGTCAAAATCAGGACACAAACTTGTCCAAAGAGGTTTCTTTTAAACTTCTAAATACACTGGACACACCCAGCCTGAAAGACAAAGAGTAGGGGGCATGGATGGGGGGGCGGGGAGGTGGGACACACAAAAATCAAGCTTAGGAATTCATTATTCAACAGGGTACCTTCTGGATCAGTTTAAGGCTACCAAGCTGGAGAAGTAGAGCCTAACTTCTGGGGCTCACGATTAATAATGCTTAGGTACCTGGGGTCAGGACTTAGGCATGCAAAATCACTAATTTCTCATCTGCCAACTCTCTCTACAAAACCTAGTGGCTGCTAGATACTAATGGATAGTGCACTTTAGTCATTGCTCTGGGGAAAAGATGTTACCCATCACATATTTGGGATTTTAAGACCTTGTGGAGGGGGTGTGGGGAAGGAACCCATTCTCCTTAAATGATAAAAGGTCCACTGTTGGAACAGCAACCCCAGGCTAGGAGCACAGTCTGGTCTTTTGCTCTATGGAATGTGTATGTGTGTGTATATGTATGTAGGAGATATGTATTATATATGGTCACTTATAGATTATCTATATAGTTATTTATGGATTATCCTATTTAGTGGATATCCTGAAGCCAAATTTCTTTCAAGTTCCAAAGAAGGGCAAAAAGGTTAACCATAGCAATCTAGGAAATCAAGGGTTAAGAGTCCTATTTTCCAGAAGCACTCCACATCAGGGTCGTAGGCCCTGTGATTTCAGCACCCAGCTAAGGTACATTGACCAAATGAAACTGGCAACTACCTGATGATGCCAGTCCACATATTTGTCCTACAAGTTCCCATTCAACTAAGAGCTAGATACTGTGTTAATAGCATATTAAATGAAAATATGATTAGCAATTTCAGGCTCTGGGGGTAGGGAGTGAATTGTCTGGCTAGATTTTCTTCTGTGTTCACCAAAGTCGTTTCCATTGGGATTTGAAGGTCCCATTTCCTTTGCGGTTCAAATGTATTTGGTTTCCAAACAAAAATCCAGAATGAAATATGTTGGATCAATATATTTATTCCAAGGTGATTTACAATGAAAAATAAAACAATTAAACTTGTGTAAGCCAAACACATGAATTCTTTAATTGTTTTTAACAAAATATACACCCAAAACACCACTCTATGGTGGAAGTAGCCTGAAAGGATGGGAGGTGAAGGGAGGGGCACACATAGGTTCCTGGCACAAGGACAGAGTCTGATCCCAAGATAAGGTTCAGGTCTTCAGCCTCTTCAGTGCAGGATCAGCTGCTAAATGATTTAACACAAAAAGTTACTGGATCACAATACAACGAATGAAAGGCCATTTAAAATCATGTAAGTGACCTCAAAGTGTGTCTGGTCCAGGCGTCGAGCCATGAGCCTTACCGATTTGTTGTCTTCCAAAAAAGGAGTCAGCTAGATTTTCTTCCATGTTTACTGAGGCCATTTCCATACAGGTTTGTGGGTGGACAGGATGGTCTCAAGCACAGGTAATAATCAAGGGATTTGGGGAGATTAACATGCCACAGATCAAGAGAGACAATGAAAAAATGAACTACTCACACTTCATTTCAAATACCACAAAAGCAAAGTCATTCCAGGCCGAATGCTTAAGAACAATTATTCTCCATTTGTCCATGGAGATTTCTCAAGTCAACATGTCTTATGGTATTTCCCAACAGGACATCCATCAATATCCCCAAGGAATGGAACTGGGTAGGAGTACAGCAAAAGAATTTTTTTAGTCAACCCTAGTTCCCTTTCCCCCTGGCAAAGAATCAAATCCAAAATACAACCAAAAACACACCGTGTATTGAGCCAGATAAAATCCATTTTAATGGCAAAGCACGAGAAAAGAAATTGGCAAAAGAATTCACAGGAAAAAAAAATATTCTCTCTTTTTTAAACATCTGTACAGAAGAAGATGCAGTATATGTAGTACTTTTTCAGGAAGGGAGAAGAAAGTATACTTTCTAACTTCAACCAATATTCATTGCAGGATGCCAAGTGCACCATTAAATGGTGTCTCCAAAATGGAGGACCAGTCAGTTCCTGGACCCTCTAAATACCAGAGCTTTAGAAGCCAACACAACTTATTTACAAGTAGCTCTGAAAGTTCTCTCCTCTCCATTTCTAACACTGGTAACACTAGATTTTGTGTGGTTCTAGGTAGCATCAACTGTACCTTCCTCCTGCGTTGGCATTTCCTTAGGGCCTATAGCAGCACTAACAACCCATTCTTTTCCAGGATAACTTAAGGCTGGCATTTCTGCAGCACTCAAAGTGCTGTCTTTGTCCACCTGAGAAAAGGTCTGCATCACAGATGGGGGACTCTGAAACTCAGGCTGTAGTGTGCAAGTATCCAGGCTACTACTCTCTGGTATATCACCTGGTTCGGTGGGTAGAGAACAAAGCTCTTCTTCCTCCTTTTCAGAGACTGACGTTACAAAGCTGACCAGGTCTGGCTGGCAGGCAGATGGCCGAAGGCCTGGAGAGCAGACGGTATCTGACTCCAGTCCTAGTGACCCCTCAGCCTCTAATTTGAAAGTCTCTTCTGTATCCTCAGGCAGCATTCCTTCAGCCTGAAGGTCCAAGGGTTCATGTGCTACTTCCATGTCCTCATCAACAGCTTTCAACACCAGCTGAGTTTTCAAAGTATCAGAATCAGGCATCTTCTCATTTCTGGGCTTAGAGTTTTGTTTATCCTTCATCCCCAAGTCAAGTGCCATGGTTTCAGGAGGTTCAAAAGGAAACTCAGAAAAAGTGGAGGTGAGGTTAGTTGACCCTGTGGAACACAAAAATCTGCCTTCATGTACATTCTCAGAATGCATAGCCAAAGACTCTTGGATTGGTTCTAACTTACCAGTGGAGAAATCAGAAGCTGGATTGCCTATGGCACAAAGTTTCTCTAAATCTGTAGGTTCAAGGCCTTCTACAGGTTTGCTTTCTGTGGCCAGTATTAATTCAGTACTAACAATGGACAAGTCTGAAAATCCTGACTCTTGTCCCTTTGGAACCTCAATGTTCTCAGGTTTCTTGGTCTCCTCTTCCAAAATAGCTGGTTGGCAGGTCATTTTCTTCAGCTCTTCCCCCACTGGTTTGAAGCCTATGATGTTAGGCGTTCTACAAGCTGGTTCAAGGGACTGGTCTTCTTGACATTCTTCACAACCAGATAGCACAGCTTGCTCTTGTGGGCTGCCTGTTAAATAAATGTTTCTCCTGACTACAGATTGGATAGATGATTCTAGGGCAAAATGCTCAACATCTGTTGACTGTGGGGTCTGTGACATAGATCTAGTATCTGACTGAACTGAGTCTGTTCTTATTTCCATAGTGGACTGAGCTTGTGTATGTGGTTCTGTCATTACCTTACCTAGACCTTTCACTTCAGGTACTACCACCATTTCTTCAGGCTGATTAACAATTTGGTCATCCCTTGGCAGGTTGATCTGTTTGGCTTCTAACTTCCATACATAGCTGTCTTCACATTTCAAACTGGAATCCTTCAGGCTATTGGGGTCCCTTTGCACTATGGATAATGAAGTCTGAAGCTCCTCATCCTGGTCACCTATTCTCTCTTTCCCCACACCCTCTGAGAATAATAATCTCCCTTCTTCCAGCTCAGAGGCTGCCTCTACCTCACTTCCACAATGCTCTTCAGCTAGGTGGGGCTCTTGAATCCTTTTAGATTGGTTATCAACCATTCCAAGGTCCCTCATATTTACCAACTTGGCAGGACATGCTCCGTCTGACATTGGGGGGGCTGGCTCCTCTACACCAGGAGGACCTGGCTCTCCTGAGTTGAGGTCAGCTTCCCCCTCCAGACACATGTCTGTATTGGTCTCACTCTCATAAGGACTAGAGGGCAACATGGTTGAAACATTTGCCTCTGGGTTGACTTCCTCCTGGGGCTTACCCTGGTCATCTGCCAGAGAAGCAGAACCAAAGTCCATTCCTAGAGATTGTAGGCAACCTCTATTCTTTAGTCCCAAACTCTGTTCTACAATTGTCCGCTGTTTTGGGGATCCCATAGTCTTTGCAATGGGCTTGGCCAAACAGCTGTCCAAAGGAACACTGGCCAAACTCTTGTCCTGGGACATCCCCCTTAAGAGAATACCACTCTCCCTAGGGATGAAAGAACTATCAGAGTTCTCATTTTTAGAGGAGTTACTACTCTCCCCATTGGACAATGTGCTATTGCCCAGTTTGCTTTCTGGATTCCCTTTACCACCACTGCTGTAGAAGATGTCATACAAATCCTTGGCATTGGCTGTAGCTAAGCATGAGTTCCGCTTCTCCAATTTTTTGGCCTGTTCACTGAATACGCCTGAAAGTGGTGGTGGAGGACGAACCAATACAGACAGCAGCGCCTGGTCATGGTCACTCTCACTCACCCCAGGTGCCACCTCATCTGAAGGGATGGCAGCAGGGTGCACTGGAGCCAAGATGGAAGCTGGCAAGACTGGAGTCAAGAGGTTAGATCCCCCTATTCCGGGGGTCAAGATCTGGGATATGGTAGGAGTTGACTTGACTGGAGACAGTCCAGTGCTTGTCTGGGCAGGTGTTGCAGTAGTGGACTTAAGTGTAACTGGGAGTGGCGGTGGTGGCGGAGGTGGGGGAGGTGGAGGCAATAGCTGCTCAGGTACGGGAGCCGGCTCATTTTTCTCAGCCAACACAGTCTTTTCCTCTGGGGAACTTTTTAAGATCACCTCTTCCCCACCAAATGCCTTAGAGATTATGTCAGGAGGTAGCAGGAGATCGGTTGAAGACTCCTTGACCACTGGTAGAGGTTTGGCAGTGGCACCTGAGGATTTAATAGACAGGAAAGTATTAAGAGGTGCAGGCTTGCTCACTGTAGCTGAGCCAGACTTGCGCAGCACTGTGGTGGGGATAGGAAGGTTAGGCCGGATTTTGGCTTGGGTAGAGGTGGCAACAACAGGCATCCAGGGACTGGTGTGAGCAATGACAGTTTTCCCAGACAGTTTGATCTCAATGGGCTTCACTTTCCCAGCCTGGGCTTTGCCATCCTCTTTGTCCTTGTTGGTTTCCATATTCTCTTCCTTAGGGATGCTTGGGGCTACTGCAGAGCTTTTATCATCGTCCTTTTCTGACTTCTTCCAGCTGAACTTCCCAAAGGAGGAGGATGTCTGCGTCTCCTTTGTTTCTTCTTTCAGCTGGAGTTTTATGGTCATCTTTCGCTTGTTCTCAAGCTTGTCTGGGGAGTTCCAAGTCTCAGAGAGCTGTTCATCTAGTTCTTCTGAAAGCTTTTCTTCATCTTCCTTCATTTCTTTTGCTACCTTTGCCTTCTTCTCATCTGTTTCCTCCTTTGGCTTCTCACTCAGTTTTCGCTTCAGCTCATTTTGCCTTCGGCGCTCAGTCTCTAGGACCACAGCCAGACCTGCCTGACGATCCAGATTCCTTCGCTCCTCATACAGCGGGTTTTCATCCACATATTTCTGGAAAAAGAAAAGGCAGGGGCTCAATGACTAGTTTCGGTTACTAGGAAAATGAGAAAACCTTGGTCCTGACACTGTTTTGAACAATAATGTTACCAGTACAGAAAACCAGAGGTTACCTTTCTAAGGAAGTACACACTCTCTTGACAGGCTCAGTGTCTCTTTCTCTCTGGGGGTTGAGACCTTCCTAGAAGATGTCCCTTTTGATGTGGAGCTTTAAAAAACAAAAAGCTCCAATCTGCAGTCATTATCAGTCAGTGTTACTTGGGTAAAAATGCAACAATGACTTTTTTTGAATTCTGTACGGGTTTTAGTTGGTGGAGTTGGGGTGGCAAAGGAAGTTAGAAAAAAAGGCACTAAAAGAAATGGGGTAATGCACTATGCTACTCAAGAAACCAACCTTATACTTCTCATTGTGCTGGTGACATTTCACGTGTTGTTCTCCAGAAATTGGATCCCCAAAAAACTCCTCACAGAGTTGACAATAATATCCAGTGATGGGAATCAGAAATTCAGAGCCTGGAGCAAGCATATAAAAAGAGTTAAAGAAATGAGCACACAACACCCACCATGATGCCAGCTAAAGGAAATTCCATTTACCCATCCCTGAGTCAACACGGTAAAGAACAAAGCTTTTCACTTACATTAAGTTAGAAATCTTATTCCCTTGAAGCTCTCTCAATGGTTTGTTCTTCTGTCTCAAATTTAAAGCTTGAACATAGGACTTCCCATCCTTCACACCTATGGAAACCTGGGCCTTGCCATCCATCCTGCCAATGCACTCTCTGGAGTGTCTTCCACGCACTACTACATTCTCTGGACTACTGGGCATTGCTATCCACCCTGATGCCGCAGGTTCTTACATTTTTTCCCCCCACTCTTAGAATGTAAGCTCTTTGTGGTAAAAGATTGACTTGCTTTTGTACTTGTTAACACAGTGCTTGGCATATAGAAAATAATAAATTTTTTTCATTCAGTTATCCATCCCCTTACTTTCCACTCTCTGGAATGCTGTTCCACAGGCTAAATCTCTCTTAGAAATCCCTTACAACAGTAAAAATCACTAAATACTTCTAATATAGGCCTATTTAAAAGCAAAGTGTCATCTTAGGGATAGAGGCTTATGTGTCAACTACAAGAGATCTTGGAGAAGAAGCCATGACAGTTCTATCAACCAGGGTTTTAAAAATTTCATTGATTAGATAAAAGCAGCAATCCTAAGGAAATGCTTACAAGTTTTTCTTGCCTTGTTTTCAGGAAGAATGGAGCACATTCTTTTAGCCATTCCCTATTATTCTAGCCTTGTCCTAAGACTGGTTCAGGCTCCTTGGAATCATCATTCTCCTTCTGAACAAAGACTTTATAAAAGCTTCTAAAACCCACCCCACATGCAAGAGAATCAAAACAACTAGCTTTGTCACCTGCTCAATTATGTTGATGCCATTTGTTGATGAGTTCTCAGAAGGCAATTCATGGTCCCTTGATAGATAATTCTGTGGCCAATTCTCTTGGAACCTCAACTACCACTAAGCATCCAAAAACGTTTGCAAACAGTATTACAAGACAGTCAGACCAGAACTACTCATATGAGTTATTCAATGTCAAATTATTAAGTTAAAGTTGTCTATTCATCAGATCCATAGTATGACAAATGGTGATTACTTTTCAACTAGGGAAGATCAAGGACAAAGGAACGTATTTCCCATTAGTCTAAGTTCTTCACTCTCCTAACAACTAATCTAGACCATATTTGATTCTTTCAGAAGTGAAAGTAGTTAAAATGAACTATCATCTCTCTGACTTTTCTAAGTTCACTGAGTTTCAAATAAAGAAAAAAATACTGAATAAGAGAATGGTAAATAAGAGAGCCAATAACTTGAAAGCCTGACCTTGATCATGAGATCACCACTCACCCTACTTCTATCCTTTGTTGTTTCTCTTAGAAGAATCCCAGTGCTGCCTCCCACTATCATAGCCCAAGGAATCCTCTATCAACTGGCTGAAAAATGAGGTAAGTAAAGAAGGGTTCATACCTTTGGCAGGGACAGTTATTTTATCGACGCGCTTTGTGGTGTCTTGCTTGGCCTCACTCTGGATCTTTGAAGCCCAAGGTCTGTTGTAGGGATCCAATGTCTATTTGCAAGAGGCAGAGGTGCTCACACAACAGCACTAATAACTCAAGGATACACCTTTCCTCTCTGTCATTTTCTCTCCCACCTGAGGCCATAAGCCCCAGCAACCCTCCCCCTCCTCCCCATCTGCCAAATGATTAAAACGGAAATCACCTGTGAAAAAGGTAAACAAATGTTAGAGCAAGCAGCCAGCAATGGATGAAGTGAAACTCAAAAAAATTATCAGGTACGCAAGGAATCAAGAGACAAAAGCTCCACTTACACTTATTATGGTGTCTAGGTACAGCCAGGACCCCTGGACTGAGCTCTGGGGATGATGTCTCCTTCGAAGGGGTTGCTTGGCTCTTTGAATTAGGGCTCCTGCCCACATGAGAACTTTTCACTCACCAGACAGTTTGAGATATGGAAGGAGATACAGAGGTTTGAGGGGAAGGGAAGGAAAAGAGGAGAAAGGCCAGGACACCTACCTGTCTATGCTTCTTCTTATGCATGTGAGTAAAGAAATCAAACATGGTGCCACAAATAGTGTTGCAATCTCTACACCAGTGGTTCCCAGCATCATAATATTCATACACAGTAGCCAGCTGGGAAGACTGCTTGGCTGAAGGCTGGGAAGAGGTATCTGTGGGCTTGGGGCTCTTGGCATGAGACTTCTCATTATTCGACTTTGACTCCTACAGGGGGAAAGAAGTTTTTCAAATAGTAAGAGGTCAGAACTTAATCAGCTCCTGCCCTCTCAGAAAAAAGATATAATAACTCCAGCCATGCTAGGGACAATTAAAAGAAAGTATTCCCCACTTCACGTTTAGTAGGGTCCATATGATTATACCTCCAGGATACAAGCTCTACCTATTGATTAGGTCTTCAGGAAAAAGGAGGAAACCTAGAGAAGACTGGCTCTCAGACACAGTCACTGATACTTCACAGTTTCACCTCACCACAAGCACCAAGTCACAGCAGTACCTGAGATAAAATGCACCAAAAGAAACTTTCTTAGAAGTACAGCACTCATTTAATTCCTTCTTTTATAAGTTTAAGAGAAGGCCTAAGCATTGTGCATAGGTAGAACAGGTGATTACCTGCAGACTATGATTTGAAAGGCTCTGAGAATGTCCCTCTACCTCCAAAAGTAAAAATCCCATCAGAGATCCATTCCTTTAGTTTAATTTGTATTTTTTTTAAAAATACAACCCCTCTGGGGCACCTAGGTGGCACAGTGGATAGAGCACCAGTCCTGGAGTCAGAAGGACCTGAGTTCAAATCTGGCCTCAGACACATAACACTCACTAGCTGTGCAACCCTGGGCAAGTCACTTAACCCCATCGCCTAGCCAAAAAAAAAAAATATATATATATATATATAACCCCTCGGGGTAACCCATTAAATCTTCCTTCATAAACTAGTTTTATTGACACATTAAAATATTTTAGTTGAGCGCAAAGCACTAAAGAAATGGAAGGTGGTGTGTGTGTGTGTGGTGGAGATGATACAGAAGTATAATTTGGGATATGGGAGATACACTGCAGAGTGGGCATTATGAGAAAATAGAAAAGGAAAATGTTAGAGATTCAAAGGCAAATGCTAAATATTTTTGCCATTCTGCATGGGAATCACTATACTAAGAACACTAACCTTTAATCAATATACAAAGTTATACAGAAGAGAAATAGTAAGGGAAAAGGACACGGACATGGAAGGAGGTCTTCAATAAGAAGAGGAAAATTAGACTGCAAGATTAGTCCAGAAGCATCAGGTCTACTCATGTCCCTGCCAACTCACACTGAAGACTTACAGACTCTAATGCCAGCCAAGTTGACAGATCATCTCAAAATCTGAGGAAGGTAATAATCATAACCTATGTACCAACTGCAAAGGACCAAGACTTCAGCACTCTTTCCCTTCAGAGCTCCTCTACTCACAATGATGCAGGCAACAGGAACCACAACTCCCTTTAGTTGAGGAAGAAAACTGTGTTAAAAGGACGTGGGGATACTAAAACTCATTCATCCTAGGCCAAACAGGCTAGGAAATGACATAAAACAAAATTATATAGGGCCTGAGTCATTTGGGTATTAAGCTTCAGACAAGGTCATATACAGACTTTCCCTGAAGTCTCCCAAGGTCCAGAGTAACAACTCAAACCAAAAAAAAAAAATTCAAGTAATAAAACCAAGAACAGAAAACTGCCAGTAGAATTCCAGAAACTTATTCTGTAGCCAAACCCAAAAGAGTGGATTCAAGAAAAATAAGTACACTCACTGAAAAGGGTGATTTTAGAAGCTATTATTTTAAAAGGGAAAAAACCTGCTATCTCAACTGGCCAAGAATGTAACTCATGGTTTTCTGCACACTGCTCCAATCTCAGTTAGGGACCACACCACCTCCAGGCTGATGCTTCTTTCTCAACCATTAACATAAGGTACCACCACATGCTAGGAAAACATTTATCAACTCCCATAAGTTCTGGGGAAATAAGAGAGCTGATAACACACAAGTGATTGTATTTGAGAAGTACACACACACACCCTGCTCTTCCAGGCCCTGACCTAGGTCTAGATGATTAGGCCTGATGAGCCCCAAGACTCTCTCCTCCTCATCAATATCTGAGTTCAGACATTACCTTGCTAGAGGAAGAAGAGGAGGAAGAGGAGGAGGAGGAAGAGTTGTTAGAGGATGGAGACACTTTTTCTGGGCTCTTGGATTTCTCAGCTTTCCCAGACTTCTCTGATGACTCTTTGCTATCATTAGAAGGCTTTTGGGTTTTATCAAAGATGTTGATCCCCAGGATCTGAGCCACCTTGTCCAGCTCAGACTGTTTCTTTTCTGCTGCCTCTGCCTCACGTCGCAGCTCTGCCATGTCCTTCATGATGTTGTCCTGCAGTCGGCTCACCTCCACCAGAAGTGGGTCTTTGTGGCCATCTTTCTCCCGCCGTTTCTTACGGAGCATCTCTCCTGGTGACATAGCAGCAGAAAGCATCATATGGCAAGTTAGTTAAGAGCATAAGCTATTATTTCAATTTCAATGGGAAGAAAAAAAAAACTACTAGAACAGGCTGTATACTTTTTTTCCCCAAGGTTTTTAAGAGCAGAATAGGTAGTCATTTGTTTTAAGTAAAGCCTAACTGGAGACAGATGAAGGAACTACATAATCTCTGATGGCCTTTTCTATTCCATGACTACATCTGATGATGATGATGATGATGACGATAATGACGATGATGACGATGATGATAATGATAACTCAATCTAGAATTCCTCCCGAGACTGGATGGTCTGAAATAGGATAGCTAAATTGGCCTTTAAACCAGAAAAGTTTTCTTGCTCATGTCTCATTTAACTTGATTCAGAGGGCCATTTTGGTTTTCCTAGTCCAATTGGAAATCAACCACAAAAGTCCAGATTCTCTCCCTTTCCTACTACATTTTTTAGGCCTAGAAATAGCTTTCTTTTCCCAATCACTCAGGTATATTTCTTTACTCATACGAGACTGGTTCTTACAGAGGTAATGAGCCTCCTCTATTCTTATTTGGTCACTTATTCCAGACCCAGACAGGGATAGTAAGAACCTCTCTGAAACTCTTACCCACTCTTCTCCCACATAGCTGTAACAATGAAACTGTCAGATCCCAGTACTAATGTTAGAGCAAGAGGCCCTACCTCTCCTATATGGCTAGGAATTCAAGTTTCTAAGGCAGTAAAGTAAGGAATAATTGTATAACTCAGGCCTCAGGGGCAACAAATCCATTATCCTAGACTCTCCCTAAATGCTCTCCAATTGGCTTTCCTCTTCACACTGGGATAAGGGCCTGGCTCACAGGAACAGCTTCATTGTAGGGCAAGGAGCAATACCTTGCTGCTTATGAAGCCGATCCAGCTCAGTCCTGAGATAGTACATCTTCTTCTGCCGTGCATCCCGGTCACTCCTCAGTTTTTCCCTCTCTTCTATAACCTGTAAGGTACAGAAGTGTATGGTGCTTCCTCTCACTTCCAGCAACAGACTCCATCTATATTACTAACATCCCTTCCCCAAAAGTTCTCATACTTGACAATCTCAAAGAGATGAATATGCTTAGAGTTGAGCCTAGTATCTTTGGGCTCATACCTGAATTAATTTTTATTCTAATAAAGTGGTCAGAAAAAAACTCATACCTTCCTCTTCCCTCCTCTCTCCAGACTTGTCTATTCAGTCAGCTACACTATTTGAGGAAGTACCAGATTACTCTCAGTAAGTCTCTTTCTAAGTTAGGAAGTTAGATCCAATAGAATTCCACTTGAAGGGCATGGCAGATGGTGTTTCTGGGCCAAGAGAACAGACCAATGGGTTTGAATGATTTCTGAACTTCAGAGATCAAAGTGAAGTCCTTGCATTCATTGGCCCTGGGTTTAGGGCTTATACACAGGACCGTGGGAAAAGAATCAGTCACTAAAAGTTGGCTCTGAGTTTTTTTAGGTTCTGTCTCTAATAGAAGCCACCAGCCTCCATTTCAAGAGCCAAAGAATATAGATGAACAACAGTAGACATTTATATAGCCATTTAAGTATTGCAAAGCACTTTACAAATATCTTGTTTGATTCTCCCAACAATACTATGAAGTTCTACAGCTATCATCTCAGTTTTACCCATGATACAACTGAGGCTGAGAGAGATGTAAATGATTTGGAAGAGTCAACAGCTAGGGTCTGAGACCAAATTTACACTCAGGTCTTCCTGATTTCCTAATTCCAAATCTAGTACTTTATCTACTACACCACTACCTAGCTGTCTCCACCTAGCTTATAGTACCTAGGCACAGAAATGTAAAGGCCCTAAAAAAAAAAAGGGGTGGGGGGGAACACTCTGATTTTCTGTTCTTTTTCCAATGTTTCCATATCTCAAAATGTACAAAATTTTAAAAAAACTTTATATATATCCATACGTACATATGTGTTCCTAACCTAACAAAATTATTTTAGATCCATAAAGATCTGTAAAGGGCATTCAAATTGTGTTGCATGTATTTCAGTTATCCTAAATATTTATAATCTCTAAGTGCCCTCCCCCCAACAAAAATAAGCAAGGCAAAAACCAAAACAAAACAAAAAACTTCCTCCAAAAACAAAATGCTGAAAAGTTTCTTCCATGGCTTCAAATTTCCTGAGGTTTTCCACATCTCTACAATTGTCCCACAGACTGCGAATACAAAGGGTCGTTATCAAATAAGAATGTATATAAAAGTACTTTGCAAACTTTAAAGAGCTATCCAAATGTGAAGTACCATTATGAAGCCACCACTCCTGGTACTTTACTCCCTGTAAGGACAGCTAGAAAAAGCTCAAATAGCAGAGCTTATGTTTCCCAAGCCACATCTATTTTCTATTATCACTGTTCAAAACTCAGTAGAATAAAACACAACTGCCCACCCCCTTAGCCAGAAAGCTTTTGATAAAGCCATTACTATTTAAGACTTCCACTCCAAAACACTCTGCATTCAATACCACAAAAGCCCAATAATGTGAATGGAGACCTTGACAAGGCAGTTAGAACCGAAGTTGAAAAGACAACTGTCCTCCCAAGGTTGGACCCAGAATCACACCCTGGAAGAACCATTCACTCTAAGGAGTAATATATAAGGAAACCTGGGGGGACAGGCACACTTGCCTGGGAGAGGATTGTAATTCTGCAGCATCTGAAGAAACCAGTGCCTGACCACAACTCCCATCCCCAGAAGAAAACAAAAACAAACTTGGTGTCCCTGAGCTGCCCACCATGGCTTAAAACAAAGGACCCAAGTTCACCATATTCAACCACAAGGCTAATCTTCACCTTCTGCTTCTGAGAAGCCCGGTTCTTCTCATCCGAGATCTTTTCTGGATTGTATCTCATGAGTGGTGGAATGGGTAGTCGAACGGGCACCTTGGTAGAATTGTTGATGACAGGGATGGGAACTAGCAGTGATTCATCCCTCTTGGCTTCAGCAGAGGTCACAGTGGGGATTACACGAAGGTTGGGGCGGCTAGGGGTGACTTGTTTAGTAATAGGCATAAGTCTGTGGGGATCAGTCAGTGGATGGCCAGGTTGCTGGGGAGAAGGGTACATGGGCCAAGCAGAGACTGCATATGCCATGTAGTGTCTATACGCATCAAAGGTGGAAGGAGGCATAGCAGGTGTCTGGTAGTTTGGTGGGATTGGAGCTGCAGAGAACTGAGTATTAGTAGGAATCTGAAACTGGGTCACAGAAGACGTACAGTGTGGGAGTCTAATGGGGGGAGCTGGGGCTGAGGGAATTAGACATCTGATGGCAGATGACCGGGGCCCACTGCCAGCCACTTCTGGTCCTGGGATCTGGCTCATGGGGTGGTCAGACTTGAGAAATGGGGGACTGTTCTTCGCCCTCAGATAAGGATCCACAGGAGAGGCTGCATGTGGCCGGGACACCTCAGGGGAACGAGTATCACTCCGCCGTGCCTCCCTGCTTTCCAGCCTATGGGAGTCTGAAGAACTTCTATCAGATAAAGACCGTCGATCTACTGAACGTCGATCGACTGAGGAGTGTGAGGACAGCTTCTTTCCGTGGAGTCTTTCCTGGGTGCGCACAGCCAGCTTGCTGATCTCTGCCACCCCAATATCCAGCCCTATGGTCTTCAGCAAGTTATGGATTTTGGCATATTCTGGATTGGTTTCCTCTCGAGCATCCAGTTTCAGAGCTGATGATGGGGAGGGAGAGGAGCTTGCTCTCTCTCTCCGAGCTTCATTCCCAAGACTTCCAAGGGATTCTGGTGGGGATTCTGGCTTCAAATCCTCTTCTTCATTCCCATAGAGAAACTTTTCCTCATCCTCTATGTCTGGGAAGCTACGTCGCCTCTTTTCTTGGGCACTGGTAGGGTCTGCCAACATACCCAGAATTCGGGAAAAACCACTGCCGTCTTGGCTGGCTCTCTCATGGGGTAACAAGAAATCTGTGTGCCGCTCACCAGTCTCAGCCTTCCCATCTATTTTCTCCTTGTGGCTTAGAAAACTCCCAAACTTCTCTCTGAGGGGGCTAGTATCCTTAGACAGCCCAGAAAGAGGACCCCACTGATAGGATTCTTGGGGTTCCTTCAATAGAGTCTCTGTCATGACTCCTTTGTTGTTTTCAACTTCTGAAGTAAAAGGGCCTGTAGCACTGCTTGGAGGAAGAGATGGGTGGCCAGAGAGAAGAGGAAGTTCTTGGCTAGAGTTGGTACTGCTGGAATAACTCTCCATCTGCAAAGAAAAATACCATTAATTTAGCCCCCAAGTAGATCCATAGCAGGATCCTATTTAAAATGCATTTGTTCAACTATAACACTGTAAAAGTAACAGTTTCATATACAATTCTCTTTATATTCTTTTTAAATAGAAACGCTCTCCAAAGAAAGAACTATGGAGTTTGAATGCAGATTGAATCATACTATTTGGCATTCTCTTTCTTTTGGTTTTGTTTTGTTTTGTTTCTTCTTTCCTGTGGTTCCTCCTATTGGTTCTAATTCTTCTTCACATCATGACTAATGTGAAAATATGTTCAATAGGAAAGTATATGTAGAGCCTATATTAGATTGAATGCCATCTTGGGAAGGGAGGTAGGGAGGGAGGGTAAGAAAATTTAAAACTCAAAAGCTTATTTATGGAAGTGATTGTTGAAAACTACAAATAAATTAATTAAAAATAAACAAACAAAAAAAAGCAGACAGCCCTGAAGAGAACTGAAGTTTATGTACCAACATAAATTACAGAAGATGAGGTTATATAAAAATTGATAAAATGCTTAAAATTGAAAAAAAAAAATAGAAATGCTCATGCTCAGAGTTCATTTGTCAAGAATAATAAATAACAAAATCAAAACCAAAAAATAAAATGCATTTGCTCTTACTGAGTCAGTTGGAGAAGTTATACTTATAGATGAAAAAAAATTATCCTTAGGCAGGTGGTGGGTGGGGGGACAGGGAGGGAAGAGAAGAAGGTGTTCTGGGAAGGGAAAACAAGGAACAGAGTAGATTGGTCCTGGGCTCACAGGACTATACCCAGTCTTGCAGACCTGACAGGTCCCCTGTTAGTTCTCTCTATCAACTACTTGTAGGTCCTCTTACAAATAGAAAGAGCTAGGTGCTTAATTACTGATATGCTATTAGCACCACAGATCCCTAGGAGTGACCGGTATAGAATACCTCCTATTTAAGAAAACCTTCGCATCTATCAATATATACACTTTGGCTGAATAGTATAACAAACACAGTAAAAGGAGCTCAGGTGAGCCCTTTAGGAGAGTACCCAAACAAAAACAAAACCAAAAGTACCCAAACAAAAACCAAAACAAAATTTAACAATAAGAAAAAAATGTACCCAGACTGACTCAGGGGAAAGGAGGGACTGGGCACATGAAAAAGAGAAATAGGATTCAGACCTGCAAGGAAGGTTCCACATCTACTTCTACTCGCTTCTTCAAAATGGACTTCTTGGGCATCATAGGCACATCCTCTGGTCGATGCACTGTATATGCTGGCTCTGACCCTGATACTCCAGAGATGGTACAACTGCTGCTGCTGCTGCTATCTACCCCAACCAAATCCTGACCCAAGCTCCTATTTCGTTCTTCCTCTTCCTCTCGTTTTCTCCTGGCAAGGTCTAGCTCCCGGAACTCAGGGTCCATGAAGCGGGAGTTTGGGCTATGCCTTCGCTGTCGATAGTTTCGAGCACCTGAGACATAGTTAGAGTGGTCCCCACCCAAACTATGTAGCTTCTCACTGTCATCATAACGGGACCGTTTGGCTTCCCGGCTTCTTTCCTCAGATCTAACGGAGTAGGAGACCTTGAGTTTGTCTCTGTCTCGAAGGAGATCATCATGACGGCTAACATGGGGGTTATAGTCAGACCTATGGAGGAAGGCCTCTCTTGTCCTGTAGTCCTCGTCCAGCCGCCCCAGAAAAGGGCTAAGAGGCCCTTCTTCCCGAGTAGTGTAGCGCTCAAGGCCCCGAGAGCACTGGGAACTATGTGTGAAGATAGGACCATCAGCCAGGTCATCCCTGAAGAAAACAGAGAGGAATCACTGGATATATGGATTTCAAGACAGTAAGGGCAGAAAAGATTAAAGACAGATGCTTCTGGGACTACTCAGAGCATTCTAAAAGACAATATAACATTACAAGAAGGTAAAAAATAGTTAAGAACACATATCTGGTGCCATGGAATAGCCATTTTAAGAAAAATTAGCTACTCAGTGATTTCCACTGGCATCAACATCAGTTTCCCAGGAGCATTTAAATGTCTCATTTATGCACCATACTGCAGGCTTCCAAGTTTCAAAGATCCTCTGGCCTCTCCTGTCAGCTTTCTTCTGCCCTATTTGAATGCCCATAAAGCAGTAGGCTACTCTTCGGATGAGGATAGATTAAGTGATATTCTGGCTCATCACATTTTTACCTCAAAGAAGTAAAAAGGTAAAGGGAGTTTCAAGTATGGAGGAAACAGAAACTGGATTAAACCTCTGTCCTGTCTATATCCCTGCTTCTGGTTACAAAGCAAAGGTAACCTCTCTAACCTACTCTGGGAATCCCCGAAAGCACGCATCACACAAAGCGTTCTTTCCTCAGTACTAACACACACTTCCTAAAGAGGTTGTCAAATACCTCAAACATCAAATGTCACACTACTATAAGCTTTCAATAGGACTACCTAGGTCAGGACAGATTTCCAATGACAGCTTACATTTAAAGAAGGGAAGAGTCTTTTGAGGTAAGGAGCAAATACAAAGATCTTCTGGCACTTCAAGAGCATGAAACTTTTTAGAAATCTGCATTAAAAAAAAAAAAACACAAAAAATAAAGTGCTTACCTCTCACTCAGATCCAAAGGGACACTATCCTAAACTTAGGATGACCATTATTGGTCTCTTCTGCAGTTTCTACTACTGATTTTTTATTTACTAGGCAAGATTTCCTCTACAGGTCTAGACCTGAATAACATTTAACAACCCTATGAAAAGCTGTCCAGGATAAAGTTTATCTTTCCAGAAGAGGCTGAAAATAAAACTGCTACCAGGGAAGAAATGTTCCTATTACCACCTCTTCCCTGTGTTGGGGAAGGTGGAAGGTATAGTAGGTGTTATAAATCCCAGTGTAGGATATGGATTTGGCAAACTCATTTGTGCTGCCAAAGCTAGATCCTAGTCAGATCCAGAATACGTGATGGTGCTATGCAATTACCAAATAATGTAGACTCTTAGTGCCTAATCCTATTACAGAATCTCAGAGTCGGAAGGAATTTCAAAAGTTCTTTAGTCCAACTCATACCTAAATAGTAATTCGTTCTACAACATTCCTAAGAAAGGGACAGCCAGCCTTCCTCCGAATATCTTCAGTGGTAAAGGAAGCTATTTCTTGGAAGAGGTATCAGCATAAAGTATTGTCAATCTAGATGAAGAAAGGTAATTCCCAGAAAGCCGGAATCCTGTCATAAGATCTCAGATTTCATCTCAACAAGAAGTGAAGGGGTACTGGAAGGAGTAAGATGTTAAAAAACACACATACCAAAATTAGATCATTCAGAAACTTACAAGTCTCCTTTCCCAAACAAGGCTCAATGAGCCAAGTAACCTCAAAGGAAGACAGTGATCATAAAGTCTCAGAAAGCTCTAAAAAATTTTTTTAGCTCTTGCTGTCAGGCCCAGTTCTGGAAAGGGTACCTTTTGCAAGGTTTGGCTGGGTCTGGCTATTAGAAAAATAGTCTAGTTGGGACTCCACATTCTTTACTGCTGATTGCCTACGGCACTCTAGGAAATTCCTTTCTCCAAGCCTGGCAAAAGCAAGGAAAAAAAAACTGGCTCTAACCTACTCTGAAGGAAGAAGAATGAAAATTAAGCACGAGAGATACTGAAATAAGTTCTATGAATGCAAGTTGTTGCATTGGAGGTATCATGACAGCAGAGAATTCCTGTATAACCAGACCGGTTCCCCCATAGCCAATGCATTCATTCACCTAACACATGTTGTTACAGATTTTTTCCACATAACCAATTAGAGCACACATGCCAAGAAGAGGTTGTTATCCTAAACAGAAATGTACTCAGCAGAGCAGAAATGACCATCCAGGTAAACTATCCTGACATGAAATTCAAAGCCTTTCACAACCTAGCCTGAACTTATTTTCTAGGCTCACTATACGTTACTCTCCTTTCCAAATCTCTGTGCATTACTATTCAGCCAAACTCAACTTCTCTTCGTTTTACACACAAAGTACTCTTTCTCTAATATCCACACCTTTGCACTGGCCATCCTCTATGCCTGAAATGTTTCCTTCTTACATCCAACTCTTAAAATCCCTCCCTTCCTTCAAGATGATGTTCAAGCTTCACTTTCTGAAAGCCTTTCCTGATCTTTCCCCCACTGCCAGTACTCTCCCTAACTACTTTGGTATTTATTCTGTATATACTTTCATATGTATGTGTTGCTTCCTTGCACAGAATGTAAGCACTTTAAGAATAGGTTTTTTTTTTCCTTTGTATCCCTGGCAAATTTCAGGGATTTAATACTAGCTGATTGATGAGTTATTTGTAAATTTGTAAATAATTCATTTACACACAAGAGTTGGGGAGGATAGGGGCAACTAGGTGGCACAGTGGATAGAGCACCGGCCCTGAAGTCAGGAGGACCTGAGTTCAAATCCAGCCTCAGACCAAACACTTGACACTTACTAGCTGTGTGACCCTGGGCAAGTCACTTAACCCCAATTGCCTTAAAAAAAAAAAAGAGTTGGGGAGGATAGCTCCTCTCTTACCACCATCACCAGCTGAAAATTGGCTCACTGTCAAAGGATGTTCCAAAGATAATACAAGCCTTGGTAGACACTCTCAAGGAGCAAAGACTAACACAAACTGAAGAGGAAAAAGAGTCACAACTATGTAAAAATATGGGTGTGATAGGGGGTAGAAAAGGATAAAGAAGAGCCTTGTGGAACTTCTTGTACTTTTCCTCTTTCTCTAAAAAGCAGCACCAAATTTACTTATTTTAAAAAAACAGGTCCTTCGATTAGTACATTATAATGGAAGGATGATATTCTGGTGAGCAATAAAATCACAAATCACCTCCAGTACACACAGTATATAAAAGAATCACCACATCAGCTTACCTAAGCTGACCTCTTACTTTCTGAAACAGAAGTAGCTGGGAAAAGTGGATATAAATGTTTTCTATGTATGGCTTATTCATATACACTGAAGCCATGACTCCAGACCAAAGGCTTCAAAGCTACAGAGCCATGTACATTTTTTTACCTTCTCTCATTTTAGTTTGCCCACTTCAAGTAATATTTTGAGGTGAATGCTATTTAGGGGCAATTATGTTGCTCTCATTCTTGCTTCATATTTGTGTCCAATGCCCTCCTCTTCCCTTCATGTGCTCTAAGCATTAATGCACAGATACATTCTCCATCTGAGAGCAAATTCACACTTACTGCCAAACAATTTGTACACTTTCCACAATGTGCTGGGAATGGACCAAAACAGACACTGTCACAATCCTCAAGCTTATATAATTCAAGGGAAGTTGGGAAAAGCAAGCTCCAAAATGGTTACTTTCCTTGTATAATTGTAGCCCTTTTCCTGCAGACTTGGGAACCAATGCCAAGTCTAAATTTAGTTCTCTCCAAAATATATTTCCTTTTCTTTGACACCTAATAGTTTCAGTACAGTTCCTTATATACTTAAAATGTCAAGTTTTCATGTCATGTTGATGTAAAAATTTTCCTCAATATGCTATCTTTTATTTTCTTTTAATTATCTGTTATAAAAATTTACTTTGATATAACCAAGCACAATGTTAACTCTATCCATAAAAGATAAAAGCCAAAGGATTTCAAAAGAAACACATTGTTAACAATCAGTTTTTAATATTGCTCAATCCCACTAAAAGTCAAAGAAATTAAAATTAAAACAACTTTGAGGTACCACTTCATAACCATTCACATTGGCAAGAATTAAAAGCAATAAAATTCAATGTTGTAGAGAAAAAAGCACACTTAGTGCCAATGAAATTGCAAACTTGTAGAATCTTTTTGGAGAGAAATTGAAAGTACACAGTAAAAGTTATTTTTATCCCAGTAATACCACTGTTGGGGATATACCCTGAAAGTGTTATCAAAAGCAAAAAAAGAGCTATCTGTTAAAAGATTTTCATAGTAGAATTATATGTAATTAAAATTAAAAATTAATTAAAAAAACCAACCTAAATGTTCCAAAGTAAAGGAATGGCTAAAAGATGGCAGGCTGATAAAATGGAATAATAAAATGCAATTAAGATCAATAAGCATCTGAAATAAAAGGAAATCTGCAAAGGTCTACAAAGGCCTAAATAATGAAAAGTGAAAAAAGGAGAACCAAAAGAATGGACCTCACACAATGATCATATTAGGAAAAGTTAATGAGAATTAAGGAACTAAGAATTCTAACAGAGCAACAGAAACAATGGTGATATTTCTTCAATAAAATTAATTTAAATGCAAAGTTATTAAGCTAGTTTATTTGAATTGCTGCTCAATGTTCAGTTTTTAATAAAACATTTAGTTGCGGCAATATTAGAATTTAATGTCTTAATGGGTCAGATCAATCATGTCTAAATTATGTCTGCATCTAAAGGTGGCACCAATAACCAATGGACTGGAGGACAGCTACCATGCATTCCCATTTTATCATCATCAGTAAGTTAAAGATGAACTCTTAATATCTAACTTCCCTTTAAATGTGCTATGATTTTTACCCATTGATTTAACCTCTTATGAATCTATATTCTCAGCTTATATGTTTAGTCCAAAAACTTTTTAAGAAGGGCACTTTAGTTCAATATTCCAGGACTTGTTGAATAATGATATATTTAGTCACATTATCCAATACTTTCCTAAAATTATAGACTTTGATCATATTCGATCAATCTTCCCCCTTCCAAATTTTTACCCAAATAGATTTATCAGGCAGTATAGTCTTTATCAGTATCCTTCCTTCCTGGAAGCCTTCCAACCCTCAAGGCCTTTTCCCCTATCACACTCTGTGCTGGACTTGGGTGCAAAATTTCAGTGCCAATACCCAATACTTCAAACATAAGAACTTCAGCAATTAAGAGCCTCAATTAGAAGCCGCTACCATTACCCTTAGCCTTAGGAGAATCCTACCTGTCTATGTCACCCAAATTATCCACTGGAGACCCCAATCGATCATTAAGCCTCCGGGGGTCAGGTGAGCCAAGGCAAAATCGGTCGTTGCCAACAGTGATCCGCAAGCTTTGTTCCACTGAAGATTCAGACCGGAGCCCAGGAGATCGCCTCTGCAGGGATAAAACACAAAGGTAGGTTCCCTGAATTTTGACAGAAACAGAGTATGGGATCACAGAGGTTAAAAATCAAAGAATAAAGTCGAAAGTACCAAGAAAAAATCTCCCATTTTCCAGGAAGCACTATTTTCAGAATAAGAAAAAAATCACTGTATGATGTTTCCTTAACCCCAAGTACTTTCAAGAACGTTTCCTTGAAGGTAGGATATATCCCCCTCCACCTTCCCAAAGTGTCTCCCCTTTTCCTCTCCCCTGACCTTGACACCATACTCTTACTCTTTTATGACAGAAATAGTACATTCATCCATGAGCAAAAATCCAGGGAACCCTGCTCATGTCCTTTCACACCTACATCATCTCACAGAACCACTCAAGGAAATGGAAATTCTGTCACTGGGATTCAAGACAGATCTCTCAGAATAAAGGTCTATTGCTCAGCAAGCAAAACTCAAAAGGGGAGGGGGAAAAGAAGAAAGGAAGGAAGAGAGGGAAGAGAGACAACGTTTTGTCCAGGATAATCTTTCCCCTCACACCCTTTCTGCTCCCTCTTTCCCCCCTCTGAATAGGGCCAATTTCATTTCAGAGAAAGGGAAAAGGCTCCACTTTTCCCTTTTCTGCTGGGAAGCCTGGCACGACAAGGGCTGTATTTCCCAAGCCCCGGGGGGTGGCTGAAGCCCCAAATGACTGCAGTGTCGCAGGTCTCCGAGGCAGGATTGCTCAGGAAAATAAACCACTGCACTGCCATTACCCAGGCCCTATAGACGAATGACATGTAAGGGGGCTTTCGGAAAAAAAGAAAACGGGCAGGTGGGGGTAGGTGTGGGGCTAAATCTTCCTACGTATCTCACCCAGAGCCTGGGAAAACACACTGCTCCATCACCACAAGGGCTCCCGACTCCCGTTATCCCTCAGGGAAGACCCCGTTATTCGGTAACGCTTTCTACGGGGCCGGCTAGGCCCGGAAGGGTGTCTACACTGCCTCTGTCCGGGCTCAGGCCCGGGAGGCGCCGAAGGCGCGGGGGTCCTGCCTGCTCTGGGCCCAGCCCGAGGGCGGCGGGGCACGGGGGTGGATTACCCGGCTGCCGCTGTCCCCCGGATGGTCCCCGCGGCCGTCCCGGGAGAAGTCGGAGCGGGAGCACGAGCGGCTGCTGCCGCGGAAGCCGCCGGAGCCCGACGGGAAGAGGCGTCGGGGCCGGGTCGGAGAAGGCGAGGCCCGGCGAGAGCAGGGCGGGGAGCCCCGGCGGCCCCGCGGCGGGCTCGGGGACCCGCGGCGGCTCCAGGGAGGAGACGGAGAGCCGCGCCGGCGGCCGCGGAGAGAATGTGGCGGCGGCGGGGACGGGGAGCCGTGGCGGCCGCGGTGGCCCGAGGGGGAGCGGGGCCGGCGGCCCGGGGCCCGGGAGGAGGCCGAGGACGAGGAGGAGGAGGCGGGCGGCGGGGAGGCGCGGCGGACCGGCCCGGTGGAAGAGGAGGAGGAGCCGGCGCTGCGGCTGGTGCGGGAGCCGCCGCCGCCGCCCTCCTTGGGCCGATGCGAGGACACCGACGAGCGGCCGCCGCTGCGGTACATGGCGCCGGCGAGGGCGGCACGGGCCCGGCCCCGAGAGGGAGGCCGAGACCGCTCCGACTCCGCGGTGCCCTGGAAACCAGCGCCGCCGCGCGCGCGCGCGCGCCCCCGCCCCCGCCGCCGCCTCAGGGGCCCCCGCGGGGGGCCGGCCGAGCACGCCGCCGGGTCGTTGGGGCGAGCCCGCGACACGCCTCCTTCCTCTTCGCCTTCCCTCCCACCCGCGTCTCCGCGGGGATTAGTGGGGGGGCGGGAGCAGCGGAGCCGGAGGAGGGAGAAAAGGCGGGAGGCGGGACTGAAGGGCGAGAGCTGACGCGAACGCCGCTACCCCGCCAAGATGGCGGCCGCTTGCCCCGCCTCTCGGGGTCGCGTGACTCTTCCGCTCGCTGGCCCCAGATTTGAGGGGACGGGGGAGGAGCTGAAGGAGGCGGGGTTGGGGAAAAGGAGGAAAGAGAAGAGAGAAATGGGTGGGGCCGGGCACCTAAGGGTGGGGCCGTCCCCGCCCTCCCCTCTGGGTGGTCCTCCTACTAAGCCTTCCCTGTGGGAAAAAAACACTTGGGGGTCAAAGTCATAAGATCTCACGCTTCTATGTGTTCCCTGCACACAGTAGGCCCATCCTACTACAAATGCATTTTAAAAATTTTTTTAAATTATTTTTATGCTTTTAAAAATATAAAATTTTAATATAAATTTTTGGTTAAGTTAAATTAGGAGATCATGGTCATGCAGTCATAGATTTAAGGCAGTAGCTTTCAACCTTTTTTGACATCATAGTGAAGGGTATGGGACCCTTTCTTACAATGTTTTTATACAATAAATAGGATTATAAAGGAAACCAATAATATTGAAAAATATTTATCAATGGAGGAATGTGGAAAAATTGGGACACTAATGCAGTTAGTGAAGTTATGAATTGATCCAGTCATTCTGAAGAACAGTTTGGAACTCTGCCCAAAGGGCTAGAAGATGTCCATTAGAATTTAACCCAGCAATGCCCCTACTAGGTCCATATGCCAAAGACAGCAAAGGGGAAAGGACCTGTTTGTACAAAAATATTTATAGCAGCTCTTTTTGTGGTGGCAAAGAATTAGAAATTGAGAGGACACTCATTGATTGGGGAATGGCTGAACAAGTTGTGGCATATGATTGTGATGGAATATCACTGTGCTATAAGAAATAATGAGCAGGATGGTTTCAGAAAGACCTGGGAAGACTTATGTGAACTGATGCAGAGTGAAGTAAGCAGAACCAGAACACTGGACATAGTAACAGCAATATTGTAATATTGTAAACAATATTGTGAAAGTCTTAACTACTCAGATCAAGACAGTGATCCAAGACAATTCCATATATCTTTTTAAAAATTAATTTTTAATTTTCCTCAATTACATGTAAAACAATTTTTAACATTCATTTTTTAAAAATTTTACTTCCAAATTCTCTCCCTCCCTCCTTCCTTCCTCTTCCTCTTTCCCTCCACTCCCCTGTATCTTCCCCTCCCCCCCTCCTTGAGAAGGCTAGCAAGATCCAAGACAATTCTAAAGGACTCAAGATGAAACATACTATACATCACCAGAGAGAACTGATGAAGCCTGAGTGACGACTGAAGTATAATTTTTCTTTAAATTTTCTTTAAAAAAAAAAATTATCAAAATATTTTTTTAAAGCAAGTTCACAGACATCTCCTCCCCCAGGTCAAGAATCCTGACCTAGGGTTTCAAGGAACCTCAAGAGGCATGTAGTTCCAACCTTCTCATTTTACAAGTAGGTCAGTTAGTTGACTAGCATTTCTTAAGAGCCTGTTTACACTTCCTAGCTGCGCAACTCTGGGCATTTAACCCTGTTTGCCTCAGTTTCCTCATCTGTAAAATGAGCTAGAGAAGGAAATGACAAACCACTCCAGTAGTTTTGCCAAGAAAACCCCAAATGAAGTCATGAGTCCATCAGAAACGACTGAAATGACCAAAACTATGTGTCAGGCAATGTGCAAAGTGCTGAGAATACAAAGAAATGAAAAAGTCCATGCTTGCAAGGAGCAATCATGTAAACAGCTATCTGTACAAACAAGGATTAATAAGGAAAGCACTAAGTATAAGGGGGTGAGACTTTAGAGTGAGACCTCAAGGAAAAGGGGGTGGGGATGAGGAGGGAGAGGGTTCCAAATATGTGGAACACTCAGGGAGATAGAGAGTTATGTTTGAGGAACAGCAAAGGGGCCCAGCTTCACTGGATTACTTCATAGGTGAAGGGACAGTAAGGTGGACTGGAAAGGTAGGAAGGGGCCAGGTTATGAAGGGCTTTAAAAACCTAACAGGATTTCATATTTTATCTTGGAGGTAATAGGAAACCACTGGAGTTTATTGAATAAGCAGTGTGGCATAGTCAGACTTGCACTTTATATTTTAGGAGGATCATTTTGGTTGCTGAGTAGAAGGAAAGGGAATAAACATTTATTAAGCGCTAACTATGTACCAGCCACTGTGTTAAGCATTTTTACAAATATTATCTTATTTGATCCTCACAACCACTCTGAGAGGTAGATGCTATTATTACCCCCATTTTACAGATGAAGTAACTGAGGTTTACATGACTTGCCTATGGTTAGAAAGCATCTGAAGCCAAATTTGAACTCAGGTCTTCCTCAGTGCTCTATTCACTGCACCACCCATCTGCCTCTTAGCTGTGATGAATAGACTGGAGTGGGGAGGGACTTAAGGAAGGAGACCACCCAGAAGGCTATTGCAATACTCCAGCCCTGAGGTGATGAAAGTCTGGTGGACAGGGCAATTGTCAGACCAAAGGAGGATGTGGAGGAGGCAGGGTGTGACATCTAATTGGATATGGAAATTAAGAGACTTGCCCAATGTCACCCAGCTAGTCATCTGAATCCAGGCGTCCTGATTCCAGAGGCAATGCTCTTTCCTCTGTACCACACAACCTTAATATGTTGTTCACAGATAAGTAAATACGTGAAATAGTCATAGTTATTGGACTTGTGATTTCTTTGGTCTAGGGAATTCCCCAGTGAGGAAACTTCTTTACCAATCCAGTCTATTCTCTCAGCAACTTTATAGCCTTAGAAAGAAGTCTAGAACCCTGAGAATTCAAGAGATTTCTCCAGCATCACAGGCAGTATAAGCCAGGCAGGACTTGAACCCAAGTCTTCCTGGCTTTGAAGCCAATTATCTGGTCGTGACACCATGCCTATATATACACAGGGAATATACAAAATAAATAGACAAGAATTAGGGGCACTCTAACTCCCTGGGTAGAGTCACAAAAGGCTCCTTGGAGGATATTTGTAGGTAGCCCAGTAGACTTGGGGAACAGGAGGACCTGAATTCAAATCCTGCCACAGATACTTTCTGCTGGGCATCACTTCACCTCCGTCTGCCTCAATTTCCCCATCTGCAAAATGGGTACAATAAGAGTATCTCCTTCCCAGGGTTGTTGTGGATCGAATGAGATTTTATAAGGTGCTTTGCAAACCTTAAAGCACTACATAAATGTAAGACTGTCTGTAGTACCTGAACCGAGTCTCGATGGGAGTCAGAGATTCTAAGAGGCTGGACTGTAGAAGGCAGAGTCAGAGGCAGGGTCTGAAACCAGGTCCTCTGACTCTTAATACAGAGCTCTTTCCCCTGCCTATTGGGATTGGGAAAAGAACTATCTACAGCAACCTTACCCATTCCTGTACATTGAGCCAAAAACCTTTTAGTGGTGGAGAACTCACTGCCTACACTCTTCTCCCTATCCCCCACATAAACAGCCCATTCTACTTCCGAAGCACTCTACTGTTTGCCTGTCTAGTGGTGGATAGAGTGCTGGGCCTGAAGGAAGGAAGATTCATGACCCTGCGCAAGTCACCTTACCCTGTTTGCCTCAGTTCCTAGCCAGTAAAATGAGCTGGAGGAGAAAATGGCAGACCGCCCCAGTACCTCTGCCAAGAAAATCTCACATGGGGTCCCGAAGAGTCAGATATAACTGAAACCACAAAAGTAGGCCCTCAGAGAGTTCCCCCAGGCTATGGAAGTCACTACAGGAGGGCAGGCCGGTATTAAGCTCCAACAAACCCTTCTCTAGTGACTCATAGGTTTGGTTTTTTTTTTTTCTTACTCAACTACTCCGGCTCCTCAGTGAAGAGAGTCTACCAACAACCGGCCCCCTCAGGATAGGGAGTCATCCTCCTCCTCCTTTTTCTCTTTCTCCTCCCAGGACTCTTCTCTTTCTGTCTCATGGCTCTAATCTCAGGAGGAACCTGAACCTCTGAATGAGAGACTGACCGAACGGTGGGGTTCCTGTCTGGGGGTCCCTCCAGTCCCCATCCCCACCAAGTGAAGAGATCTCCTCTTCACTCGCATGGCCACTAGCTATTTGACCCACCCTTCAGTTTTCATTGTACCAAGGCTGAAAGCCCAGATATCTGCCTCTAGTTACTGAATGCGGAAGGATCAGTATACTTACTTTCAGTCTTATTGTGCTGGCTGTCCAACTTATCAATCAATCAATCATTCAATACACTTTATTAAGCACCTACTACAAAAAAAAGAAACAAAAGATAGTCCCTGCCCTCAAAGAGCTTATTTCACCAGGGAATGTTGGCCTTGGCTCTTTCTTTGCCCTTGCTGGCAGCTTCCTCCAATACCCATCAAGCTAATTCTTCTGCCTCCCCATCCCAAAGAGAGGACTCCCAGTACACAATCAGGAGGGTTCTTTACAATGAGAAGCCAAACGTTGTCCTGGCGTCTGATCACATGAACCCCCTCAATATTTGCTGGGCTCTTCCCTTCAATCTACCACTAGTGAGACAGAAGGCTATCTTATCTCCGTCCCTGCCTTAAGGAGGGGTGGGTGTGGTCTGAAATGGAGCAGGTCTTATCAGTGGTGAGATCAGGCCTATGAATAGCCTCAGCTTTCCTACCTGAGAAAGTGGAAGGCACATTCTTTAAAAAAAAAAAAAATCACAGGATCAAGAGATGGAATATCATGTATGAGGAACAGCAAGGCAGCCAGTGTGGCTATAAAGTATAAGAAGACTGGAGAGGTAGGAAGGAGCCAATTTGCGAAAGGCTTTAAAAACCTAGGAGTAGATTTTAAATTTTATCATGGAGATAAACCAGAAGCTACTGGAATTTTTTGAATGGGCAAAGATAACATGGTCAGACCTCTATTGTAGAAAGATCACTTTAGAAGTTGAGTGGAGGATGGACTGGAGCGGTGAGATACTTGAGGTAGGGAGACCCAGCATTAGCTATTGTAACAGTTCAGGTGTGAAGTGATGTAGACCAAGCACGAGGGTGGTAGCAGTGTCAGAGGACAGAAGGGCATGTATAGGAGGGATGTTTGGAAGGGAGAAACAACAAGATTTGACAGGGATAGGGAAGGGCAGAGTGGTGAGAAAATGAGGAATTGAGGATGACACCTAGATCTCCAGCCTGGGTGACTAAGAGGATGGTTGTACTCCAGACAATAATAGAGAAATTAGAAAGAGGACAGGGTTTAGAAGGGGTATAATAGATAATTTCAGTTTTCAAATTGTTGATTTTAAGATGTTGATGGAACTTTTACTTTTAGATGTCTTACAGGTAGTTGGAGATGGGAGAATTTGAATTGAAGAAAGTATCAAGGAGAAGAGGGTGCTTGTCAGTGGCTACAAAGGGTCAAGAAGGATAATGATGAATAAAAAGGTCATTAGAATTGGCAATTAAGAGATCATTGGTAACTTTGGAAAGAGCAGTTTCAGTTGAATGTTGAGATCAGAATCCAGGTTGTAGAGATTTTAGAAGACAGTGAGAGGAAAGGAAATGCAAATATTGATTGTAGGTGGCTTTCTCAAGTCATTTAGCCAAGAAAGGGAGAAAAGACAGAGGACCATAGCTAGTTGGGCAGAAGGATCAAGATGAAGTTTGACATTAGCACGTTTATAAGCAGCAGGGAAACAGCCAATAGAGACCAGGAGAGATTGAAGATTAGTGATGATAGAGAGGCAATCTGCCAGAGAAGTCACAACAAAATGAGATGAAGGGTACTAGCCTTGACAAGGAGTAAAGCTACCTCTTCATGTGAGATAAGGAGGATATAGTGGAAGAAGGCATCTGAGTGATGTGAGATGAAGAGGAAGGAAGAAAAGGGAATTCTCAGTGAATGGCCTCAATCTTTTTCATCAAAATATGGAACAAAGTTCTCAGCTCAGAGGATGGGGGTGGGGTGGGGTGAGAAAACCATGAGATGCTTGAGGAAGGTGACCATGCAGTAATCTTGAGATAGCTGTTTCCAGGCTTACCAGCTACCTGGAAGACTTAACAGGTCTGGATTTATTGAGATATCTGAGTTATTAGTAACAGAAAGTGATCTCTGCAGATACTACAATGCTTCTTTGAGGAAAAAAAAAATAACTATCTCAAAGAGAATGACACCAAGTCATGCTTTGGCTCACCAGAAGATATGGACCTCAGGGGAGTTGATTGAATAGTGCTGAGTTGAGATGAAAGTGGAATTGATAAGGATGGAATTTGGACCCCAGAAAGGAAAAACCCTGGACTTTCCCTCATGGCCAAATCTCTGGCATTCGCCTGAGGCTATAATCCCATCAACTGGCCTTTTATTATAGCCTACACCCAATCTCCCAATTCTCTGTTACAATATCTTTCTAACTGAGAGAGTATGTTGCTGTAATGTCCCCAAAACGGGCCATGCCTCAGAATTTTCCAGGTGATACTGAGGCTAAAGTGTTGCAAAAGAACACCAGCCTTTTCTTTCTAAGTTCTTTGGAGAAACTAAATTTTTCCCAATTTTGCAAAAGACAGCCCAAAGGCAAATCTTTGGGAATTAGAGGACTGACCCTTTGTGGGCAGGGGGCTGGAAGTCCCTCCCTCCTTAAAGGATTTGGGAATAAGCCTTGGGAAACAAACAAAAAAACTAAAAGCCCAAAGAAATACCTGAAGTTCTCCCAAGTCCCTAGCACTGAGAGAATTGAGAGGATTGGGCCTATGCTTCTAGATAGGAGTTCAAAGGTATGCACAGGTCCACGATTAAACAGAATCACTGGACTGGGAGCCTGAGAGCAACAGGCTGAGTTCGAGACAACCTTGTAGCTGTCTAACTTAATGGGACCTGAGAGGTCAGGCCCGAAAAGCACTTCCAAGCCAAGCCTTCCTACTTGCTTAAAAATCCACCCAAGGGCAAGAAAGGAATTAGGGGTAGAGGGGAGAATTACGTACCTTCCCATCTTGGCTGGTGAAGAGCTTGGTATTAGGCAGTTTTTCCTGGTCAGGGAGCCATATGATGAGGTCTAGAGGTTTAGGGGTGCTGGGACCCCAAGATTATGACACGCAGGTCCTGCCTGGAAGAATTCGACCCAGGCCTTCTTTCAACCAAAGAAAAAGTTTATTAAAGATCTGCCATATTAGCCAGACTCTTAAGGAATCTGAGCACCTGTGAGCTATTGGCTAGGTTATAAAAATCTGAGCAGTGGCTAGATTACAAGAATCTGAGCATCTTATTGGAGACAAGATGGACCTTATATACAGAAAGACGGTGGGAGGGATCTAGGAGTGGCCAAATAGTTTGCTGGAACTGTGAGGTAATAGAATGCCAGGGACCTGCACCAAGTGGCCAAAGGAGAATGGAGCCTAGTTAGGATTGAGGGTGGGAAGTGACCTGGGGCCACAGGGAGGTGAGATAATGGAGGGCTAGGCTAGGTTTAAGGTAACAGAGAATTGGGAAATTGGGTATAGGCATAACAAAAGGCCAATTGATTATAGCCTCATGTGAATGCAAGAGATTTGGCCATATGGGAAAGTCCAGAGTTTTTCCTTTCTGGGGTCCAGATCCCATCCTCATCAGATTGTTTAGTAGTACCACATAATGTTTCATGTTTGATGTTCTATCAGTCTCCTAGGAGAGTATAATATGGATGACCTTCTCTTGTTTAAAATCTTTGTTAGCACATTCTTTTTTTGCTTTTTGGTGAGGCAATCAGGGTTAAGTGACTTGCCCAGGGTCACACAGCTAGTTAAGTGTCAAGTCTCTAAGGCTGGATTTGAACTGAGGTCCCCCTAACTCCAAGGCCAGTGGGCTCTATCCACTGCGCCACCTAACTGTTCCTGTCAGTACATTCTTATACATTCTTTGTGTTTCTTTTAGAGGAAATATAAATGTCTTTCCTACCTACTTTGTCCAATGAATGAAAACCTTTTTGTTGAAGGGACACTGATTGCTTTTAGGGAGTGAGACCCTAAGCTTGAGCCATACCCTTAATTGATTTTGCCCTGGGACTCTATAGTGAAGAAGAGAGATATAAAGAACCAGAAATAATGAAAGCCTGATCCCTCCAAGCTCTCCCAGGATTGAATCTTCTCCTCCTGAGCCCAGATCTGGGGCTCTTTGGTTGGAGAGAGCTCCCTCATCCCCCTGGGCCAGTGGTTTGTTACAAATGCACTCTAAAATTTTGCCAGGAATCAAAGTTCGCTGCATCCACCAGTAAGGGTCCATCTTTTGACTCTTTTTGAAAATTGGGGGAAAAAAATTGGAGCATTTGCCCATCTCCAGTCTTTTGACACCTGTCTCATTCTTCAGAGTTTTTCAGAGATCACTGACCAAGGCTCAGCAATCAACATCTTAAAGCTCTTTAATTACACCAGAGTGCAGTTCATCCAGGCCTAGTAACCTAAAAGCACTGAGGACAGACAGATACTCTTACTGCCCTCATTTATCTCAGCTTGCAGTTCCCTGTTAACCAATTCTTTTTTTTTTGCCCTTTCTAGTCTGAAGCTCTTTCTCCTAGATAGAGGACACCAAAGCAGAACAGGATTTGAATAGTTCTGCCTTCTTCCCATTATCCATTATTGTCATTCTATCCACTCCACAGTAAGTCCCTGATCTTCTTTGATTAACATTCATGTCCAAGTCAACTGATTCTGGCCTTTAACACTCCTTGCATTCTTTTTTTTTTTTTTTTTTTTTTTGGTGAGGCAATTGGGGTTAAGTGACTTGCCCAGGGTCACACAGCTAGTAAGTATTATGTGTCTGAGGCTAGATTGGAACTCAGGACCTCCTGACTCTAGGACTGGTGCTCTATCCACTGCTCCATCTACCTGCCCCACTCCTTGCATTCTTACAAGGCCATGTTGTACTTTTATGCCCACTCTCTCTTCCATCTTTGGTACATTTTTCTGAACCTGAGTTGCTTTGATGAACTCCCTGTACAGACACATTGGTCTCTTTATACTACTCCTTTGCTTTGTTTTTAGAATCCTTTGTATAGGTGTTGTCAGAATTTCAATCTTCAGAAATTTCCATACCTCTTAATTTCCCTATAGAATGGGAATCTGTCTTTTTTTTCTCTGAATTCTTTGAAATCTCTCCTAAAACCTAGAGCACAAAACAGACTATGCTAAATTTTTCTCTATGTTGGATTCTCAGACATCACTCTCCTGTCTTCCCAAGTTTCCCATCATTTCCATCAGAGAGATCCAAAATAGCAATTTCCTCTTGTAGCATCTGAAGGATCTGACTTCTGAAGGAAGTCATCAATAAAACAATTCAAGAATTTTTGAGTTCTGCTCTCAGCACTGTGAGACCACCAGCAAGTGTCCAGATAGTTTAGGTTTTCCCATCATTTTCTATATCTTTCCTCTGCCCCAGCTTTGCACTTCCTGGTACTCATCATTCTAATTCCTCCTCCTGGCCAGATAGTTGGGTTATATAGCTTCCATACCACCACTTTTATTCTCCCTCCATTGATCCTCACTCAAATATTCCCCCCCATGCCACTCTGATTGGTGCTGACAACCTGTCCCAGACCACTGCTTCACGGAGGCCCTAGCTACCATATTCCACTTCATTCTAGATATTTCTTCCTTGTCAAATACTTTGCTGCCTCCCCCCGCCCTCCAACTATGATCAAATCAACTGTTATTCTTTTTTTTTAAATTAATTATTTATTTATTTTTAGTTTTCAACATTCACTTCCATAAGATTTTGAGTTTTAAATTTTCTCCTCCTTCTCCCCTCCCCCTAGATGTGATATAGGTTTTACTTATACATTCATATTAAGCATATTTTCCCATTAATCATGACGTAAAGAACAATTAGAACTAATGGGAGGAACCATGAGAATGAAACAATAAAACAAAACAACAAAGGAAAAGGAGAGCAAATAGTATGCTTCCATCTGCATTCAGACTCCATAGTTCTTTCTCTGGATATGGACAGCATTTTCCATTGTGAGTCTTTTGGAGTTGTCTTAGATCCTTGCATTGCTGAGAAGAGCCAAGTCTATCAAAGTCAGTCATCGCACAGTGTGGCTGTTACTGTGTACAATGTTCTCCTGGTTCACCTCATTTCACTCAGCATCAGTTCATATAAGTCTTTCCAGGTTTTTCTGAAGTCTGCCTGCTCATCATTTCTTCCACTCCCCCCAATTTACTTATTAATTTTTAGTTTTCAACATTCACTTCCACAAGATTTTGAATTCTAAATTTTCTCCCCATCCCTCCCCTTCTCCCACCCAATGACAGCCTGCATTCTGATTCCCCCTTCACCCAATCTGTTCTCCCTTCTATTCCCCCCCTCCCCTACTCCTTCTATTGCTCATCATTTCTTATAGCACAATAGTATTCCATTACATTCATCGTATTCCATTACATTCATATACCACAACTTGTTCAGCCATTCCCCAATTTATGGACATCCATCCCCTCAATTTCCAATTCTTTTTAACAAAATTTTTATTAATTTGTTTTGGTTTATCAACAATCACTTCCATAAGCTTTTGAGTTTAAATTTTTTCTCCCCCACCCTCCCCAAGATGGCACGCAATCTGATATAGGCTATACATATACATTCCTATTAAACATATTTTCACATTAGTCATGTTGTAAGGAAGAATTAGAACCAATAGGAGGAACCACCAGAAAGAGGAAACAAAACAAAACAGAAGAAAAAAAATAACAAATAGTATGCTTCGATCTACATTCAAACTCCATATTTCTTTCTTTGAATGTGGATAGCATTTTCCATCATGAGACCTTTGGAGATGTCTTAGATCCAACATTAGTCATAGCACAACATGGCTGTTACTGTGTACAACATTCTCCTGGTTCTGCTCACTTCACTCAGCATCAGTCCATGCAAGTCTTTCCAGGTTTTTCTGAAGTCTACCTGCTCATCATTTCTTAAGCACAGTAGTATTCCATTACATTTATCTACCACAACCTGTTCAGCCACTCCCCAGTTGATGGGCATCCCCTCAATTTCTAATTCTTGGCCACCACAGAAACAGCTGCTCTAAATGTTTTGGTACATGTGGGTCCTTTTCCCATTTGTATGATCTCTTTGGGATACAGCCCTAGAAGTGCTATTGCTGGGTCAAAGGGTATGCACATTTTTATAGCCCTTTGGGCCTAGTTCCAAATTGTTCTCCAGAAAGGCTGGATCAGTTCACAACTCCACCAACAATGCATTAGTGTTCCAATTTTCCCACATCTTCTCCAACATTTATTGTTGTCCTGTTTTGTCATGTTAGCCAATCTGATAGGTGTGATGTGGTACCTCAAAGCTCTGCTATTCTTCTTTGAGTGCTGTTACTGTTCAGTTGCGTCTGACTCTTTGTGACCCCATTTGAGTTTGTTTGTTTTTTAACAAAGATACTAGAGTGGTTTAACATTTCCTTCTCTAGCTCATTTTATAGATAAGAAAATGGAGGCAAACAAGATAAAGTGACTTGCCCAGGGTCACACAGCTAATAAGTGTCTGAGGCCAGATTTGAACTCAGGAAGATGAGTATTCCTGACTTCAGGTCCAGCACTCTACCCATTGTACCACCTAGCTGCCCCATTGTTCTTTAGTAGGGCATATTAATATATTTAGCAGCTAGGTGGTACAGTGACTCTCAGAGCTCTTAGCCTGTAGTTAGGAAGACACAGGTTCAAATCCAGCCTCAGAAACTTCCTAGTTGTATGAACCTGAGCAAGTCACTTAAACTCTGCATACCTCAGTTCCCTCAATTGTAAAATGGGGATCATAATAGCACCTACTTCCCAAAGTGGTTTAGAGGATCAAATGAGATATTTGTAAAGTGCTTAGCACAGTGCTTGGCATGAAGTAGGCACTTAATAAATGCTTGTTCCTTTCTTTCCTTTCCACTCACCATCCCTGTAATTTTCTGGTCCAAAGTTCCCCTGAACTCCCCTTTGTGTATTGTCTCCCCAATTAGAATGTAAATTCCATAAGAACAGAAGTGGTCTTTGCTTTGGAATTTGTGTCCCTAACATAGTTCTTGGCATATAAAATCTGCTTAATAAATATTTTTTTCATTCATTCATGCTTTTACCCAGGAATATATCTACTTGATATACAACAATGCTTCACTGTCCCGTTAATCTAATTCTTTTCAGTAGGGTAGCACCAGCTGAGGCAGGCTTGTCTTATTCATATGCCCCTGGACTTTCCACTAAAATAACATTCCCTATCAAAAATTCAGGAGGTTCAGGAAGGTTTCCCCTGAAAGTAACAAATTGCCAAAAAGGTAATTAATTTTTGCAAGTGATGGGACATTCAGAAAATAAGAAACTGGACTGCTTTTTGGTGACATGCCAGAGTAGCATTCCAGAGGGACAAAGCCAGTACAGCTTTCATAATACCACTTTTATTCCCCAGTAGAAATGGGTCCAAAATAGTGATTACACCCAGTATACTGATGGAGAGTACTTTTGTCCACTGAGCAAAGGACTGCCTCTCTCTCTCTCTCTCTCTCTCTCTCCTTCCTGTTTTTCCTTCAGCTCCCTCTTCAACCCCACTCCCCCAGGTACCCATTGATCAGAGCTAGCAATTTAGAAGTCTAGAAATTCCTAGTGAGGTCAGTACCATGGTCACCTAGATGGGACACTTGTCATAGAAGCCTGGAGGAGGATACATTTCCCAGAAGAAGATGCCCATGTACTGTGGAAAATCATGCCCAAGACATATAGCACAGACAGTGAGTTTGCCAGTATGTTAGGAGGACGTTGGAGGTCCTTGCAGGAAGCACAAGCAGAACCTATAGTTAAGAAGGGGGATTCTGGGAAGATGTGAGAGTAGGTCAGAAAATTCCAAGCTCTTTAGATTTCCTCCACAAACTAGACAAAATAGCACCTCAGGGTGAACTAGAGCCTTGAGAAGATCCCATGAAAGATCCCAGGAGTGAAGTGCAAACATCTCCAGGCTATCTCCACTGTAACAACAAGCCCTGGGGGCAGCTGGGTTGGGTGGTAGCCTCAGCCTCAGTCACAGGACTTCTCACCTCCCAGTTGGGTAGGGGCAGGGAGGAAAGGGGTCAGACATCTGAGCAGGGGAAGATTGAAAGACCCTCTGCTGTCCAGGGAAGCCAGGCCCAGCTATGCTGCCAGAACAAGATCCTGGGCTGTGGCTGAAGGCAAGAAGGAACGAGCATACATCCAGTGAGTACAGAAGCAGTGGGGTAGGATGCTGCTGGCCGTGGGCACTTACAGGAGAGCTCAGTTCTTGGTTTCGGTTCCAGCCGAGAGGTGGAAATGAAGGTCCTCAGGGAGTAAGAGCATTGCCAGCATAGGGAGAGCCCTAGCTGTGGCTTGGAAGGGGAAAAGAGTGTCGAGGCTGGGCCCTGGACAAAGCTCAGAAAATAACAGGAAGAAGGACCTGAGGCCAGAGGCACCATCCACCACACCCTAGGACTAGAGGTGATCATAATAATAAGCTGCTAAAAATTTTTAAAAAAATATGAGCAAGCAAAGGAGAAAGAAGCCAAGGGCAGCTAGGTGGCACAGTGGATAGAGCTCCAGCCTTGGAGTCCAGAGGACCTGAGTTCAAATCCAGCCTCAGACACTTGACACTTGCTAGCTGTGTGACTCTGGGCAAGTCATTTAACCCCAACTGCCTCAAAAAAAAAACAAACAAAAAACAAACAACAACAAAAAAAAAACAAACAAAAACAAAAGAAAAGAAAAGAAAGAACCCAACCATAGACAGCTACTATGGGAATAGAGAAGACCAGGGTTCATTTCCAGAGGAGGATATTGAAGCAAAAAAAGGCTCTCCTACCCCAAAGGGTAATGTCAAATGGTCACTTTCCCAAAAAAAGTTTTTGGAAAGGACTTTAAAAATCAAATAAGAGAGATTGAAGAAAAATTAGGAAAAAAAAATAAGAACAATCCAAGAAAATTATGAAAAGAAAGTCAGTTAACTAGAAAAGGAGATCTAGAATCTTTTTTTTTACCCCTTAGGCAGTTGGGGTTAAGTGACTTGCCCAGGGTCACACAGCTAGTAAGTGTCATGTGTTTGGTTTGAGGCTGGATTTGAACTCAGGTCCTCCTGACTGCAGGGCCGGTGCTCTATCCACTGCACCACCTAGCTGCCCCCCCCTTTTTTTTTTAATTTTTTAAAAAAAATTTTAGGCAATTGGGGTTAAGTGACTTGCCCAGGGTCACACAGCTAGTAAGTGTCAAGTGTTTGGTCTGAGGCTGGATTTGAACTCAGGTGCTTCTGACTTGAAGGCCGGTGTTCTATCTACTGCGCCTCCTCACTGCCGCCGGAGATCTAGAATCTTAAGGAAGAAAATAATTCACTGAAAACTAGAATTGGACTAGGGGAACAAATGATGTTATAAGATACCAAGAAATAATAAAACAAAATGAAAAGAATAACAAAAAAGAAGAGAATGTGAAACACTTCATAAGAAAAACAACTGATCTGTAGAACAGATTAAGAAGACAAAACATAAGAATAATTGGACTACCTGAAAGCTACAATAAAAAAAAAACTCTTGACACAACAATGCAAGAAATAATTAAAGAAAATTGCCCTGAAGTTTTAGAACAAGAGAGGAAAGCAGAAATAGGAAAAAAAATCTATCAATCACCACCTGAAAGAGATCCCAGGATGAAAACCTATTGGAATATCATAGCCAAATTCTAAAATCCCCAGTTTAAGGAGAAAATATTCCAAGCAACAAGAAAAATCAATTCATATACTGCAAAGTCACAATTAGAATCACACAAGACCTAGCTACTGCCACACTAAAAGACCACAGGTCTTGGAACACTATCTATGGAAGAGCAAAAGAACTGGGATTGTAGCTAAAAAAAACTTACCCAGCAAAGTTAAGAATAATCCTGAATGAAAAAAAAAAAAGGATATTCAATGACTTGACAGACTTTCAGGATTTTGTCTCAAAAAAGACCAAAACTTAATGGAAGATTTGACATATAAGATCTGGGAGAAATATAAGGTAAACATCAAAGACCAATTACAAGGGATTCAATAAAGACAAACTTTATTTTTTATATGTGGAAATGTAAACCATATGATTAAGACTGTCATTAGTAATTGGGTAGTTCAAAAGAAAGATTGGGGAAGAACTAAGTATGATGTGGTGATTTTAAAAAGCAAAATTATGTAGGAAAAGGTAAAAAGAACAATCATCTCATACAAATGAGGTGTGAGAGGACAAAACTGATACAGAGGAATCAGGTGGGGGTGGAGGGTTGGTAGTGCTGGAACCCTACTCTCATCAGATCTAAGTTAAAGAGGGAAAAAATATACATCTAAAAGGGTATAAAAGTCTTTTAAATTTATAAAGAAATAAAAGGGTAAGGGAGCAGGATAGGGGGAGGTATAGAATGGTATGTAGATTAAAATTTAGGAGGGTAAGGGAAGAAGAAAAGGGAGGGACTCTTAGAGTAGTAGGTGGAACAAGGAAAAGGAGAGTAAGGGGAGAGGATAAGGGAGAGATTCTTTAAAAGGGTGTGGAATAGGGAGGTAGTGGTTAGAAGTAAACTAGAGGAGGGATAGGGTAAAAAGAAAGACTGAAAAGGACAATGGTGAGGAAAAATAGGATGGAGCGAAATATACAAATAGTAATTATAACTTTGAATGTGAATGGGATGAATTCACCCATAAAACAGAAATGGATAGCAGAAGGAATTAAAAATCAGAATCCAACAATATGCTGCTTACAAGAAACATTTAAAAATGAGAGATACACACAAAGTTAAAATAACGGACTGGAGTACAATGTATTATGCCTCAGTCAATGCAAAAAAAGCAGAGGTAGCAATCATGATATCAGACAAAATCAAAGCTAAAATAGATTTAATTAAAAGAGATAAACAGGGAAACTACATTATGATAAAAGGTACTATAGATAATGAAGCAATATCAACACTAAACTTATATGCACCAAATACCATAGCATCTAAATTTGTAAAAGAAAAGTTAAATGAATTACAGGTGGAAATAGATAGTACCATAATAGTGGGGGACTTTAATCTTCCCCTCTCAGAGCTAGACAAATCTAACCAAAAAATAAATAAGAAAGAAGTTAAGGAAGTGAATAGAGTTATAGACAAGCTAGATATGATAGATAACTGGAGAGAACTGAATGGAAATAGAAAGGAAAACATCTTTTTCTCAGTGGTATATGGTACCTTTACAAAAATTGACCATATATTAGGGCACAAAAAAATTCATGGCTAAAAGCAGAAAAGCAGATATTCCTTTACAAACCACAATGCAATAAAATTATATTTAATAAGGGACCATGAAAACATAGGAAAAAATTAATTGAAGACTAAACAATCTAATGTTAATGTGTGGGTTAAAGAACAAATAATAGAAACAATCAGCAATTTTATTAAAGAAAACGACAATAATGAAACAACATATCAAAACCTATGGGATATAGCAAAAGCAGTAATCAGCAGAAAATTTATATCTCTAAGTACTTATATCAATAAAAAAGAAAAAGAGCAAACCAATGAACTGGGTATGCAATTAAAAAAATAAACAGAAAAAGAACAAATTAAAAATCCCCAATTAAACACCATATTGGAAATCTTAAAAACTCAGGTGAAATTAATAAAATTGAGTGTAAGAAAACCATTGAATTAATAAATAAAACTAGAAGTTAGTATTACCAAAAAAAATAAATAATATAGATAAACCATTGGTTAATATGATTTTAAAAATCAGAGAGAAGAAAACCAAATTACTACTATCAAAAATGAAAAGGGAGAATATATGACTAAGGAAGATGAAATAAAAGCAATTATAAGGAGTTATTTTGCCCAATTATATGCCAATAAATTTAATAACTTAAGTGAAATGGAAGAATGTTTACAAAAATACGAACTGCCCAGATCAGCAGAAAAGGAAATAGAATATCTAAATAGACCTATTTTAGAAAAAAAAATTGAACAAGCCATAAATGAGCTTCCTAAGAAAAAAGCACCAAGACCAGACAGATTTACAAGTGAATTTTATCAAACATTTAAAGACCAACTAATTCCAATATTAAATAAATTATCTGGAATAATAGGCAAAGAAAGGGTCCTACCAAACTCCTTTTATGAAACAAATATGATATTGATACCTAAACCAGGAAAAGTAAAAACAAAGAAAGAAAATTATAGACCAATTTCATAATGAATATGGATGCAAAAATCCTAAATAAAATACTAGCTGAAAGATTACAATAATACTCTACAAAGATTATACATTATGACCAGACGGATCATACCAGGAATGTAGAGATGGCTTAACATAATTGACTATATCAATAATAGAAGTAACAAAAATCATATGGTAACATCAATAGATGCAAAAAAAGCATTTGATAAAGTACAACACTCATTTTTACTAAAAATACTTGAAAGTATAGGCATAAATGGACTTTTTCTTAAATTGATAAGAAGCATTTACCTAAAACCATTATCAAGCATTATTTGTAATGAGGATTAGCTAAAAGCCCAGTAAGATCAGATGTAAAACAAGGATGCCCACTGTCACCAATATTATTCAATATCATATTGGAAATTCTAGCAATAGTAATAAGAGAAGAAAAAGAAATAGAAAGAATCAGAATAGGGAACAAGGTAATAAAAGTTTGTCTTTTTGAAGATGATATGATGATATACCTGGAAAATCCTAAAGACTCAACTAAAAAGTTAATTGAAATAATAATTTCAGCAAAGTATCAGTGTGAGGGACTGTCTGATGTTGGCAGCTACCAGGTGAGCGTTGTGGCAAGATTGGGGTAGAATCTGGGTATTTGGAAGTCGAGGCAGGGGCTGTGGTAGGTGGAGTTGTGGTGAACTGGGATGGGCTGGGTATGGAGAAGCCCTGAGGCAGTGGGCAGTGCTATGTGAGATAAGCCGGGGAAGGATCGGGTGCAAGGAAGTAGCCGGAGCTTGTGCTCCTGAGGCAAGGGGCAGTGCCACGTGGGAGTGGGACGGCAGAGGACGAGTTCCCTTTGCTTAGTCCCCTCCCTATATGCAACGTCAACCCCATACACCTCCTTCCTGTGACCTTCCTGACTTCCTGGGTCCCTTTGTGTAGCACTGACCCCAGACGCCTCCTTCCTGTGTCCTTCCTGACTTCCTAGGTCATGTACTCTGTCTATGCACTAATCCCAGATGCCTCCTTCCTGTATCTGGTCCTAGCCTCCTGCGTCACTCCCTCTCCCTTGGTGTGCTAAACTCAGACAGCCCCTTCCGGTATCTGACCCTACAATCATTGGCTAGTAAACGGGCTGGGGAGGAGGGGCTAAGGAGGTACTTAAGGAACGAGCGTGGTCAGATCACGCGCTCTCTTTGCTCCTGCTCTGATGGCTTGCTGTGATGGCCTCTGAATAAAGCTCTGGTGTTGGCGCCTCCTGATGGCTCGTCTCTGTGTGTTTATCCGGTTGAGGACCGAAGACTGATGAGTGAGTATGACTCTGGCAGCCTGCTCCTTATAGGAGGAGTGTCTGGCGTGGCCGGCATAAGGTCGGCGCAGCCGGTACATATCGGGATATAAGTAAACCCACATAAATCATCAGCATTTCTATATATTATAAAGAGGATCCTGCAGGAAGAAATAGCTAGAGATACCCCATTTAAAATAACTCTAGACAGTATAAAATACCTGGGAATACACTTACCAAAACAAACCCAGGATCTATATGAACAAAACCATAAAAAACTTTGTACACAAATAAAATCAGATTTAAATAAATGAAGACATATTCATTGTTCATGGGTAGGTAGGGCCAATATAATAAAAATGACAATTTTACAAAAATTAATCTATAAATTCAATGCCATCCCAATTAAGTTACCAAAAAAATATTTTATAGAGCTGGAAAAAATAATAACAAAATTCATTTAGAAGAACAAAAGGTCAAGAATATCAAAGGAACTAATCAAAAAAAATGTAAAGGAAGGAGGTTAGCAGTACCAGATCTTAAACTATATTATAAGGCAGTAATTATCAAAACTATCTGGTACTGGCTAAGAAATAGAAAGAGTAGATCAGTGGAAAAGAGTAGATATATAATCTCCGGCAGGAAATTAATATAGTTACCCAGTGTCTGACAAGTGTAAAGACTTAAGTTTTGGGGATAAGAATTCATTATTTGATAAAAATTTTTGGGAAAGCTGAAAGCAGTGTGGCAGAAATTGGGCATAAACCAATATCTTACACCATTTACCAACATAAGGTCAAAAGGATATATGACATAGATATAAAGGGAGATATAAGAAAATTTGAAGAACATGGAACATATTACCTATAAGACTTCTGGATAGGTGAACAATTTATGAACAAACAAATAGAGCATGTTGTGAGATGTAAAATAGGTAATTTTGATTACATTAAATGAAAAAAATTTTGTACAAATAAAACAAATATAGCCAAGGTCAGGAGGAAACCAGAAAACTAGGGGAAAAATATGTATAGACAGTTCCTTAGATAAAGGTCTCATCTCTTAAATATGTAAAGAACTTTGTCAAATCTATAAGAATGCAAGTCATTCCCCAATTGATAAATGGTCAAAGGAAATGAACAGGCAGTTTTACAATGAAGAAATCAAAACAATTTATAGTCATGCAAAAAGAATGCTCTAAACCACTATTGATTAGAGAAATGCAAATTAAAAAAGCCTTAAGATATCATTTTATACCTATCAGATTGGCTAAAATGATAGAAGGAGAAAGTGACAAATGTTGAAGGGGATGTGGAAATATTGGGACCGTAATTAATTGTTGGTGGATCTGTGAGCTGATCCAACCATTTTGTTTTGTTTTGTTTTGTTTTTTTAATTTATTTTGATTTATTGATCCAACCATTTTGGAGAGAGATTTGGAATTATGCCGAAAGAGTTATTAAACTGCCTATACCCTTAGACCCAATAATACCACTATTAGGTCTGTTTCCCAAGATGATTAGGAAAAATGGAAAAGAATCTATATGTCCTAAAATATTTATAGAAGCTCTCTTTGTGGTGGCAAAGAACTGGAAATTACAGAGATGCCCATCATTTTGAGAATGACTAAACAAATTGTGGTATATGTTCATGATGGAATATTACTCTGCTACATAAGAAATGATGAGGTCAATGACTTTAGAAAAGCATGGAGAGACCTCCACAAAATAATGAAGAGTGAAATGAGCAGAACCAAGAGAACATGTAACATAGCAGTATAGTTTTAAGAACAACTTTGAGCAACCAAGTCATTCTGAGTGTAATAAGTACCCAAATTAACCTCAAAGATCCTATGAAGGAAAATGCCATTTGAATTCAGAAAGGAATATTGCTGTGGAGTAGGAAATGATGAGCTGGTTGATTCAGAAAAACATGGAAAGACTTGGATTTATGAAGGAAGATGCTATCCACCTTCAGAGAAACAGATGATAAGAAGAAAGAAATATATATATATATATGTGTGAGTGTGTATGTGTGTGTATGTTAATAGACATTTATGTATATGTATATATATCCATGCTTTGTAGCCCTCTTGGGGGCGAGGGGGGGAAGAGGGAAGGGGAAAAAAAAGTAAAAAGTGCACAGCGGAGAACAAAAGAAAACCAACAAGGAAGCAAAGAAAAGCTGGGCAGCTTTGAAAACAATGTAGTATTTATTATATAGATTTTCTTGAAATGGAAATTTATTATTTTATATTGAATCCTCTCTTATGATCTGCTGCGTACATGGCAATTTTTTTTCTTTTTTCATTTTGTATTTAAGTGTAAAATAAATAAAAAAATAAAGTATACAGTAAAACACACATAAGAAAAAAAAAACAAACCTCCATTTAAGAAAGGCACCCAGGTCAGCCATCTCTTTATTTCCCACCATGCTGCACTCCTCCTGACTTTTCCATCAAGGGCACCTGCCCTTGTGTGCTCCTCCCCTTTCTTCTCAGTGTTGGCTTCCCCATTTGAATATAAGTTTCTTGAGGGCAGGGACTTTCTCTTTGTTTGTATGTGTATTTCCAGCCCTTAGCACAGTTCCTGCACATAGCAAGCACTTAAAAAATTCTTAAGTGTCAACTGCCTTTTTAGGAGTCAATCAGGTTGTCATTTTTCTATGAGATGAGACTGAATTTTCCTCGTTTTGTGACTAGATATTGAAGAGGAGGAAGGAAGGATTGATAACTCTTCTTCAAACATTACTTCTGGGGGAATCAAGTCAAGTCAAGCCAACAAGCATTTATTAAGCACCTACTGGGTGCCAGTTACTGTGCCAAACACCAGATGTAAAAAACAAACAAAAACCAAGAAAACAGTCCCTCCTTTCAAGTTCACAGTCTAATGGGGGAGTGGATTCCTTTAATTAATTGGTAGAAAGCCAACTGTTTGGAAAGTTGTTGTTTCTAAGGATTTGTTTTTTAAACTCTAATTTCATGAGTAAATATACTTTATTCTGTAACACAAATGCGTTTTCTTTTTACCTCATAGGAAGTTGGAAAAGATCTAAGAATTTGAATGGGAAATGAGAGCAAAAAAAAATTTTTTTTAATGAACTTGTGAAACACTGTATGTGAATGATTTTAAAGTTTAAACCCTAGTCCAAGTGATGCGGTTTAGGGGTTCAGGGGTGCTGGGAACCCAATATCACAACACACAGATCCTGCCTGAAAGAATTCAACCCAAGCCTTCTTTCAGCCAAATTCAAGGTTTATTAGAACATCCGTCATATTGGGCAGACTCTTAAGGAGCCTGGACATTAGTAAACTACAGTGGCTAGATAATAAGAATCTGAGCATCTTAATGGAGACAAGGTGGACCTTATATACAGAAAGACTGTGGGAGGGACTTAGGAGTGGCCAGTAAACTGGGGTGAACAGAACTCCTGGGACCTGGACCTAGTGGCCAAGGGAGAATGGAGCCTAGCTAGAATCAAGGGTGGGAAATGGCCAGGGGCCGTACACAGGGAGGTAAGACAAAAGAAGGCCAGGCTAAGTTAAAGGTAACAGAATTGGGAGATTGAGTGTAGCCACAATGAAAGGCCAGTTGATGAGATTATAGCCTCAGGTAAATGCCAGAGATTTGACCAAGTAGGAAAGTCTAGGGTTTTTCCTTTCTGACTTCTCCATTAAGCCCCTCGTATTGAGTCCCTTCCCCAGTCATCTTCCTACCCTCTGGATCTTCAACTTCCTTTTTTGTGTTATCTTCCCCCATTAGATTATAAGCACCTTGAGGGCAAGGACCGTCTATTTTCTTATTCATAGCCCTAGTGCCTAGCACAAAGCAGCTGATTAACAAATGTTTATTGACTGATTATTAAAGGATGTGGGGCAGCTAGGTGGCTCAGTAGATAGAGTGCCAGCTCTGGAGTCAGGAGGACCTGAGTTCAAATGTGCCATCTGATACTTACTAGCTATGTGACCTTGGACAAGTCACTTAACCCTGTTTGCCTCAGTTTCCTGATCTATAAAATGAGCTGCAGAAGAAAATGACAAATCATTATCTTTGCCAAGAAAACCCCAAATGGGGTCACAAAAAGTTGGACATGACTAATTGATGAAACAATAACATTAAAGTATATGTTGTAGCTGGATGGTTGGATATTGAGGACAGGCAGTCAGTAAGCAAGCATTTATGAAGAACCTACTATGTGTCAGGTATCATCCTACTAGGGCCTTCTTAGGTCCTTATGGTTGAGTGGCATAACCTTCCTGAGCTGTAGAATTCCTGCTTCTCTATCAGCCTTTGGAGCACCAACACAAGCACCCACACCTTTGTGATGATCACAGGCTAAGTCTTTGGCAACAATTTAAAGCTGAATTGCTCAGGGTGTCTTTCTACATACAAAAAAAAAAAAAAAACCTGGGAAGGCTACCTCTGGAAGAATCTTGAGGATATATAATTGACATTAAGTGGCTTAATGACACTGGAATTCTAATCACTGGCTCCCTCACCATAAGCAACACACAATGAATGGAGGTTTGTCTAAAAAAGCCTCCCCAAGCCACTCAGGGTACCTTGGAATCTTGATCTTCTGCCTTTTGAGAGAATGAGTTAGAGCTTACCCCCTATACTTATATAAAGGATGTCCCAAAAATCTTAGTGCAGTTAAGCTTTACTCGGTTAAAACTGCCCTGAGACTTTTGGGACACCCATATTGAGAAAAAACATCACATTCTTACTCAGCTTCTTATCAGTAGTCATGCTTTTCAATCGGCCTTGAAGATTTTTGGAACACTAATTAACCAGGACACATGTGACTGAGCCCATGGGCAGTTTTTCAGGTATCTCAGCTTTGGCACACATTCAAGACCTTCAGTGGCTTCAGAAGTAGGTGGCTACTGTTTGGGGCAAAACCTATATGGGACAGATTTTATAATTAGCCCCTGATCTATACAGTCAGCGACCTTGAGAGGCAGCAATTATCTCAGGGTCAGCGCTTTGCCTGATTTAGTGACTCACAATTATCCTTAAGAATGTCCTTGAAAAAAAAAAAGGAAAAAAAAAACCAATGTCCTTGGAAGAAGTTAAAGCTATCATAGAGTATTTGTTCATTAGGAACCAGAGGTAGTGGGGAAGAGGAAAACAGATAAAAAGCCTTTCACAAAAGTAACAAAGAAAGAAAAAAACTTTTGAAATTTTTGTATGCAAGCATTGAGTATGCAAACTCTGACTCCACACAGTAAGTATGCAAATACTTTATACTTCAAAGAAAATTCAGCTCTTAACATGCAAGCAAAAAGAGTTGCCCTGAATACAGAATACAAATCTGTATTCTGCTCGGGAAAGGGAGTCTTCCAAATTGGGGTTACATGTGTGGTTTCTGTATATAATAATTAATAAATGCAGGGGCTTGCTTGGCTCATCACAACTTTGCTCCCACAGGAAGACATTAACAAATGAAGACTTAGGCATATTTGTCACAAGGGTTTTGTTTTTCTTTTTCAGGGAAGAGGAGGTGAGATGGAGAGAAAATAGATGCTTTTTTAATAGAAAAAAGTCATTAAAAAAAGAAATTCATACATAGTAGCACCTCAAATAGCGAGGTGAGTTAACATCAGTCAAAATAAGGAAGGGACTGGCTAATGAAAAGGCTATGGAGGGACAGGGGAACTTCCTGATCTTCTTCCTATGTCACAATTGCTAATCAAGTACATGGAAGCAATTTTGCTCTCCCTCCATTTTTAATTTAATGTCATCTTGATTCCTTCTCTTCTCCCTGGCCCCCACCCCCAATACTTTCATCAATATGATAAATATGCCATGATTAGTTTTGATTTTAGAAGTTTAAACTTGGCAATCTATATCTAACACAATTAATACTGGACAGGGCTGTGGTTATTCATTCAACAATCAATAGCTATTTATTCAGGATCTAATACTTTCAAAATATAGTTCAAGGCTTCAGCAAGGAGGAATGGAAAAATCAGTACATAGTAGCCCTCATATTCTTGTTTTATGTATTTTCAACTGTCCAGGGATCTGACCAACAGCAGCCTCAATCTTTAATGCATAAAAATGCAAAGATAAATATGATAGAATATTTGTCCTCTAGGAGCTTACCCTCAAGTAGTCAACTCTACTTGAACACTGGAGAACCCAAAAGAAACTAAAGTAGACAACTGGGGTGGGAGGAAATAAGGAAGAGAGGAAATTCTTCTACTCCTCCTTGACAAATAGTAATTCACCCCACCTCTCTTGTTTGCATCTTCTCTGGGAGCTAAAATTTGCCCTGGGGGGAAATTTCTGTCTTCAAACTGAACACTCTAGTGGAGAGTCAGGAAGACTCATCTCACTTATCAGACACTTACTAGCTGTGTGATCTTGGGCAAGTCACTGAACCCTGTTTGCCTCAGCTTCCCCATCTGTCAAATGAGCTAGAGAAGGAAATAGCAAACCACTTTAGTATCTCTGCCAAGAAAACCCCAAATGGGGTTATGGGGAGTCGGACATGACTGAAAAATGACTAAACAACAACTTCCCCCATTCAGGTATAACATAGTTCAAGGTCAGGATAAGTGATCTTGGCTTAACAGAGAAAGAGGGAGGGCTAAAAAGGTACAAGTTAATTCTTGAATTTACCTGGCTTAAGGCATAACTACACCTGTCAAGACCCAATATTTTTTTTCTCAAGACCCAATATTCATCCATCTATCCATTCATTCTTTCATCTATCTATACATCAATCATTCATTCATTCATTCATTCATTCACTTAACACAACCCCCCCTCCCACAAACTGCTAATGGTCTATTTGTTATAAGGGTTTTGTTTTTCTTTGTTTTCCCCCATGGGAGGGAAAAGTGAATGTTAGTTATTTTAAAAAATTAACTAAAAACAAAATTGCTTATGATCTATTAGGGGAGTTGAGAGAATGAGAAATGAAATGAGGACAAAAAGTCAGCTAATGTTTTCTTTCATCCTTCTTAATATTCTTCCCCTGTGGACTCTTATCTCCCTCTGCTCAGGCCTCACTCAAACTTTATTAAGTCTTCTTCTTCTTCTTCTTCTTCTTCTTCTTCTTCTTCTTCTTCTTCTTCTT